>NC_054481.1:129108973-129431473 GCF_017639515.1 Carcharodon carcharias
AGAATTACCTGGAAAAACTCAGCAGGTCTGGCAGCATCGGCGGAGAAGAAAAGTCCTCATGAGGACTCGAAACGTCAACTCTTTTCTTCTCCGCCGATGCTGCCAGACCTGCTGAGTTTTTCCAGGTAATTCTGTTTTTGTTTTAAATTGTTCAGATCTTGTTGAATACCTAGTAGGTTTTGCTGACCATCTGCATGAAAAGGTCTTTATTCTTTTAGTGATAACAGAGTATCTGTGCCTTCTTTTAACTGTCAGTGCAGAGCTTGTCGAACAATGTAAAACATGTTTTTAAAAAATAATCCATACTGTGTTGTCTGTCCAGTAATTCATTAAGAAAGCTTTTTCCAGTTGCATAAATCACTTTTTCCTTCCTTCTCAAGGTTATTGTTCCCTATCCCATCGTTTTAATCACATATAAACATTGCAGTATGCTCTGTTAGGCTTTTCTTCCAAGCACTTCATTATAAAAATCAGCTGGGACGAATCTTCTGACTGAAAGTGTTTAATTCTCACTGATGGTCAGCTTTGATGGGGATGGAGAATTCCACAGCTCAGCCTGTACCACTCTACTGAAGGAAGATCAGTATCGAACTGGAAAGCTAATCACTCCGTCATCGGTGACCATGCCTTCAGTTGGCAAGGCTCTAAGCACTGGAATTCCCTCACTAAACCTCTAAGTCTCTCGACCTTTCTTTTCCTCCTTTAAGATGCTCCTTAAAACCTACCTCTTTGACTTAACTTTTGGTCATCTACCATATTATGTCCTTATGCGGCCCAGTGTCATATTTTGTTTTATAAAACTTCTATAACGCGCTTTGAGATCATGTTATTATGTTAAAAGTGTTAAATAAGTACAAGTTGTTGTTGTTGTTGAAGGGGAAAATGGACACAAAGTAAAATATTGCAATGAAAGTGCATGACAATTCACTTATTTTTTTCAGATTTGTTTCATCCTCCTATTGGTTCATTACCTACAAGTCGTGGTCTGTTGTGGCCAAGGCGAGTATACCATTAATGGACAGTGCTGCTCAAAGTGTTCACCAGGTAAGTGATGGCCTCTATTTTAAATGATTGTCATTATTCCACAAAAAATGTGGTCATTTTCTTTAACTTTGGAAAGTGCTACATGAATAATTGTTCTTTTATCAGTGTCTGTTGCCTATTGTATGAGACATATGGTGCCTGTTTCCCCTTTTCCTTAAATATTAATTAAGGTATGTGTTTTAATTTTGCTGTAAAACATTTCAGTTTCTCATAAGTATACAGGTCATTAATTGTTTCAGTATTTAAAGCTCTGATTAATAGTTTTATTGTTAATTATATTTTTCAATGACACCTACCCAATGGTATTTGTATGTAAAATTGCTTCTAATTTTACCAGAATAAACTTTGGAATATTCATTTTCAGGTTTACTTACTTAAATCATAAATAAGACTAGGCTGTGGCTGTGCAGAAGATGCTGACTGGGGTTTCACGTTTCAATACTCCTGTAAATATATTGGCTACTCCATGTTTTTCAATGAGCCGTTCACCTCGCTGACAGCTGCATCAAAGTTTTTGCAGTCCTTTGAGCAGAGGGCTGCTGTAATCAGGCATCTGAGTAAGAGAAAAAAACACAAGGGTCAACCAATCAGATTGAAGAATCCTCACTGAAACACGCAGGAGGCTAAATTGGATAACCTCTAAAGGAGGGCACATGGAGTGTGATACACAATTAAACCATGCCCATTATTTGAAAGCCAGGCAAAATGCTAAATTTGTGCTGCCTATGCCTTCCAATGCTTTCTGCGTGCAGCCAACACTCCCCACACTGTTCAATGGCTGCACACACCAACAGAAGGGTCAATAGTGTTGGTACCTGGACTGCACCTGTTAAAGGGGAAGGGCATCGTACCTGCTGGTGGTGCTGCGATCATTCTAAATATTGCACAATGTCAGAATCAACAATGGCTGGCAAGAGGAGAGAGCATGGACTAAGGCTTTCAGATGCTTTACTGGAGGTCATGGTGGAAGAGATAAAAGAAAAAAGAGAAGTTCTGTACCCTAAAGGGGGTGTGGGGGAGGTGCCAGGAGCCTTCCAGGTACACGCTCAGAAAGCAGTGACAAAAGGGAACAGACGAGGTCCATGCCAGGCATCTTGTCCCAAGGACCTGGATGCAGTGCAGGAAGAAGTTTAATGTTCTCTCACAAGTTGTCAAGGTTAGCAAGTACATCTTCAAATGCTATAAAGTTACACACTACTTCTACAGCAGAGGACTCAGGTGAGGACTTTAGATAGTTCAGGCTACCTGCAGGAAAACCTGCATTCTGCGTTAAGGAGTATGAAGGAGCCCAGCACCAATTTGTCACAGGGCATTCCACAGAGCTTGGAACTCACACTTTCAATGGTGGAATGAATGGGCACCTTAACAAACACACTTGTGGAACCAGCAAATATGCTGCATTGTACGGCTGGTGTGTGGGCGTTCATTACAGCACAAGCAGCATACATTCACTCTCTGGAGTGCTGCAGTGGAAGCTGAGACTGTTGTTATTCAAATTCAGCTTTCTGAGATGGAAGCTCGGCCTGCTGCCGTCATGACTCTTAATACCAAAGTGAAAGAGGCTTCCAGGGGTTCACAGCACTCCAGACATCTGTTCTGCAGTAAATCTATTCCCTAAAGACCCTTTGCGGATATGGCCTTCTGCTGAGATGTCTTCTAGCCCTCCTCCTCCCTCTGCTAGCAGCTCATCCTGCTCTGCGTGGCCTCTATCATTTTGCAGTCATGCACAATTCCAAGAGGAAGCCCAACGAAGTCACCCATGTCTGGGTGAAATTGGTTTGTGCACAAGCCATTAAGTCATCAATAAAGTACTTCAGCACTCCCTGAAGACTATTGAGACTTTTAACAAGTATGGAAAAGCACCCAAAGAATGTGGGATTGCAGCAACAGCTTAAAGATATATTACATTATTAAAACTTCACTTACTCCTGATATCTAATGGGTAAGTACCCAAACTTCATGCACTTACATGAGTAAACCCCTTGATTATACTATAATTTCCCTGTTTTTTCTGAACTTCTGTAATTGCTGTCTAAAAATAATAAAGGTTCTCATTTCAATTTCATAGCTTTTTGCAGCAGAATCCTTTCTGTCAACAGTTTTCTGGGAGCAATATAAGTTTTGTAATTTTGCATCTGACTTACACATATGTTTTTGTTTTGCAGGCACGGTAGTGTTCAATCATTGCAGGAGAGATTTTGGTACAGTATGTAAACCATGTACAACTGGAAAATATATCAACCATCCTAATGGGTTAGAGAATTGTTTTGACTGTGCAGCTTGTGATCAAGGTAAACATCACAGTCACATTTATTTTACCCAGAGT
Source organism: Carcharodon carcharias (assembly GCF_017639515.1). Classification (NCBI taxonomy): domain Eukaryota; kingdom Metazoa; phylum Chordata; class Chondrichthyes; order Lamniformes; family Lamnidae; genus Carcharodon; species Carcharodon carcharias. Next base: position 129,112,344 of record NC_054481.1, read on the forward strand.
GTTGTGGAGGCTGACTGGTTAAATATATTCAAGGCACAGATAGACATATTTTTGAACTATAGGGGAATCGAGGGTTATGGGGAACAGGCTGGAAAGTGGAGTTGAAGCCAAGATTAGATCAGCTTTGATCTTATTGAATTGTAGAGTAGGTTCCTGAGACGGTATGGCCTCCTGCTCCTATTTCTTATGTTCTAATCAGTTTTGTAGATTGAGTATTTTCTTAGGAACAGTTATCGAGCAATTGTTTAAAAATGCAATGGTTTAACAAAACATCATTGTTCAAGATTTTCCTTAACTGGGTTTGCTCTCACTGCTCTTGCACAAACAGTGGAAAATCTCACGCATGCAGCGCTGCTCCGGGTGATGCTAATAGATACATTTATTCGCAGGCGATAGACAGTGCCGGAAGCCTTTACTTGTGCAGTTCTATAGTACCACAAATTTTATTCAAATAATATTCCTGGACCTTGTTGGTGAGCTACAGATTCATAATTTATTTTTTATTCAGTTATGGGACGTGGACTTTGCTGGCTAGTCCAGCATTTGTTGCCCATCCCTAATTGCCATTGAGAAGATAGCGGTGAACTGCCTCCTTGAACTGCTGCAGTCCCTGTGGTGTATGTACACCCACAGGGCTGTTGGGGAGGGAGTTTCTGACTATATCAATGATGAAATCGTCCAGTTCAACTTCAAATCTGATGTGAAATTTCCTGTGACCAAAACCTTGTTTTGGAAATTGGTGTGATCAGATTAAATGTCAGTTACATTTGTCACATTTCCTGTTAGACAAGCACATTCTTTCTGTCGTCTCATTTCCCAAGAATGCTGACCTATGCTGGTATGTGGTTGTGCCAGCGCCATTAACTCTCCTGACCGTCACCCAAATAGTCATGATTCATAAAGGAAACAATCTATTGAGAGGAAGGGGCCATGACAGCCAAGTCCTCTTCTGGCAGTTGCTGGGGTGAAAATCTTCACCTGTGGAATGTGGGAAATCTGTGATGCTTCAAGTGTCCCGGACAACTACATCTGCAGGAAGTGTACCCAATTGCAGCTCCTCACAGACCGCATGGATCGGTTGGAGCAGCAGTTGATGCACATAGCAGCATTCAGGTGGTGGAAAGCGCATTGATAGGAGTTTTGGAAACGTGGTCACACCCAAGGTACAGACAGATAGAGGGGTGACCGCTAGAAGGGGCAGGCAGTCAGTGCAGAAATCCCCTGTGGCTGTCTCCCTCTCTAACAGGTATACCATTTTGGATACTATTGGGGGGGATGGCCTATCAGGGAAAAACAACAGCAGTAGCCAGAGCAGTGGCACCACGGCTGTCTCTGTTGTTCAGCAGTGGAGGTCAAAGCACAGAAGAGCAATTGTCATAGGGGACTCTATAGTCAGGGGCTCAGATAGGCGCTTCTGTGGTTGTGAAAGAGACACCAGGATGGTATGTTGCCTCCCTGGTGCCAGGGTCCAGGATGTCTCTAATCGGGTACAAGACATTCTGAAGGGGGAGGGAGAACAGCCAGAGGTCGTGGTACACATTGGTACTAATGACATAGGCAGGATGAGTCGACAAGGTCCTGCAGTGGGAGTTCAGGGAGTTAGGCAGAAAGTTAAAAAACGGGACCCCTTGGGTTGTAATCTCAGGATTACTCCCCGTGCCACGTGCCAGTGAGGCTAGAAATACGAAAATAGTGCAGCTGAACACGTGGCTGAACAGATGGTGTTGGAGGGAAGGTTTCCGATATCTGAGATATCTGAATCAATGGGATCTCTTCTGGGACAGGTGGGACTTGTACAAGAAGGATGGGTTACATCTAAACCGGAGGGGCACCAATATCCTGGCTGCAAGGTTTGCTAGTGTTACTCGGGAGGGTTTAAACTAGTATGGCGGGGGGGTGGGAACCAGAGCAATAGGTCAGCAGGTGAAATAAATGACTGGGAACCAGTGAATATGGCCAGTAGGACTGAAAGGAAGGGCAGGCAGGGAGAAATTACTGAACACAGTGGGACTGGGGGTCTGAAATGCATTTGTTTCAATGCGAGAAGTATAACAGGCAGATGAGCTTAGAGCTTGGATTAGTACTTGGAACTATGATGTTATTGCTATTACAGAGACTTCTTTGAAGGATGGACAGGATTGGCAGACAAATGTTCCAGGATTTAGATGTTTCAGGCAGGATAGAGAGAGATGTCGAAGAGGTGGGCGAGTTGCACTGCTGGTTAAGGGGAATATCACAGCTGTACGACAGGAGGCTCATGCAGCGAGGCAATATGGGTAGAGCTCCGGAATAGGAAGGGTGCAGTCACAATGTTGGGTGTTTACTATAGGCCTCCCAATTGCTGGCAGATTTGCGGAGATTGAGGAACAGTTATCTAGGCAGATTTTAGAAAGATATAAAAGCAATACGGTTGCTGTGGTGGGTGATTTTAAGTTTCCCTATATTGACTGGGAATCACTTAGTGCTAGGGGTTTGGATGGTGCAGAATTTGTAAGGTGCATCCAGGAGGGCTTCCTGAGACATTAGATAGTCCAACTAGGGAAGGGGCAATACTGGGCCTGGTATTAGGGAATGAACACGGCCAGGTGGTCGAAGTTTCAGTAGGGGAGCGTTTCGGGAAAAGTGACCATAATTCAGCAAGTTTCAAGGTGGATAAGGATAACAGGAGTCCTCGGGTTAAGGTGCTTAATTGGGGGAAGGCTAATTATAATAATATGAGGCAGACACTGAGGAATCTAGACTGGAGGCAGATGTTTGAGGACAAATCAACAACTGACATGTGGGAGTGCTTTCAAACATCGGTTGATAAGAATTCAGGACTGGCATGTTCCTGCTAGTATGAAGGATAAGCATGACAAGTTTCAGGAACCTTGGATAATGAAGGATATTGTGAGATTAGTCAAAAAGAAAAGGGAAGCATTCGTAAGGGCTAGAAAGCTGGGTACAGATGAAGCCTGTGGAGAATATAAAGAAAGTAGGAAGAAACTTAAGCAAGGAGTCAGGAGGGCTAAAAGGGATCATGAAAAGTCACTGGCAGGATTAAGGAAAATCCCAAGGCCTTTTATACATATGTAAAAAGCAAGAGGGTAAAAAGCCAGGGAAAGGGTAGGCCCACTCAGGGACAGAGATGGGAATCTATGTGCGGAGCCAGAAGAAATGGGAGAGATACTAAATGAGTACTTCTCATCAGTATTCACCAAAGAGAAGGACTTAGCGGTCGATTTATCTAGGGAAGAGTGTGTAGATAGCCTGGATCAAGTTGAGATCAAAAAAGAGGAGATGTTAGACGTCTTGAAGAATATTAAGGTGGATAAGTCCTGAGGGCCAGATGGGATCTACCCCGGAGTGCTGAGGGAGGCAAGGGAGCAGATTGCTGGGGCCTTGACAGAAATCTTTGTTTACTCACTTGCTACGGGTGAGGTCCCAGAGGACTGGAGAATGACCAATGTTGTTCCATTGTTTAAAAAGGGTAACAAGGATAATCCATGAAATTACAGGCCGGTGAGCCTTTCGTCAGTGGTAGGGAAATTATTGGCGAAGATTCTTCATGACAGGATTTACTACCATTTGGAAGCAAATAGGCGTATTAGTGAGAGGCAGCATGGTTTTGTGAAGGGGAGGTCGTGTCTCACTAACTTGATTGAGTTTTTCGAGGAAGTGACAAAGATGATCAATGATGGAAGGGCAGTGGATGTTATATACATGGATTTCAGTAAGGCCTTTGACAAGGTCCCTCATGGCAGACTAGTACAGAAGGTAAAGTCGCACGGGATCAGAGGTGAGCTGGCAAGATGGATACAGAATTAGCTTGGTCATAGAAGACAGAGGGTAGCAGTGGAAGGGTGCTTTTCTGAATGGAGAGCTGTGACTAGTGGAGTTCCACAGGGATCAGTGCTGGGACTTTTGCTGTTTGTAGTATACATAAATGATTTGGAGGAAGATGTAACTGGGCTAATTAGTAAGTTTGCAGCCGACACTAAGGTTGCAGGAGTTGCAGATTGTGAAGAGGATTGTCAAATGAAACGACGGGATATAGATCGGTTGGAGGCTAGGGCGGAGAAATGGCAGATGGAGTTTAATCCGGACAAATGCGAGGTAATGCATTTTGGAAGGTTTAATACAGGCAGGAATTATACAGTAAATGGCAGAACCCTTAAGTGCATCGACGGGCAGAGGGATCTGGGTGTACGGTCCACAGGTCACTGAAAATGGCAACACAGGTGGATAAGGTAGTCAGGAAGGCATATTGCATGCTTGCCTTCATTGGCAGGGGTATTGAGTATAAAAGCTGGGAAGTCATGCTGCAGCTGTATAGAACCTTGGTTAGGCCACACTTGGAATATTGCGTGCAATTCTGGTCACCACATTACCAGAAGGATATTGAGGCATTGGAGAAGGTGCAGAGGAGGTTTACCAGGATGCTGCCTGGTCTGGAGGTTATTAGCTATGAGGAGAGATTGTTCTCATGAGAACGACGGAGATTGAGGGGCGACTTGATAGAAGTTTACAAAATTATGAGTGGCATGGACAGAGCAGATAGTCAGAAGCTTTTTCCCAGGGTGGAAGAGTCAATTACTAGGGGACATAGATTTAAGGTGAGAGGAGAAAACCATAGAGGAGATGTGCGGGGCAAGTTTTTCACGCAGAGGGTAGTGAGTGTCTGGAATTCGCTGCCAGAGGAGGTGGTGGAAACAGTTACGATAGTGGTGTTTAAGAGGCAGCTTGTCAAATACATGAATAGGATGGGAATAGAAGGATACGGACCCCGGAAATACAAAATGTTTTAGTTGATGGGCAATATGATCGGCGCAGGCTTGGAGCGCCAAAGGGCCTATTCCTGTGCTGTACTTTTCTTTGTTCTTTGTTCTTTTGTCATTTAATGTCATAGAGGAAGGTGGCTGGTTAGCTTTTATGGTTAGTGTGTGGTTCAGAATAATGGCAACAGTATGGGTTCAACTCCTGTTCTGGCTGCAGTAGGCTTGGAAGAGTGGAAGACAATGACAAATCACCACTGACAAAAAAATGGCCCAAAAATTGCTCAGGATGAAGCATCAGCAGACAATGAACAAAGGGCCTCCTTTCAGGCAGGACACACATCTGTGTTGTAGAGGAATGGGAGCCGTTGCTGAGTCTTCTGCCTGTGGACATGATACCAGTTCATCCTTTCAGTCACTCTGGTTGAAATGAGCTAATGCAATAAAATCCAGACTGCTTGGGGCATTTAATTACAGTACTAAACTACTGGGGATGAAAAACAACTGCCTGCATATTTAACATGTAAATGTAAAGTTCTGGAAGTGCCCAGCAAGTCAGGCAGCATCATCAGTGGAGAGAGGAAGGTACGGTTCATGATTCAGGTTGTTGATCTTGGACATTGGCCTTGGTGGGGGTGCAGCACAGATTCATCAGAATTATATTAGGAATTAAAGGGAAAAATAAATTGAGAGTACAAATTTCATGAATTCTGTTTGTATTCCCTTGAGCTTAGTTCTGAGGGCTGAAGTAGTCAAGCTCTTTAAAAAATTAAAGGGATTTAAGTGACAAGAGAAATTCAAATGGGGTGAAAATCCAATATTTGGAGTGTAATCTTAAAATTAGAACTCAGCCATTTAAGGGTGAAATTTGAAAGCAGTTTTTTCAAATAAAGGATAGTGGAAATATGGAACTGCCTTCCTGAAAGTCTCTGGGTTCTAGGTCAGTTGAAATTTTCAAGATTGAATTTGTTAGATTTTTGGTAAGGGTATCAAAATAATACAGAGCAAAGAGGGGTAAATGATGTGGAGGACCATAAGCCATAATTCAATTGAAAATGTTCAGGGACTGAATGGTTTACTCCTGTTCTACCTTCTAATGCTCCTATGGAACTAGGTGGTAGTCGTCAACAAAGTTGTAAGAAAGGAATGCTGAAAGGATTGTTGACAAGAAATGGAAGGAGATAAATGCAGCCACAAATGAGCCAAATCAAAATTTTCCCATTCTTAATCTCCTCCTGTAAGTGAAAGCCAAGACACTCAGTATATATGATTTTTTAAAAAAACTGATCTATAAAAAAGCACTCAAGAATCTGAGGAAAACATTAAAAATGTTAACTGAAAAATATGAACCAGAAAATCGCCAGAGTCTCTGTGTGAAGAAAGGGGTAAAAGTTTGAAAGGAATGTGGGAAATAGAAACATGACAATAAGGAAACAATGAGAACAAGTTACTGGAAAAGCAGGAACTTTGCGACTCTGAGATTGGCCCCCAATCTACGCCCACTCATTAAAGATCACAACTTGCTGGCTCATGTGAACAAGTCTGGGGGCTCCGAATCATGGTTCCCTCTTCTTCATTAGATTGGATGATTGATTGATGCGCTCCACCCAGTTGGTCACCCAAAAGTCAAAATCAATCCTCTAGATTCTAATCTTAAAAGAGAAGCCTTCGCTATTTCATGTTTTGTATCCATTGTGTACCTCATAAGGAGGTATAAAGTAAAGTCATTCATATTTCATTTCTATCATGTTTTCTATTTATAGAGCTTGGGCTTCAAGTTAAACATGAATGTATTGCTACACAAAATACAGTATGTGAACCAAGAGAAGGTTATTACTGCATAGACAAACCCTGCCAGCTGGGTGGAAAGCACACAACATGCCCTCCAGGTGAAGGAGTTAAAGAGAGAGGTAAGGTGTCAGAGTTCCTTATGTTTCATTACTTAATCCTGTCTTGTAGAAATGAATATGCATGACTTTCCTCCACTATATCCTTTAGGATAGTAGCAGCAGAGGATGGACAATCAGGTACGAAGGCTGGTTGCCATATACTTGATCCTAAAGTGTCATTTGACCTTTTATTGGTCTGTGGATTTGATTATGGGCAGGACTAGGGAAACAAACCAAATTTGATATAACTAGAGGGAGCTTGTTCCCAGACAGGCGATCTGCATTGGGACACCCGATGGGCACCTGCACCTTGTCAGATTTATTCCAAGAAGGATCATGGACAAATCTGGGACAGTCTCTGGGCTGGATTTTTGGGCATGGCTGACATTGGGAATGGAGGTGAATGGGGCACAAAAATTACATGGCTGGCTGGCGTGCTGGCTTCCTGACCCCCTTCCTGACGTCAGCCATTATGGCTGATGTGGGTTCAGGGCACTGGAAGACTACCCGCCCCACAAGGCGGACAGGCAGTTAGGCTCAATAATTGCTTAACTTGCACTGCAACCGGGCGCATCTCTGATGCTGGAAGGCCTCTGGCAATCCAGCTTCGAGAGCCTGCCAGCTGCACTTAACTGGATAGGAAATCAGTCCCAATGTCAATTAAGGGGGTTTGTCAACATTCCAGGTCAACATTGCCCCCTTTGGGCTGGTTTGAGATCTGGAAATAGTCCCAGCTCTTATTTTGTGCCCCCAAAGTGAACATTCAGCCCTTTAGACCTATCTTCAGATGCACTAATTCATCCTATGGAACATTTTTCACCTATTATTAGGCCATATGGATTCAGGCTCCCTTTGCCTAATTCATCACTTGCCTTTTACTGGCCAAAACTCAATTATGCCTGAAAACTGGGCTTCCCACATTCCTGTCCACACCATCACCCCATCATCTCTGCTCAGTGACCTGCATGTCTTCCCTGTTAGACAACAGATCCCATTTAAAATCACTGGCTTCATCCTCAAATCCCTCTGGAACTACATCCAGCCACAGATTTTCTCATGAACCTGACAACCCTCTGACTCCAGCCTCCTGGACAACTCTCCCTCCCATTTTCCCACCATTGGTGGCAGAGTTTTTGATAGCTTTATTCCTGCTGTCTGCACCGTGTAGTATAAATGGTTTATGTGGGACAGGGTACAGTACCATTCACATAGTGATGTAAGAGAACTGATGACCCACACCTGGAGGTCATTGCAGTGTTGGACAGAACAGTGTGTCGAAGCAAACATGGAGACAGATCCTAGCTTAGACCCTTTACTGTACACATGTATATAGTTACTAGTAGATAATAAATACTGACAGTTGAACAACCTAAGACTATTATTACCTTACAAAGAGATACTAAGCTGTACCCAACATCCTACAACATGGTGACGGCGAATGGAAGAACCCAAAACCTTGCAAAAGCTGCAGAAGAAAGTTAAAATTCTGGAACACCTAAGGAAAAACATCAAAGAAGCATTCTAACCCGCAGAAAAGCTCAAGAAGCGAAAGCACAGATGGAAATCACCAGAGAAAAGCTCCAAGGAAAACGTGGAAGCTGAGGGCAGAAATAAAACTCTTCACTGCAGCCAAAGACTACATGGGATCCCGTGGAAGCCCAGTTTCAAAACCCAGAGAGTGCAGAGTCAGCAGACCTAGCAGGGATGAGCAAAAAAGTAAAAAAATTCCCGGATTAAACAAGTCCTGAAGAAGTTTAAATATTGCAGTGGTCAGAAATTGCCATTTAAATCACAGTGAGAGAAACCCGATTCCTGGTTCTGTGCCTAAACTATGCCGCCACAGCCAAGTCCACTTCTAAAAGAAAAGAAATAATTAAAGATTAATCACGACTGAGTAGGCAGCTTTACAATCAAGCAAAAGCCGGAATTCAACAACCCAAAAACATAACACTGAAGCAGGGAGCACTTTAACTAGTTTGTCCGAGCAGCCATTGTTCAAAAAATCTAAATGTTGAGATTGCGAGCACCATGACTGCGGGAGCCTGCCAAAACCAGCAAATGCAAAAAACACTTTGCACAGAAGCATACGGTGGCACCATCTTGGATTTTCGGAAACCTCTTAAAGCTGAACCTGCATTTAAAAATATTTAACCATGAATCAGAAATCTACTCTTCCTCGGATTTATCCAAGGCCCAAATCAATCACAAAATTGGGAAACTTGAGAAAGACATTCCTTAGACACAGGATTGCTTCAGGTTCGGATAAAAAGGCAGAAGCTGAACAAATTAACACACTGCCTTATTCGGTAGGCCGGATAGCCAATGATATAATAGCTAGATAAGGAATAAATGAATCATCTGCATAATTTGATGAAGTTTGAAAACCATTCAACACTTTTTTCAAACTTCTGAAGTAACAGAATCCTTGAAAGGGCAAAATTAAACAAACATCTCTAGCATCCAGGCAAATCTGTTGTCTCCTTCATTAATGAGCTGCATAGGTGGCCAAAGACCGTGATTACGGTGATGTGAAATCTGAGCTAATCAGGGATACAATAGTTGTAGGAGTGGCGGACGATGTACTCTCAGACATACTTCAGGTGAAGGAAGATTTGACCCTTGTCAAGCAATCTGAAATCTATTTGCAGCACAGATCCATATTAAGAGGAGAAAGTAAACCCCACTGATCAGCTAGAGAAACAGCACAGAAACGGGGATACTCCAAGCCGAGGGAAACAATACCCTAACTGAGCAGTAGAGCAACCATGCCAGCACTGTGGAGCAAAGCGGCCCCACAGGCATGATCAATGTCCAGCAATTTCAGTGTAGCTTTCAATGTAACTGAATAGGACACATCGGAAAAATGTGCAAAGCTAAAACATCAAAACACAGAGGATCGCAAGATGATTCATGAGGTCAAGACAGCACACCAAGAGGACACACAACCATGCTTCTTGGGTCAGGTCAAAGATCCTGGATTTTCATTCTGGAATGCAGGCATCTCGGTTAATCTCACAAACTTTAAGTTGGACATGGGAACCAATGTTACCATCCTATTGGGCAAAGAACCGTGGCTGAGAGACCCCTGGCTAAGAACAACAGACGCACCACTTTATGGGCCCAGAGGTATCCGACTTCCGATCATAGGCGTAATTCTGGAACCATTAAGTTATGGTGCCAATCAAACCTTCGAACTAATGTACGTCATCTGTAACCATTCTTTTTCTCTCCTGAGCAGAGATGCCTGTGTAGCCCTAAATCTCCTCAAAACAGCAGAAGATGTCAAGACAACATCTGTCATAAAATATACAGAACTGAAATTTCCCAAGAACTCCAACAAGAAAGGTTCTCTCGACTGGGCCTTCAGCTCTGAATTGTCTTCTTTCTTTGCACAGCTGATTTGTCCACTTTCTGTGCAGGTGCCAGAAGCCCTTCGTTGGTCAGAGCAACCAACCACTCACATGGTTACCACAGCGCCTGGAGTGGATGGTAATCAAGAGAGCAACCAACAGCGAGAAGAACCTCAACCTCTGGCTCTGACTCTGTTGGTCAGATAAACTCGGAGGCCACAAAGGCGATGCTGCAATCCCCAGCCAGCATGACAGTGCCATGGACGATGTTGGAGAATAGTAGCAGCCATCCACTCATCACAACATGCTGCCAAGCAAAAAGGTGAGCTTAATACCAATCACACCCTCACAACAGGAAGGGCCATCTTCTGTCCCAACATGTGTCATGGTGAGCCACATGAAGGAAGGAAAGGAAAGAACACTGTAGAGATGAGCCCTGAGTTCCTTTGCCCCATAAAGAATAGGGTAAACCAACTAATTTCTGTCACTATGGAATCAGCAAAGAGTGATTCAGTGTCAAAGAACGGAAAAATGATAAAAAGACATCCTGATGCCAGAACAACTTCCAATTCAAAGGTAGACCTGCAATGACAGGGCCTACCACTCCCCTGATTGTAGTGAGAACAAGATATAGAAGGGTTACAACGCCTCCAGACCGCCTGAACCAATGAACTCAGAGACTTGAAGACGGGAGATGTGATAGTAGTAATGTTGTTAATACAGTGCGTAAATAGGGATAACTTATAAATACGTTGGATAAAGACTTCGGCGGAGATGTATATAAGGGTCTGACACATAAAGGGTTAACATGGGTCTGGGTACAGTACCACCCACATAATGATGTAAGAGGACACATGATTCACAGCTCGAGGCCAGTGTAGGGTTGGACAGAGCTGTGTGTAGAAGCAAGCCTGGAGACAGCTCCTAGGTTAGACCCTTTACTGTACATATATACATTGTTACTAGTAGTTAATAAATACTTTTGGTTGAACTACCTAAGTCTACAAATAACTTACTAAGAACTATCGAACTACATCCACCACTTTACAACAGACCTCCCTCCTATATCCCAAATTCCTCCAGTAAGAAGAATAGGAGTAATACAGTACTTACCTCTTAAGATGAACTGCAAACTGCAACCCCACACAGTAGACTTAAGTACACAAGATAAATTGGATCTTAAGGGGGTGCTAATTATTTTACTGAAATGTTTACAGTGATTACTTAGTGTAAGCTGTAAGCCAACACCGGTTAGAGATAATTAAGCACACAAAAGAATCAGACCAAAACAATGTATGAGTGGCTGTGCGGGCACCCGTAACTTCCCAAAAACATGGGGTGCATCGTGGCAACTTTATCATTGATAATAATGATAAGACAAAAAATTTTGTGGTATTGGTAACATAAAAACCCTTTATGTGCCAGACCCTTATACTACACTTCCCCTCAAGTTTTATTTTGCCCTATTTTAAATGCGGGCGGTTTTAGTACAAATAAGCTTCAAATGATTGAGAGTAAACTGGTTTTTAACAGTAACAGGAATGGTGGTCCTGATTTTGAGGTGTCAGTAGTGGTGAACACTGGTCAGATGAGGCTCTGGTGATGGCCCTGCTGGGCCACTCTTTCAGGATGCAGGGACAATACTGAGTGAATTTGGGTGCATTACCTGCAAGTTACACAGATTTTCATGTACCATGTATTATAGCTGGTAATTTCAAACATTAGGCCTCCTTTCCAAACAGACCTTGGCAATACAAAGTCAGTTCCAAAGATCTGATACCAACATTGACACATTTATTTTTCAGGTACAGATTTCACAGATACTGTGTGCGAGGTGTGCCCTGAAGGAACATATTCAAGAACTGATTCATCAACTGAAGCATGTGAGAAATGGACTGAGTAAGTACATCAAAAAAAAATCCAGAATTTTTAACTTGCAACATCAGTGTATGGTTGGCTGTAATTTGCAAACATACAGTGGGGAATTTGAACTTCGTGGGTGGGTGGGTGGGGAACGGCTGTCAGTTTGTGCAGATTGGAATGGGTGGTGGGGTTGTTAAAGAAACAAAAATGCCAGCATATTGGGAACACGACAAGAAGGTGACAACTTCTTTAACCAGTCCTGTTTCGGAAGCACGTGCAAAGCCCCTGTGGGACAGTTCGGGCGATGCATTACTTATGTTAAAAACCAATTGGCTGAAGATTTATCTCTGCATTCTGGCTTTAACTGCCAGCACTGGGTTTCCTGGGCTGTGTGAATCTCACCAGGGTGAACATGGTGAGAGCAAAGGAAGGATTAATGTGTCTGTGAAATTGACAGGCTGCAAAGCCTTGAAATACTGAAGACAGGCATTTCTTTGTCTAAGTGAAAGACTACTGCTCACAGGACTTGTTCTGAGAGTGTGTTTTTACTTCTTTGTAGCTGATTTCAACACTTGAGGATATTTCTGCAAGCTTGCACTTTCTCATTTTTATCTGCACTCTGTAAGACAGAGGGGATCAGAGGAGAAGGGACAGAGCCAATAACTTCTGAGCTCCAGGACATCGGAACTGGACGTGCTGGGGAACTCCCCCAACACCCCTCACCCCTATACCTCTGGACATCCCCACCTAAGGATTGCACAGCAATTGCTCAGGAAGTTCAAACTCCTGTTGGGCAATTGGCCGGCATGGCATAAATTGCAAGCTTTGGATGGTTCCGACTGTCTTACAGTAACAGTTACCTAGAAAGAGTTAGAAGAATTAAAACCACTTCTAAGTTCTGGGTAACTATAATACTGAGCCTATCCCTGCTCCCGACATCCCACTGAACTACCCCCACCTCCCACCACCAAACCCGCCCCAACCAACTAAACTCCCTATTATGACCCAGCAGTTGGTAAAGCTGAGTTATTTAAAAATCCCAGAGGGAAACTTTAAATAACTGTCATAACCCATATTTTTATTTTTGTATGTTTTGAGATGCAGCTCTAAATTCAGGAATCAGACCACCAGTTCTCGAGGGGTTTTATATCAAAATACATGAGAAATTTATTAATTTACACAAGTTAAGTATATACACATGGCTACAAATAACTACTGTCATAACTTTTAACAAATGCCTAAACTAATCTGCATTAAGGCAACAGCAACCCGTAGACTTTCAGAGGACACCAGACAAAGCATTTACACCTTACAAATTCAAAATGAGGTTCTTTTCATTTTGGTTCCTGTGGAGACAGTTGTAGGCTTACAGCTGCTTTGATCTTACATTGCCTATGCCTTGCACACACAAAACTGCTGTCTGTTATACCCAACTTGGCTCATTCTATGTAAATTCTCATTGTATCACCGGCCCCATTGACCTCCACCTCTTCTAACAATAAAACCCCTTTCATTGTACCAATTTTATTAGTAATATAAACATATTGCTTGGTCTCTGCCAGCTAGGTGCCAGATTTCACCCCCCCTTCTTGAATGCTCTATTCAAAAAAATGCAAATGCACTCTACCTCTCTTACATCTCAACACTAGTACACATCAAAGCATACAAACAGGCTGCCTTTAATCCAATTAAGACTCACCCACAGACTAAACCTCTATCTTAAAAGAAAAAATAGTTTCCAATAATATCATATATGTTAATAGCTTCATGATACTCCCCCAACCAACCAACCCTGAGCACCCGATCCACCCCCTACCCCCAAACCTGCCCAGTTACCTTACAAACTTACCTTCCCCCAGGCTTCTCAAATAGCTGGACCCTTAAACTTACCTCCTTTACGGCAGCTAGTGCTGTAAAAAGAGGTCGTGGCTTCCTTACCTCTGACTCTCCTGCCCTCGACACAAGGCCTCAGGAACCCGCTGTACTGCACAGTTCTCATCCGGCCTGAGTCGAAAGGTTGAGCAGAAATGGAGTGGCTGGATTTCATGGTAAATAAGCTGGTAGTGGAGTGGCAATTTAACTCTGATTGCCACTCCACGGAAGTTACAGGCCAGAGTTCCGATTCGCAGAAAGCAATACTTCCAATACAGAGTTTACTAACAGGGGAGAGGAGGATGCAGAGATGCTTCAGTGTGATTTGGACAAGCTGAGTGAGTGGGCAAATGCATTGCAGGTGCCGTATAATGTGGATAAATGTGAGCTTATCCACTTTGGTAGCAAAAACAGGATGCAGGTTATTATCTGAATGGCTATAAATTGAGAGAGGGGATTGTACAATGAGACCTGGGTGTCCTCATACACCAGTCGCTGAAGGTAAGCATGCAGGTGCAGCAGGCGGTAAAGAAGGCAAATGGTTTGTTGGCCCTCATAGCCAGAGGATTCAGGTACAGGAGCAGGGATGTCTTGCTGCAATTATACAGGGCCTTGGTGAGGCCACCCCTGGAATATTGTGTGCAGTTTTGGTCTCCTTATCTGAGGAAGGATGTTCTTGCTATAGAGGGAGTGCAGCCAGGGAAAAGTGTTTGTGGTGAGCATTGAAGACAATTCCCGGGACGGTAGGACTGACATATGAGGAGACATTGAGTCGGTTAGGGTTATAATCACTGGAGTTCAGAAGAATGAGGGGGTATCTCATAGAAACCTATAAAATTCTATCAGGACTAGACAGGGTATATGCAGGAAGGATGTTCCCGATGGTGGGGGAGTCCAGAACCAGGGGTCACAGTCTGAGGATACAGGGTAGACCATTTAGGACTGAGATGAGGAGAAATTTCTTCACCCAGAGAGTGGTGAGCCTGTGGAATTCGCTACCACAAAAAGTAGTTGAGGCCAAAATATTGTTTATTTTCAAGAAGGAGTTAGATATAGCTCTTGGGGCAAAAGGGATCAAAGGACACGGGGAGAAAGCGGGAGCAGGTTATTGAGTTGGATATCAGCCATGATCATAATGAATGGCGTAGCAGGCTCGAAGGGCCAAATGGCCTACGCCTCCTATTTTCTACGTTTCTATGACCCTTCTAATTCTCATCTATATACTGCCCTTCAACAACATAATTTGAAAACAGAATGTTACATTCCACTTAACGCTGATGCCACTCAGCTCTGTCTCACCACCACCTCTCTCATTCCCTCCACCATCTTTAACTTGTCAGACTATTTGTCCAACATCCAGTATTGAATGAGCAGAAATTTCCTCCAACTAAATTTTGGGAGGACTGAAGCCATTGTCTTCAATGCTCACCACAAACACTTTTCCCTGGCCACCGACTCCATCCTTCTTGTTGGCAACTGAGTTGAGGCTGAAACAGACTGATTGAAACTTCATATGTCCCTGAGTTGAGCTTCTAACCATGTATCTGCCCCATTACCCAGACTGTCCAATTTCTATTCTTGTAATATTGACTGCCCCTGCCTCAGCTCATCTGCTGCTGAAATTCACATCACCTTTGCTACCTCTAGACTTGACTCGTCCAAAGCTCTCCCTGACCAGGCTCCCATCATCCACCCTACTTAAACTTGTGCTCATCCAATTCTACTGCCCATATCTCAACTTGCACAAGTGCCACTGACCCATCATCTTTGTATGTGCTCACCTGCATTGGCTCCCAGTCTGGCAGTACCTCAATTTTAGATCTTTCATCCTTGTTTGTAAATTCGTCCAGGGTCTCGTACTTTCCTATTCCTGTAACCTCCACCACCTCACAAGACTTTCGGATCCAAACTTCTCCAATATTTTGTTTTGCATTTATGAGACGTGGGTGATGCTAACAAGGTCAGCATTTACTGCTCAACCCTAATTGCCCTTGAGAAGGTGTTGATGAGCTGCCGTCTTGAACTGCTGCAGTCCATGTGGTGTAGCTACACCCAGAGTGCTGTTAGGAAGAGGATTCCAGGATTTTGACCCAACAACTGTGAAGCAACAGAGTTATAGTTCCAAGACAGGGTGATGTATAGCTTTGAGGGGAACTTGCAAGTGGTGATATTCCCATCAGTCTGATGCCCTTGTTCTTCTAGATGGTAGGGGTCAGGGGTTTGGAAGGAGCTGTTGAAGGAGCCTTGGCAAGGTGCTGCAGTGTGCATCTTGTAGCTGGTGCACATTGCTGCCACTGTGCACCATTGGTGCAAGGAGTAACAGTGGTGGTGGATAGCATGCCAATCAAGTGGGCTGCTTTGTCCTGGATGGAGTGTTGTTGGAGCTGCAATCATTCTGGGAAGTGGAAAGTATTACATCAGACTTCTGACTGATGCCTTGTAGATGATGGACAGGCTTCAGGGAGTCAGGAAATGAGTCCCCCACTGCAGAATTCCCAATCTCTGACCTGCTCTTGTTGCCACAGTATTTATATGGCTGGTCCAGTTCAGTTTCTGGTCAATGGTAACCCCGAAGATGTTGATGTTGGGGGATTCAGCAATGATAATGCCAGCTTGGGAAGATGGTTAGATTTTTTCTTTTGTTGGAGATGTTCATTGCTTCGCACTTGTGTGGCTTGAAGGTTACTTGCCACTTAGACCCAAGCCTGGATATTGTCCAGGTGTTGCTGTATATGCACACGGACTGCTTCAGTATCTGAGGAGTTGCAATTGGCACTGAACACTGAATCATCAGCAAACAATCTCACTTCTGACCTCTTGCTGGAGAGAAGCATTGTTAAAGCAGCTGAAGATGGTCTGGCCTGACACTTCCCTGAGGAACTCCTGCAGTGATGTCCTGAGTTGAGATGATTGGCCTCCAACAGTCACAGCTATAATCCTTTCCTGGCATGACTCCAACCATAAAGAGATTTCCCCAATTCTCATTGACTGTTTGGTACAGCATTTAGTCCAAAGCTGCCCTGAAGTCAAGGACAGTCGCTCTCACCTCATCTTTGGAATCTAACTTTTTTGCCCATTTTGGACCATGACTAACAAGGTCTGGAGCTTAGTGACCCTGGTGGAACCCAAACTGAGAATCAGTGAACAGATTTTGTTGTGTAAGTTCAGCTTGAAAGCACTGTTGTTGACACCTTTCATCGCTTTGCTGATGATTGAGAATAGACTGATGAGGCAGCTTTTGGCCAGATTGTATTTGTCCTGTTTTTTGCGGACAAGACGTAGCTGGGCAATTTTCCACATTGTTGGGTTGATGCCAGTGTTGTAGCTGTACTAGAACAGCAGCTGGGCTGCAGATAGTTGTGGAGCAGAAGTGTTTACTATTACAGCTGGAATGTTGTCAGTACCCAAAATCTTTGCCAAATACATTCCTTTCAATCATTTCTTGATACCATGTGAAGTGAATTGAACTGGATGAAGACTGGATCTGTGACA
Organism: Carcharodon carcharias; assembly: GCF_017639515.1. Taxonomy (NCBI): domain Eukaryota; kingdom Metazoa; phylum Chordata; class Chondrichthyes; order Lamniformes; family Lamnidae; genus Carcharodon; species Carcharodon carcharias. The sequence goes on from NC_054481.1 coordinate 129,129,564, forward strand.
CTGGGGATCTCAGGAGGAGGCCGAAAAGGATCATCCACTCGGCGCTTCTGGGTGACAACGGTTGCAAATACTTCAGCTTTGTCTTTTGAACTGATGTGCTAGGCACCCACCTCAGTGAGGATGGGGATATTTGTGGATCCTCATCCTCTAATTAGTTGTTTAAATTGTCCACCATCATTCCCAACTGCATGTGGCAGGACTGCAGAGTTTTCACCTGATCTGTTGGTTATGGGATTATTTAGCTCTGCCTTTGCTTTGCGTTCCTGTGTTTAAAATGCAAGTAGTCCTGTGTTATAGCTTCACCATGTTGACACCACTTTTTTAGGTATGCCTGGTGCTGCTCCTGGAATGCTGTCCTACACTTCTCATTGAACCATGGTTGATCCCCGGATTGATGGAATTGGTAGAGTTGGGGATGTGCTGGGCCATGAGGTTACAGATTGTGGTTGATTACAATTCTGCTGCTGACGGCCGTAAGCACCTCATGGCTGCCCAAATTTGAACTGCTGGATCTGTTCTAAGCCTGTCCCATTTAGCATGATGATAATGCCACACAGCACAGTGGAGGGTGTCTTCAGTGTGAAGACGAGACTTTGTCTCCACAAGGATCATGTGGTGGTTACAGCTACCAACACAGCTGTCATGAACAGAATCATCTGTGACAGGTAGATTGGTGAAGGTGTGATCAATTAGGTATTTCACTCTTGATGGTTTCCTTATCACCCTGCTGCAGGCCCACTGTGGCAGAAATGCCCTTCAGGACTTGGCCAGCTTGGTCAATAGTGCTGCTACTGAGCCACTCTTGGTGATGGACATTGAAGCACCCCACCCATAGAACCATAGAAAAGTTACAGCACAGAAGGAGGCCATTCGGTCAACTTGTCCATGCCAGCCTGAGGATACCCAGGTGCCCTTTCTATTCCCACCTTCCTGCACCCGGCCCATAGCCCTGCAGCTTACAGCACTTTAGGAGCAGATCCAGGTACTTTTTAAATGAGTTTAAAGTTCCTGCCTCTACCACCAACTTGGGCAGCGAATTCCAGACACCCACTACCCTCTGCATAAAAAAAGTTCTTCCTCTTGTTCCCCCTACACCTTCTGCCACTTATCTTGAATCTATGTCCCCTGCTTCTCGAATTCTCCATCATGGGAAACAATTTTATTCTGTCCACTCTATCTATTCCCCTCATAATTTTGTACACTTCAATCAAGTCACCTCTCAGCCTTCTTTGCTCTAAGGAAATTAACCCCAACCTATCCATTCTCTCCTAGTAGCTACACTTTTCTAACCCTGGCAACATTCTTATAAACCTACTCTGCACTCTCTCCAGAGTACATTCTATGCCATTGCCCCCCTCATTGCAATGTTCAACATGGAGGAGTACTGATTCATCAGCTGATGGAGGGCGGTAGGTGATAATCAGCAGGAGGTTTGCTTGCCCGTGTTTGACCTGATGAACAATACAGGCCATGATAATAGTAAATGACACTTAACTACTTTCAAATCATATCCATCTTCCCTCTACGTTACTGATTAATAGCTGTGACAGGAATGTCATACAGACTCACTTGGTGTTCGCCTGATATTATCATTAGCAGACAGTTCTGATCTCATGTATTTTAAATTTTAGAAAAAGAAAATATCACAAGGGCACGCCAGATCAATCAGCAAAGTGAAAAAGACCAGTTAGCGTTTCAGTGTGACGCTTCAGCAAAGTTCAGTTCTGAGATTTTGTTTCATTAAATCTCATCCTTGTTACTGAAGTTTCTTGAAAATTATTATTTTTTTCCATCCTTTCACAGGACATGGGCATTGCTGGTTAGGCCAGCATTTATTGATCATCCCTTATTGCCCTTGAGAAGGTGGTGGTGAGCTATCTCCTTAAACCATTGCACTCTTGGTGTCGGTACACCCACAGCACTGTTAGGAAGGGAGTCCCATAATTTTGACCCAGTGTCAGTGAAGGCACAGAAACAGAGTTCCAATTCAGGGTGGTGTATGGCTTGGAAGGGAGCTGTGTTCCCAAGCATCTGCTGCCTTATCCTTAGTTAGTGTCGTGGGTTAGAAGGTACTGGAAGGGACCTTGGTGAGCTGCTGCAGTTCATCTTGTAGATGGAATACACTGCTGCTGCTGTGTATTGGTGGCGGAGGGAGTGAATATTTAAGGTGGTGGATGGGACGTCACTCAAGTTGCTGCTTTGTCTTAAATGGTATTGAGCTTATCGAGTGTTATTGGAGCTGTGCTCATCCAGGCAAGTGGAGAGTATTCCATCAAATTCCTGACTTGTGCCTTGTTGATGGTGGGCAGACTTTGGGGAGTCAGGAGGTGAATTACCCGCCTCAGAATTCCCAGCCTCTGACCTGCCCTTGTAGCCACAGTATGTATATAGCTGCTCCAGTTCAGTTTCTGGTCAATGGTAACCCCCAGGATATTGATACGGGGGGGATTGGCCTAAATTAAAAGGCCTAACTGGCGATCCTTAAAGACATCACCAGAGGCCTCCGAAAAAGTAAATTTTTGTGGGCTTTTAAGAATCTTGCACCCACCCAACATCTGTTTCAGCCCCCTTTCCCCTCACCCCACACCAGTCCTAACCCACCAACTTCTACAGCTGGTTGATTACCGCCTCTTTGGGAAATGAACATAAAAGCAAAATACTGCGGATACTGGAAATCCAAAATAAGAACAAAAAAACCTCTATTTTTAAAACAAATTTCCAATAATATTATATACATTAATCACTTCATGACAGCCACACAGGTGTCAGGCAATGGTCATCTCCAACAAGAGAGAATCTAACCATCTCCCCATGACACTCAATTGTGTGTCTTAATTGGATTAAAGCCAGCTAGTCTGAGTGCTTTGATGTATACTAGTTTTGAGAGGTAAAAGAGGCAGAGTGCTTTTGCATTTTGTTGAATAGAGCATTCAAGAAGGCGAGTGAAATCTGGCAACTAGCTAGCAGAGACCAAGCAATATGATTATATTACTAATAAAATTGGTACTATGAAAAGGGTTTTACTGTTAGAAGAGGTGGAGTTCAAAGGGACGAATGATACAATGAAAATTTACACTCATTGAGATATGCTGGATATAACCGGTACCAGTTTTGTGCGTGCAGGGCAGAGGCAATGTAAGATCAATGCCTTTAAGCCTGCCACTGTGTATGAAAGGAAACAAAGTGAAAGGTACATTATTTTGAATGCGTTAAGTGAAAATGCTTTGCCTGGTGTCTGCTTAAAAGTCGATGGGAATAATTTTCCATCGGCGAGCGGGGGCGGGGCCCACTTGCTGACGTGGAAAATGTCATCCAAAACTCTCTTACCTGAGCAGTGATGCCAGGCGGTTGTCCCAATGTCACCACACATCATTTAGATTGTCAGTTCGGCAGGCACGTAGCCATGTCAGCTGCGCACCCTCCGAACTGTCTAAGGCCCTTAAGGAAGTCATTTGTTAAGAATGGTTAAGATTGCTGCCCACCCAATCTTAAGGTTGGCGGGCACGTGAAGAGCCCAGGCGCCTTTCCCGTTTTTCATGAAACTTCATCGATGGGCAGGTTAAGATTTCGTGAAGCGTTTTAAAATGTAATAACAATTTATACTTTTAGTCTTTGACATGTCCCAGCTCATGTGATAGTGTCACATGAGGGGACATGTTTTAAAAGTGTTACAAACATTCATTTCAAGCTTTAGCGCTGAAACAATCTCCCTGATGCGCCTCTGTGCCTCGGGGAGATCTCTAAGAGCGCAGGGAACCTCTCAGGGAATCCACCCCCTGCCCGCACAGGGACCTCTCAGTGCTTTCAGCTGTGTGTCATGATGGATGGGCCTTAATTGGCCCACCCACGTAAACTGGCGGCGCCCACCAGATTGGAAGCGCCAATCGGTTTCGCGCTCGTTCCTGCCCTCCCCCACGCAAACACCCCAACGGGGGGATTATTCTCCCCTATGTGTTGCTGTTGCCTCAATTGAGATTAGTTTGGGAATTTGTTATATGTTAAGATAGTGGTAATTTGTAGCCATGTATATGTGTTTAATGTGTTGTACCTTAATGAAATGTTTCATTTAATTTAATATAAAACCTCTCGAGGACTGGTGGTCTGATTCTTGAATTTCAAGCTGCATCTCGAACATACCACTTAAAAATATAGGTTATGACAGTTATTTAAAGTTTCCCTCTGGGATTTTTAAATAACTCAGCTTTACCAACTGCTGGGTCATAACAGCGGCACAAATGTTAGTTGACTCTTATAAGCCAAAGTGGATTTGAAATAGTTATAGCCATGTCTCAGTCAAAGCAACAACAACAACAAAAAAGCACGGTTAAAGTAATGAAATGTCCTAAGGCTATTCACAGGAGCACTGTAAAATAAAACATGACACCAAGCCACATAAGGAGATATTAGGTGAGATGACCAAAAGCTTGGTCAAAGAAGTAGGTTTTAAGGATTGTCTTGAAGGAAGAGAGTGAGGTAGAGAGGGGTAAAGATGTAGGGATGGAATTCCAGAGCGTGGGGCTTTGGCAAATGAAGGCATGACCCCACTAGTGGAGCACTTATAATTGTACAGGAGGAACGTACAGGAGGCCAGAATTAGAGGAGCACAGATCTCAGAGGGTTGTGGGGCTGAGGTACATTACAGAGAGAGAGCTATGGAGAGATTTGAAAATGAGGATGAGAACTTTAAAATCAAGTCATTACTGACCGGGAGTCAATGAAAGTCAGTGCACACAAGGGGGATCAGAAACAGGACTTGCTGCAAGTTAGGGTGCAGGTAACTGAGTTTTGGATGACTTGAGGTTTATGGAGAATAGAATGTGGGAAAGCATCTTTTGGAGTCATATGCCCATGGATTCAAGCCACACTCCAGAGACTTGAGCACAAAAATCTAGGCTGTGCTTCAGTGCCTTATTCAACAAGTAATATTAAACTGAGGATCTATCTGTCCTTTTAGCTGGAAATGAAAAATCCCATGAGACTATTTTGAAGAGGATCTTGTAGTTATTCCAGGTGCCTGGCCAGTAGTTATTTTCATTAAATATAATGAATCAGCCTTCTATCATTTCCTGTAATGGTAATGGGCTTGGAATAAGACTTCCACAAGAGATCAATTGTCACAGGTTTGTTATAAATATTAATACAACAACTAACGTGGATATTTGTGTTGATTTAATTTTTTTCTGCATTTTCCCCAGTTGTAAGGAACACAACCAAAATCAGGTCAAACTAGGAACCTCTAGTACTGACACGATATGTGAAAAAAAGACTAATCTAGTCGCTATACTTGTGCCTGTTGTCATTGTGCTTATCGTAGCTTGCGCGGTGGCTTTTTTTATTTGGCAGAGAAATAGAAGGCGAGTACTTCTTTTGATTTACTGTGTACATCTTCCTGTTCCAGTATGATTTGCCATATTCTTTCAATTAGATTGGAAATAATTTACTTTTCTTTTGAACAGCGTATACTGCTGTCAAACCCGTGAGGAAATTTGGCAGCAGGAGGTCACAACAGAGAAATCATGGGATCAGTATCTGACAATTAGTGGGAAGAGGGGCCTGAAGAAGATCGTGGGGGGGTGGAGGAAGTGCAGATGGGAGTTGAAGGTTCAAGAACAATTGAGGGAAGCCTGGTCTTAGGAGATCAAAGGACTCCTTGCAAAGCCTGGTGAGGGGAAGGGAGAGCATTCCTGATCCACCTGGCCCACAGGGAGTCCTAACTGAGAGTTTTTTTTGGTATTTTGCTGCAGTCAGTGTGGACGTCCCCCAGACTTTGTTTATTACGTTGCAGCCTGATTGGTATCTTCAGGCTGAGACTTTGAATTTAATTTACTGGCAGGTCCTATCTGCCGGTAGTGAGCGTCTTGGTTGACTTCAATTTTGTCAAAGGTAAGATGGTGCCAGGTAGGTACAATGCAGCCTCAGCTGTTAAGTCACCTCGGCCTAATTTTAACCTTTGCCACATGTGATGAGCAAGGGTGGGAGTGTATTAAAATTAAGGCTAGTGTGTCATTTGCTATGAAGAACACCTGCTATTTTCATGTTGGGCCAGACCTGCGCTATGTACAGCAACACCAAGAGTGCCTCACACCTGATCACCAGGTATTTACCCGCAGGGTATCAGAGTATCATTCCCGCGTGATAGTTTTTGTGTTACCATGGTCACACATTCCTTCCTGTTTTTGATGGATGCCCTGGCCTCTCTGAACCATGACCTTCCTTCCATCAAAAGGTCAGAAGTAGGGATCTTCGCAGATGATTGCACAATGTTCAGTACCATTTGTGACTCCTCAGATACTGAGGAAGTCCTTGTCCAGATGCAGCAAGACCTGGAAAATATCCAGGCTTGGGCTGATAAATGGTAAGTAACATGCAAGTGCCAGGCAATGCCCATCACCAAACAGAGGGAATCTTCCCAGCTCCTCTTCACATTCAGTGGTATTATCATCACTGAATTTCCCACTGTTAACATCTTGGGGGTTACCATTGACCAGAAACTGAACTGCACCAGCTATATAAATACTAAGGCTACAAGAGCAGGTCAGAGGCTGGGAATTCTGTGGAGAGTGACTCGGCTCCTGAGCCCCCCCAAAGCCAGCCCACCATCTTCAATGCACGTCAAGAATGTGATGGAATACTCCCCACTTGCCGAGATGAGTACAACTCCAGCAACACTCAAGCTTGACACCATCCAGGACAAAGCAGCCCACTTGATTGGCACCCCAGCCACCACCATAAACTCTCTCCACCACAGATGCACAATGGCAACCATGAGTACCATCTACAAGATGGACTACAACCAAGGCTCCTTCGACAATACCTTCCAAACCCGCAACCTCTACCAGTGGGAACGACAAGGGCAGCAGATGCATGGGAACATCACCACCTGCAAGTTCCTCTCCAAATCTCACACCATCCTGACTTGAAACTATATCACTGTTCCTTCTCTGTCCCTGGGTCAAAATCCTGGAACTCTCTTCCTAACAGCACTGTGGGTGTTCCTACTGCAGCGGTAAAGAAGATAGCACAACACTACCTGCTCAGGGGCAATTAGGGATAGTCAATAAATGCTGGCATAGTCAGCAATGCCCACATCCAATGAACGAATAAAAAAAAATCCCTATCACCTTCAGTTAGTCTAACCTGATGGCAAAGGGAACAAAGGATCATTTGGCTCAGTTTCCAAAGAACATGGTCTCGCTCTTGCCACAATTTACTTTGGTTCCCAAGGCTGCTTCAGACTGGCCACAGATGCTCATCAGTCTACGCAGAGACTGTGGATATGAGCAGAACACAGTGATGTCATCCATGTACAGGGAGGCTTTAACCTGAGTGCTTCCGCTGCCTGGAATCGCCAGCCCTCTTATGCCCACATCCTTCCTGATGGACTCAGCAGAAGGTTTTAAGCAACACACAAACAGACAGGGGAGAGCCGACAGCCCTGTCTGATTCCAGTTTTGATCAGAAAGCTTTCCAATTCCTGTCCATTGTTCAATTGTGGATTTCATCCCCAAACCCCATTTTGGAGAGCACAGCCATCATGGAGGGGTGTGAAATTCTGACAAGGGTCTTCTCCTGGTCCAAGCTGATGAGGTAGGTATCCATCCCCTGTCTGGCACAAAGGAGATCATATCCCTGGAGTAGCACTAGGCTATCAGAGATCATCCTGCTGGGTACAGCCCAAGTCTGATCAGGATGGGTCACCAGTTCCAGAGCAGACTTGAGTCGAATGGTGAGGATCTTGGACGGAATTTTGTCGTCCATGTTAAACAGTGAAATTTGCCACCAATTTCTGATTCCCTCCCTCTCCCACTTTCACCTGTGGCTGAGGTTGATGATGCCTTTCCTCATGGGTTCTGACATGCCACCAGCCAGATGCATGCTCTCACACATTTCCAGCAGGTCTGGGCTGATCCAGTCCCATAGAGTCAAATGCAACTCAGCTGGTAAACCATCACTTCCAGGAGCTTAACTTGTCTCAAAGGATCTGGCAGCCTTTGTCAGCTCATCGGCTTTAGTGGTTTGTCCAGACTCTCCTGTGTCCTGTCATCTAAGACCTCCTTGATAGAGGACAGGAAGGACTGGGAGGCTGTGTTGTCTGTGGGCTTCACATCATAGAGTCTGGCATAAAAGGATTTGCTGATCCTTAGTATATCAGACTGCGATGACGTTACCAAGTTATCTTCTTCCTTCAGGCTGCTGATCACAGCACTGTCTATGTGTATCTTTCGGAAGAACAACATGAACACGTCTCATCCCGCTCCACAGAGCAGACTCTGGACTGTAAGATGATCTTGCAGGCAAAGATGGAGGCTTGCAGGTTCTTCACCTCTTGGAGATTCTCCTTGACATCGAAACCCATCGACTGTGGTCTGAGCAGATTCTATATGCTTTTCTGGAGTCAAAACATTTCCCTCTGTTCTTTTCTATCCTTCTGAATACCTTTGAGGATGAAAAACTTCTTGATGTTTGCCTTGATGACTTCCCACCAGTGCATAGGAGACTCGAGGAGGGGATTCAAGGTTTTCCAGCCTTTGTAATCCCTTTTGAATTCCTCAATGTGTTTTGGGGTCAGTCAATTCACGTTCAGCTTCCATGTCCCCCTGACAACCCTCTGGTCTTCATGTAAATGGCATTTGGCCACTCGGAGGCAATGCTCAGAGAAGCACACCAGCTTAACGTCAGTGGATCAGACCATGAACGCTGGGGACACAAAAAGAAGTCTGTCCTGGAACGGATGGGCCTGTCTGTCCTCTACCTGGTGTATCTGTGCGGTGCTCCATCTGTAGGGTTGCTAAGCCATCAGGCAGCTTGGCGTCTTTTACTGTTTCTATCAGGAGTCTGGATGTGGTATCCAGTTTGCTGTTGGCCCTCCTGGATCAGCCAGCCGCACCATTGATGAATTTGATATCACCACCTAGAGGGCTGTGCCTGGGACATTGCCAGCAGCAGTGGGAGCCACTGAAGGACTCCCAGCCACTTGCTGTTTTGAGTCGGGCATACACAGAAATTGACCGTGGAGCATTTTTGTACATTACATCTGGTAGGAGGAGGTGCCCGTCCAACACCTCCTTAACTTCGGAGGTGGTGGAGTTGCCTCCCTGCAGCAGAATACCCAGGCCAGAAGAACAGAATCATTTCCTTCTTACTAGTTCAGTGGCCCATGGGACCACCATTGCCTGGAGGTGCTGAGGTCCACCCTCCTGCAGAAACAGCAGATCAGCTTTTATCTTGACAAGGTACCCCAAGTTCGAAACACATCGGGTAGTAGACTTAACACTACGCACTTTACTGGAGGCAATTTTTAGACCCACTTAAAACACTGTTGCTGAGCAGACCCATTGTCTGTGAGGGTTCTGGCTTTTGGGCATGTTCCTGCATACTCATCAAATTCAGAAACAGTCTTCCCGTTGTTGGGCTGAGAAAGCTGTCCTGGTCCCCACCACCAGTGTTGTTCCACCCAAGTGACATCGGAGGAGTCATGCAAGGAGCGCGGTCTGGGCTGCCCTCCATTGGATAAGTGTTTCCATTCTGTTCCTCCTCCAGTACATGGCTGCTCCTGGTTTTCCAGAGCCAGGGGGAACTGGCCTGTTCGGTGTTTCCCATATTTTGGAGCTTGTGTTTCTTCTGCTCGAGCTCCTTAGTGTTTTGCCACTTCTGCAGGTGTCATCCGTGTCCCTCCTTATACAATGAGAAGCAGCCACAGAAGTCCGTTTCGGATGGGAAGTGGCTTGGTCCTTTCATGGCCCCTTCTTCCTCTCAACTAGGTGCCACTCACCCAGTTGTCCCTCTACCGACTCCTCCTCCATTGATTTGATCTGCTGAGGGAGCAGCTCAGGACAGTATGGGTGTTTGACACTCTGCTGCCACATCCTTTTCCTTTTTGGCCCTCCCTGTGTCCTTCTTTGTCCCATTCCTCTCACTTAAGGGCTTGCTGAGTGGAGGTTTGCAGGTCTCTTCATAATAGCCATACCCGCCATTTTGTCTGCATGCCTTTTGTTGGTGACACCCAGCTGGCGAGAACCAAGGCAGCGTTTTGGGCAGGTCTTGTAGAGGTGGCCTGCACCATCTCACAAGTTGCAACATTTACTCTGCAGTCCTTTGTCTGATGGCTTTCCGGCTTGCAGCTCTTACTGATGATGGTGCTACAGTTGGCTGCAATGTGGCCAGATTTGCCATAAGTGTGACAAACTCTGGGCTGCCCAGCACAGACAAAGTAGCCCCAACTTCTGCCGATAGCAATGCTAGAGGGAGAGTGGAGAATTGCTCCCTTGCCGTCCACCTTCAAAGTCACCTTGACTTGCCATTTGCTGGTCCAAATCCCGACAGGGTCCTTGAGCTCAGTGCTATTCCTGACCACTTCAACAATCCCAGCGAGGAAGTTGAGCATATCCACAATAGGAACATGGGGTTGTAAAGATGGATGGTCACAACACTGTTCTGTTCCAATGGCAGCATGAAGAGCAAACCCACTGTGAGGATAGACAGCAGGGTCAGGTTTCTTCTCTCCTCGAACACTTTGAGAAATTTTACACATGCTCAGCATTCTTGAAAGTCAAATAAAGTATCCAGTGCTGGGGAAGTCTTGCAGGTAGTAGGTGTAAGCAGATTCAAATCTGCATCATTTCAAAAAGACTTGCTTAACGAATAAGGCACGGACAATCCGTGCACCTTCTTCACTGTTTATCACAGCCACCATAACAGTGTTATCCCTTCACACTTCTGTGCGTTAAATTTCATCTGCCAGATGTCCACACATTCCACCAACCTGTCTATATCCTCGTGAAGACTATCCACCTCAGAGTTCACAATATTTCCAAGTTTTGTAGATCGGCAAAATTTGAACTTGTGTCCTCTATACTCAAGTGTAAGACCATAAGACATAGGAACAGAAATTAGGCCATTCGGCCCATCGAGTCTGTTCCGCCATTCAATCATGGCTGATAAGTTTCTCAACCCCATTCTCTCGCTTTCTCCCCATAACCTTTGATCCCCTTACCAATCAAGAACTTTGATTGGTATCACCAATCAAGAATCTTTGATCCCCTTACCAATCCTATCTTGGTCTTAAATACACTCAATGACCTGGCCTCCACAGCCTTCTGTGGCAATGAATTCCATAGATTCACCACTCTCTGGCTAAAGAAGTTTCTCCTCATCTCTGTTCTAAAAGGTCTTCCCTTTACTCTGAGGCTGTGCCCTCGGGACCTAGTCTCTCCTACTAATGGAAACATCTTCCCCACATCCACTCTATCCAGGACTTTCAGTATTCTGTAAGTTTCAATCAGATCCCCCCTCATCCTTCTAAACTCCATCGAGTATAGACTCAGAGTCCTCAAACGTTCCTCATGTGTTAAGCTTTTCATTCTTGGGATCGTTCTCGTGAACCTCCTCTGGACCCTCTCCAGGGCCAGAACATCCTTCCTGAGATACGGGGCCCGAAATTGCTCACAATATTCTAAATGTGGTCTGACCAGAGCCTTATAAAGCCTCAGCAGCACATCCCTGCTTTTATATTCTAGTCCTCTCAAAATAAATGCTAACATTGCATTTGCCTTCCTAACTACCGACTCAACCTGCAAGTTAACCTTAAGAGAATCCTGGACTAGGAATCCCAAGTCCCTTTGCACTCCAGATTTCTGAATTCTCTCCCCATTTAGAAAATAGTCTATGCCTCTATTCTTCCTACCAAAGTGCATGACCTCACACTTCCCCACGTTGTATTCCATCTGCCACTTCTTTGCCCATTCTCCTAACCTGTCCAAATCCTTCTGCAGCCTCTCCGCCTCCTCAATACTACCTGTCCCTCCACCTATCGTTGTATCACCTGCAAAATTAGCCAGGGTGCCCTCAGTTCCTTCATCTAGATCATTAATGTATAAAGTGAAAAGTTGTGGTCCCAACACTGACCCCTGCAGAACTCCACTAATCACCGGCCCCTTATCCCGACTCTCTGCCTCCTTCCAGACAGCCAATCTTCTATCCATGCTCGTACCTTGCCTCTAACAGCATGGACTCTTACCTTACTGAGCAGCCTCCTGTGCGGCACCTTGTCAAAGGCCTTCTGCAAGTCCAAGTAGATAACATCCATTGGCTCTACTTTGTCTAACCTACTCGTTACCTCCTCAAAGAATTCTAACAGATTTGTCAGGCATGACCACCCCTTGATGAAATCATGCTGACTTTGCCCTATTTCACCATGCAAATCCAAGTATTCTGAAATCTCATCCTTAATAATGGACTCTAAAATCTTACCAACAACCGAAGTCAGGCTAATTGGCCTGTAATTTCCCGTCTTTTGCCTCACTCCCTTCTTAAACAGGGGGATTACATTGGCGATTTTCCAGTCCTCTGGAACCCTCCCTAACTCGAATGATTCCTGAAAGATCATCACTAACGCCTCCACTATCTCTTCAGCTATCTCCTTCAGAACTCTGGGGTGAAATCCATCTGGTCCAGGTGATATATCCACCTTCAGACCTTTCAGTTTTCCTAGCAACTTCTCCTTGGTAATGGCCACCATGCTCACCTTTGCCCCCCGACTCTCTTGAACTTTAGGGATGTTACTCGTGTCTTCCACTGTGAAAACTGACGCAAAGTACCTATTCAGTTCCTCCGCCATTTCTTTGTTCCCCACTACTACTTCTCCAGCGTCATTTTCCAGCGGCCCAATGTCCACTCTTCCCTCTCTCTTACGCTTTATATATCTAAAAAAACTCTTGCAATCTTCTTTTATATTACTGGCTAGTTTTCCCTCACATTTCTTTTTTAGTTGTCCTCTGTTGGTCTTTGTAGGCTTCCCAATCCCCTGGTCTCCCACTACTCTTCACCGCATTGTGTGCTTTCTCTTTAGCTTTTATGCTGTCCCTGACTTCCCTTGTCAGCCATGGTTGCCTCGTCCTCCCTTTATTATGCTTCTTCTTCCTAGGGATGAAATTTTGTTGTGTCTCCCAAATTACTCCCAGAAACTCCTGCCATTGCTGTTCCACTGTCTTTCCTGCTAGGCTCATCTTCCAGTCAATTCTGGTCAGCTCCTCCCTCATGCCTCTGTAGTTGCCTTTATTCAACTGTAATGCCATTACACCTGATTCCAGCTTTTTCCTCTCAAATTGCAGGGTAAATTCTATCATATTATGGTCACTTACTCCTAAGGGTTCCTTCACCTTAAGCTCCCTTATCAAATCTGCCTCATTACACACCACTAAATCTAGAATTGCCTGTTCCCTAGTGGGCTCCACCACAAGCTGCTCCAAAAAGCCATCTCGTAGACATTCCACAAATTCCTTTCCTTGGGATCCACTACCAACCTGTTTTTCCCAATCTACCTGCATATTGAAATCCCCCACGATCACTGTAACCTTGCCTTTCTTACACGCCTTTTCTATCTCCTGGTGTATCTTGTGCCCCACATCATGACTACTGTTCGGAGGCCTGTACATAACTCCCATTATGGTTTTTTTTACCTTTGCGGTTCCTCAACTCTACCCACACAGATTCTACATCATCTGTCCCTACGTCATTTCTTGCTCTCAATTTAATTTAATTTCTTACTAACAACCCCACTCCCTCTGCCAACCTGCCTATCTTTTCAATAGGATGTATATCCTTAGATATACTGATCCCTTTGCAGCCATGTCTCCGTGATGCCCACCACATTGTACCTACCAATTTCAATCTGCGCCACAAGCTCATTTACCTTATTTCGTATACTGTGTGCATTCAGATACAACACCTTCAGTCCTGTATTTCCCGTCCCCTTTCTCATTGTCGTCCCTCTGATGTGCTTGAATTTAGATTCCTAGCCCTTTCCAAACACTCTGTCCTATTTTGTGTTCTGAAGAATTTAATAGCCTCTCCTGGGCTCTCCTTTCTTTTCAGTTTTTTCATAATTTTCCATGAAGTTGAATCCATCACACCCCCCCCACCCCCCCCCCCCCCCCACCCCCCCCCAACCACCCCCACATGCTAACCGGCTGCTTTGTTTCTCATTAGTCATACTTCTTGGAGTTTTACCCTTCCCTGTAGGTCATTAATATTGTTCTGACCATGTGAGAAAGGGTGAACTGGCTACCTCCCCTTGATTCACCCTTCTTGATTGGTCACAACAAAGGTTTCACAAGGATATGCCTTTTCCAAATCAGAATGTATTTAACCATTAAGCAGTGAGGAACAAGGAGCCAATCAAACAAGGTTTTCTTGGGTCATTCAAAGAGCAGATTTATTTCCCACTAAACTGGAGAAAAATAATAAAAACGCATTCGGCCCTCATGCAGTCAATAGGACACACACACACAGAGAAAGGTTGTTTCCTTTGATTCTCCTTGAGACATAAATTTTAATCGTTGCAACTGATTTACATTACCTGGCTTCTTGGATGCAGTCAGATGTAGAAGATGTTGCGTGTATTAAGCAATCTCAGTTTGCTTTGTTGGTAGGTTTCTGGTACTGGGTGACACCCTTATTCCAAAAGAGAAAGCGGGAGAGAGAGAGCAGCCTTCAGCCTATTTCCTCTGCTGAAGACTTTCTTGACATCGCCTGTGTCACTTGTAATCTCGTGCTAGTGGCTGGGCGGCCTTGCCCTGAAATACGTCACCCATTATGTATTTCCAAGAGGATTTGGGTGTGTCTGTCTGTGACAGCTATTGTTTCAATATCCAGGACTTTGCATTTTTAATGTCTCTTCTTTAGACAGTCACAAGTTTCGACGGTTGTCTGGATTATAGGAAATGTCTCTCACTGCGCACTCCCCTAAGGGTAATTTGTTTGTTTCTCACCTTCATCTTGGAAAGTGGCCGAGTGTACCTTCCTCCTGTCCAAAGTTCACCACTAATGTCCTGATAATGTTGTCACTCTCCGTTTTATTCCATGGGCTTCAACGTTGTTCCAACTCTACCATGTGGCACTTGATCAAATGCCTTTTGGAAGTCCATGTGCACCACATCAATTACATTACCTTCATCAACCCTCTTTGTTACCACATAAAAAAAACACAATCAAACTGGTTAAATACAGTTTACCTTTAACAAGTCTGTGCTGGCTTTCCTCAATTGAGCTAACTTATGTGGCAGCCAGTAACTGACACAGAAAGAGAGGAAAACTATCTTTAGTCAATAAGTAAAAATAAATATAATTTAATGTCAAAATTGGGCATTCATAATAAAAGAAAAAAAATTGCATTTATGTATCGCCTTTCATAACCTCAGGACATTCCCTGCCATTAAAATTCTTTTGAACTATAATCACTATCATAACTAGGGAAATGTGAAATCTAATTTGAGCGTAGAGAAGTCCCACAAAGAGAAATAGGCACTGAGATGGAGTATTCTTTGTTGGCTGGTATTTTTTTACTTTTCTTTAGAATCTTTAAAATCAGCTGAGTTGACAGTGAATTTTCACCTCTTCAGCTCCTTGTTCTGCTTATTTATATGGTTCTTATTTTTTTTGCTGAGATATCTTCACATTTAATATGAGTGATTTTTCCCTGTTTCATTTTTTTTGTCTGTGTTATCCTCGTCTTCCAACTCACTATGATGCCACTTTCACTGTCCTATTCCGAGGCTTCTGCATGGAAACTTGGAGACACAGGTTTCATTGTGCCTTCAGTCTCCTTTCTCTTTGGGGAAATCCTGCACCTCTGCTTATCATCCTGCTTCAGTTGGGGGTGTGTGACGCTGGAAATCATGAAGCAGAATCCCTTACTTCTTACAAAGCAGCATGGTATGTTAGTATCACGGTGCACTGTTCTCTTAAAGTCATAGTTACACAGCTTGAAGAACAACTTTCAAGTTAAAAGACTAAAAACCTTTCAAATAATATTTTAGTTCCAGCAACCATAATTACATACAACATATGAATGAACAGGAATAGGCCATTCAGCCCCTCGAGCCTACTCCACCATTTGATAAGATCATGGCTCATTTGATTGTGGCCTCTAATTTACTGTCTGACCTTCTACCCTTTGACTCCCTTGTCCATCAAGAATCTATCCAACTCAGCCTTAAAAATATTCAGTGACCTAGCCTCCACTGCTCTCGGGGAAGAGAATTCCACAGACTAATGACCCTCTGAGAGACATAATTTCTCCTCATCTCCATCTTAAATGGGAGACCCCTTATTTTTAAACTGTGTCCCCTAGTTCCAGTCCCTCCCACAAGGGAAAACATCCTTTCAGCATCCATCCTGTCAAGTTCCCTCAGGACCTTCTATGTTTCAATAAGATCACCTTTCATCCTAAAAGCCTGTAAATACAGACCCAGTTTGCCCAAGCTTTCTTCGTAATACTAGATCTTCATCCCAGGAATCAGTCAAGTGAACCATCTATGCACTGTTTCTAATGAATTTATATCATTTCTTAAATAAGGAGACTAAAACTATACAGAGTATTCCAGATAAGGTCTCACCAACACTGTAGAACTGTAGCAAAGCTTCCCTACTTTTATATTCCATTCCCTTTGCAATAATTAACAACATTCCATTTTTCTTCCTAATCATTTGCAGCAACTGCTTACTGACCTTTTGTGATTCATATACCGGTACACCCAGATCCCTCTGTACTGCAGAGTTTTTAAAAATTCTTTCATGGGATGTGGGTGTCACTGGCAAGGCCAGCATTTATTGCCCATCCCAAATTGCCCTTGAACTGAGTGACTTGCTGGGCCATTTCAGAGGGCAGTTTAGAGTCAACTACATTGCTGTGGGTTTGGAGTCACATGTAAGCCAAACCAGGTAAGGACGGCAAATTTCCTTCCCTAAAGAACATTAGTGAACCAAATGGGTTTTTATATCAATTGATTATAGCTCCATGATCACCATTACTGAAACAAGCTTTCAATTCCAGATGTGATTGAATTTAAATTCCACTGGCTGCTGTGGTGGGATTTAAACACGTGTCCCCAAAGCATTAGCTGTGCCTCTGGATTACTAGTCTAGTGACATTATCATTCTGCCACCAATATAAATAATGCTAAAATAATTTAGCATTATTTAAATGTGAAATAAACGCTATTAATTAGCATTTAAATAAAATGCTCCTTTTCTGTTCTTCCTGCCAAAGTTCATATTTCTCCACATTATACTTTATCTGCCAAATTTTTGCCCATTCATTTAGCTTATCTATATCTCTTTGCAGTCTCCTTATGTTCTCTTCATAACTTATTTTCCAACCTAGCTTTGTTGTCAGTAAATTTAACAAACACACATTTTGGTCCTTTCATCCAAGTCATAAATAAAGATGGTAAATAGTTGAAGCCCTAGCACTGATCCCTGTGGCACTCCACTGACTACATCTTGCCAACCTGAAAATGACCCATTTACCCCTTCTCTCTGTTTCCTGTTAGCTAACCAATCCTTTATCCATACTAATATGTTACCCCCTACACCATGAGCTCCTAGTTTGTGTAGTAACCTTTGATGTGGCACCTTATCAAATGCCATTTGGAAATCCAAATTTAAATCAATACACCACATCTACAGGTTCCCCTTTATTCACAATGTTTGTTACTTCCTCAAATAACTCTAATAAACTAATCAGACACGATTTCCCTTTCTCAAAATCATGTTGATTCTGCCAGATTGCGTTATGATTCTCAAGGTACCCTGCAGAAACCTCCTTAATAATAGATTCTAGTATTTTCCCTGTGGCAGATGTTAGGCTAATTGGCCTGTAGTTTCCTGCTTTCTGTCTCTTCCTTGAATAGAGGAGTTACAAGCTCTACGTTACAAACTAATGGGACCTTTCCAGAATCTAGGCAATTTTGGAAGATTAAAACTGGTGCATCTACTATCTCAGCAACCACTTCTTTTAACACATTAGGATGAAGTCCATCAGGATCTGGGGACTTGTGAATTTTTAGTTCCAATAATTTTCTAATTACCCTTTCCCTGATAATTGTAATAGTTTTAAGTTCCTCCCTTCCTTTCACTTCTTGATTTATAGTTATATCTAGGATGTTATTTGTGACTACTACAATGAAGGCAATCACAAAATATCTATTCAATGCATCTACTATTTCCTTATTTCACAGAATCACAATGTTACAGTGCACAAGGAGGCCATTCAGCCCATCATGTCTGCACTGGCTCTTCAAATGAGCTTCATGACTTTGTGCCATTCTCCTGCCTTTTCCCCATACCCTTGCTCATTGTTTCTATTCAAATAATCATCCAATGCCCTTGTGGATGCCTCGAATGAACCTGTCTCCACCACAAGTCCAGGGAGTGCATTCCAGACTTGAACCACTCGCTGTGTGAAAAAGTTTTTTCTCACATCACATTCGCTTCTTTCGCAAATCACTTTAGATCTCTGCCCCCTTGTTCTCGATCCTTGTACAAATGGGAACAGTTCCTCCCTATCTACTCTATTCAGCCCCCTCATGATTTTGAAAACCATCTATTAAATCTTCTCTTAGCCCCCCTCCTCTCCAAGGAGAACAGTCTCAACTTCTTCAACCTATCTTCATAACTAAAGTAACTCATCTCTAGAACCATTCTTGTAAACCTCTGCTGCACTCTATCCAATGTATTCACCTCCTTCCTATAGTGTGGTGCCCAGAACTGTACACAATACTCTAGCTGAAGTCTAACTAGTATCTTATATAAACGTAGCATAATCTCCTTGCTCTTGTACTCTATGCCCCTATTAATAAAGCTGAGAATACTGTATGCTCTATTAACTGCTCTCGCCACCTGTCCTGCCACCATCAATGACCTATGCACATATATACCCACGTCCCTCTGCCCCTGCACCCCCTTAATTATTATACTGTCTCTCCATGTTCTTCCTACCAAAATGCATCCCTTATTTCCCTGTATTAATTTCCAAGACACTCTCTCTAGAGGACCAAAACTCACTTTTATATTTTTAGCTAGCTTTCTCTCATTCTAATTTCTGATTTCTTATGTTTTTTTGTTATTATTTGCTTTTATTTAAGCATCCTGTTCAATTTTCAGACCTGCCGCTAATCTTCATGGAATTGTACACTTTTTCTTTCAACCAGATACTATCTTTTAACTTCCTTAGGCACGAATGATGCATCTTCTCCAAGAGTTTTTCTTTCTCACTGGAAAGTATAACAATCTGGTTATGATCACTGACAGCCTGGAGCTCCTTTATTATGAGGTCATGAATCAATTCTGTGTCATTGCACATTATGTCATGATGACAGACGTGATTATTGAATGAGATCTACCAACAACTTCACCAGCTAACCACGGGCATATTGAACTGTTTAAAGAAGTCCTGTTTTTTTAAATGCAAGTAAAGACAATAACCAAAGATGGATACCAGCAGTCATCTGAGACCCAGAAATTTACCAAAGCTCCTTAGACAGCACCTTCCAAACCCATGGCCACTACCATCTAGAAGGACAAGGGCAGCAGATAGGTGGGCACACCGCCACCTGGAAGCTCCTCTCCAAGTCACTCACCATCCTGACTTGGAAATATATCGCCGTTCCTTCACTGTCACTGGGTCAAAATCCTGAAACTCCCTTCTTAACAGCATTGTGAGTGTACCTGCACCACGTGGACTGCAGCAGTTCAAGGAGGCAGCTCACCACTACCTTCTCAAGGGCAGTTAAGGATGGGCAATAAATACTGGCTCAGCCAGCGAAGCCCACATCCCACAAATGAATAAAAAAATTGTAAGTGACCACTTTGTTGGAAAGTTCCTATATGATTTGCACTATACACCAACTCTCAGTTGTTGCATGGAATGTCATACCTGCAGGTGGAGATGTGTCAAGGCCCAGTTGAAACAAGGATTCTTGATAGGAAGGCATTAAAAGTGCAAAGTGCTGGATTTTTAATTCCCTGTAATGCTGTGAAGATAATGGGATTTGCTGCTCAGCCAGTTACATCCAACCAGACACTCAACACCCCTTTGGAGGATGAAATAACTCCATCTCCTGTTGATTTATATCTCAAAATGTGTCAAAACGTTTCTGAGATGAAAGAGAAAAACTGGGGTCACGATAACAATAGATGTTAATTGGAATCCCTTCTTGGAATATACAGAAATTAGTTTAAAAACTGGCTCTGCCAAAAGCAGAGAGAGGGAGAAGCAGGAAGAAACATGACAGTCATCTGAGAATGCTGCTGAAAAAGAGCAGGAAGCATCTCTCTCTCTCTTTCTCTCTGTATGTGTCGTCATGTCTTTTATTATTTTTTTCTTCGGTTTAGTAACTAATAAACTTACTCTTTCTTTGACTCAAGTAAGCCTGGTTTGATTGACTCCTTGTTAAAAAGTAAATACAGTTAGACTAGAAAAGGTATCTACAGAAAAAATAATTTTTAAAAACCTTTGTTGTAGCCAGCCTGCAGGGCTGAATGAAAGGGGAGCCAGCTCACTCTTCCTCACCCAGTCATAACAATTACCAGATCTAGAATAGCCTGTTCTTTGGTTGGCTCTAGAACGTGCCTCTATGAACTCATCTTCCAGACTACCTTTGCCACTCTGATTCGTCCAACCTACATGCAGATTGAAATCATTCATGATTATCGCTGTACCTTTCTCATCAGCCCCCATTATTTCATACTGTATACCCTGTCCAACAGTGCTGTTACTGGTAAGATACCACTTATAAACTACTCCCACAGGTGACTTCTTACCTTTAGTATTTCTTATCTCTATCCATACTGATTCTACATCTTGGTCTTTAGAACTAAGGTCATCTCTCACACTATTGTACTATTGTAATTTCAAGTGCATGCATAGATTTGTCTGTTGACCATTAGCTCCATTGTATTAAAGGACCTTTCTGTTGCTTCATGCAAATTGGTTCAGTTTCACAACCTAATTATTTTCCTTTTCTGTACATATTGGTCTTTAGACTCTTCATTTCATCTGTATCATCATTTGATAAAGATAAACAGTAACTCTAAAGTGACATTTCTGTATTTTTCATTTTTAGGAGATCCTCGTGATCCAAGAATCCAAAATTCCTCTGAAATTACTTCACTGACTGGCCAACATGAAATGAATGTCAGAAAAATATGATTACTTTGGTCTATTTGGTTTGGGTGTTTTGTGCGATTGACTTGTCAAATCCAAATTCATTTTGGTACAGTCAGTCCAGGAAGACAAGATAGGGTTGTCAAAATAAGTGAACTTGGAAGACGGTGAAACCTCTTCAAATAAATACATCTGAACAGAAACTCATTGGGAGCACCAAATCCATCACATAAAAGATACAAGCTGCATCTTGAAACCATGGGTACTCACAAATTCGAAACTACCAAGGCAGCAAGTTCATTTACAACTTATAATGCCAGCCTGTTATAACCTTTCAGAATATTCAAAGTATCTGAACTGTGTGTGATTTATGTCTCGTACACCCAGAATAATCAGACCTGAACCACAATTCAGATTGAGCACCAGCCAGCTCAAATACTGTCGTCCTTAGTGAGACATCCGGGCAGCTAGATCAGACGAGAAGGAATAAACTGTTGACTGGTGTTGTAATTTTTGTTGAACATTGGTGGACTGTACCCATATTTCAATTTAACACGTACCCATTTTAACATTTTCTTCATGACTTTAATGCATTTAATGGATGCATTCATTCTTGAAATGCAAAGTTGAATCGTGAAAATTTGTACCTGATGTCAAAAGTCCGGATGGTAAATTGAGTCCAGCATGAGTGGAAAAAGAACTCGGAAAAGGACGTTTGAACACCTGTTGACTTTGCTTGGTTCATTTCACTTGACTCCGTTGTGGAAAAATGGTAGAAGATCACAGCAGAGAATGGATGAGCCAGCTATCGCTCAGTGGCTGGCAATCTCCCATCTGAATCAGACGATTTTCCAAACACATCAACCCTAATGTCTATCAACTCAGTAAACAAACTTTTTCAAACTAAAAAAAATCATAGCTTAACAGGTGATTTATAAACTTCATTGGATAATTATTTTCATAACTCATTTAAGAAAAGCGAGGTATTTCCTATAGATGTCTGGGTAAAGATTCTGATAAAGAAATTCCACTTTTTTCTGTACTGTTCAATTTGCTAAAAAGGACCTTTATAAACCGAGAGATGAGCCCCACCATGACTGGTTCAACCCTGGCTTTCACTGCCTGACAGTGCCACCTCACCTGGTATCTTCATGATTTCTTTGCCACCCATTTTCCCAACAAGCCTGAGTTAAACACGAGCATTTCACATTCGTTACGAGGTTAACCTGGCAGACGTTTAATTTCTAAATGTTTTACAGTTTGGAAGTTCATCATGTATTGATTTATTAAGGCAATCCTAATGTGTAAATATATGCATTAAGTATGTAAATATGTATTAAATAATTTATGAGGATTATCTGAAAGCGTTGCTTTAGTCATTTTTGTCCTACTGCAACTCCAACCACAACAGGCACCAGGAACAGTTGTACGTACACACTCGGCTCACACTGTCCATCAGCTCATGCGTGGTTTCTCCTACCGCTGACCTCATTGGTATGTGTCCATCAGCCTGATCATTTGCGTTCAAGTGCAATATGCAAATGGCCACAGCAGCTTTACACGACTGGGGTATCTTTTCAGTCTATCATTATATTGTAAACTTTAGGCACAAATCATCAATCACAGTAGCTGCACATGCTGACTGATGGGAAATTGTCAATTTTCAGTCAGTGCCCTTCAGCACCTAAGGGGTAAATGAATGATGTCAGCTGGCATTCTGTGCAAAATGGAAGCATACTTAACCTGGCACTGCAGAGACAATGATTAAATATGCGAGACAACCATCTTTGGGAACTGGGCTGGCCAATACTTTATCCCCTTCACCATCAGGTCAGACAGCCTGAAGGTGCTGGGGATATGGTTCGGAGGGACCAGGGCATGTGTTAGAAACTGGAAGGAGCGAGTGGCTCTGGCGAAAAGAAAACTGGGCATGTGGGAGCGACACTCCCTCTCCATTGCGGGTAAGAACTTAGTCATCAGGTGTGAGGCACTCTCGGTGTTGCTGTATGTGGTACAGCTCTGGCCCATTCCTCACTTCTGCACTGTGGTGATCACCCAAGCCATCTTCCGCTTTATCTGGAGGTCAAAAATGGATTGTGTTCACAAGGACACGATGTACGAGCCTCTACATAAAGGGAAAAACGTGCCCAACATCACCCTCATCCTGATGGCCACCTTTGTGTGCAGCTGCAACAAGCTGTGCGTAGATCCTCGGTAAGCAAACACCAAGTGTTGCTACGTGCTGAGGTTCTACCTGTCCCCGGTGTTGTGAAGGATGGGTCTGGCCACGCTGCCGCGGAACGTTTCAAGTAGTTGGACCGTGCCATACCACCTGTCCCTTGTGGAAAATTTTATGCAGAGAAACACCTTTGACCACAAGTCCATCAGGCAGTGGTCAGCACATAACATCCCAGAGGACCTGCCGGAAAAGGAGAGGGTGGATCCTGTCACGTGGTTCCCCGAGCAGACTGTCAGTCATTTGGCAGAACGCCTCATCACCAGAACTTTCCAACAAGCACCAAGATGTAACTTAGCTGGTGGGGAGAAAGGCCCTCCCCACCAGATCCTTCCTACACACCAGGAGTCTCAATCCCTCTGCACGTTGCCCTCAAGGTGGCTGTGGCGGGGAAGGGACCATTGTTCACTTCCTTGTAGATTGTGCCTTTGCAAAGAAGGTCTGGAGAGAGATGCAGTGGTTTTTGTCGAGGTTCATCCCAAGTAATTCTGTGCTCTTCGGGCTGTTCCCAGGGACACACACCAAGACAAACATCAACTGCAGCTGGAGGATCATCAACTCGGTGAAAGACCCTCTTTGGTCTGCCCAAAACTTGTTGGTCTTCCAGCGCAAAGAGTTGTCCCCGACCGAGTGTTGCAGACTGGCACATTCCAAGGTCCAGGACTACGTGCTGAGGGACACACTAAAGCTTGGGACAGCCACTGCAAAGGCACAACGGGTCATTGTCTCAGACCTTTCTGCCTTAGCGCACCGAGGTGCTGGGAATTATACAGACCCCTGGGGTTGTATGATTCACACTGAATGTATGCAGTGAATACTAAATGTATCATTATTGTACTGAAGCACCTCAGAGTGCAACATGATGTATGTCGATAACTCCAACTCCCATTGCACTGTCTTGACTGTCTGTAATGACCATACTGAAAAGACTGTAATGTTCATTGATTGTATTGAAGTTCCTTGTGATCCATGTGTAAAAGTTGAGTATGATTGCACTTTTTGTGATGGCCAATTTGAAATGTTTTGTCATGTTCTTTCAGATATTTTAGGAACATCACCGTGTTGTTACGGAGGGAGTTCCAGGATTATGACCCATCGACAGTGAAGGAATGGTAATATTTTCCAAGTCAGGATGGTGAATGGTTTACAGGGGAACCTCCAGGTAGTTCTACTTTCCTCAGCCCATCCAAAGTGAAGCAATTTGAGCACACTACGGGCATGAAGGAGCAGACCAAAGGTCTGGAACTCTCAGAGACAACAGGTTTGGAAAACGATTAACTGCTTTAAAATGGGTGTAAAGATTGTATCCATAAATGTGCGTAGCACTAAATTTACTATGTGATGTGTTGCAACCTTGGACTACCTTGACAAGGTCAAAGCTGACCTGTTGTTTCTGCAGGAGTGTGCGATACCGCACCTCAGCTCCTACAGGCAATGGTCACGATGGTGGTCCCATGGGCCATCGATCTGGTCGGGAGGAAACGACTCTCGTTCCTCCGGCCTGGGGATTCTGCTGCGGGGAGGCAACTTCACCGTCTCCCAGGTTAAGGAGGTGGTGGGCGGGCGCCTCCTCGTAGCAGACGTAATGTACAAGAATGCTCCACTCCAGTTAATTAACGTCTACGCCCCATCACAAGGGGCTGAGCGGCTGGAGGTTTTTCAGCAGCTCCCACTGCTGCTGGTGACCTCCAGGCCGGTCATTCTGGGCGGTGACTCAACTGCATCATCGATGCGGCTGGACGATCCGGCAGGGCCGACAGCAGATTGGACACTACGTCCAGATCCCTGATGGAAACAGTAAAGGATGCCCAGCTGCACGACGTCTTCAGCAACCCTGCAGACGGAGCGCAGCGTAGATACACCTGGTCGCGGCCTGACGGGTCTGTCTGTTCCAGGATAGATTTCCTGTTTGTGTCCCGTGCATTCACAGTCAGATCCACTGACGTCAAGCTGGTGTTCTTCTCTGACCACTGCCTCCTACTGGCTGACTGTCACTTAGAGGAAGACCAGAGGGTTGGCAGGGGGGCATGGAAGCTAAACGTGAAACTGCTGACCCCAGAGAACATTGAGGAGCTCAAGAGGGATTACAAAGGTTGGAGAACCATGAAACCCCACTTTGAGTCACTGACACACTGGTGGGAAGCGATCAAGGGAAACATCAAGAGGTTTTTCATCCTCAAAGGCACCCAGAAAGCTAGAAAGGAACAGAGGGAAATGTCCCGACTCCAGAAAAACATGCAGAACCTGCTCTGGCTGCGGTTGATGGGAGTCGATATCAAGGAGGAACTCCAAGAGGTGAAGAGCCAGAAAGTCTCGCTCTTTGCCTCGGAGGCCTCCAAGATCATCTTCTGTTCCAGAGTCCGCTCCGTGGAGCAGGACGAGACATGCTCACGTTTCTTCTTCCAAAAGGTACACAGAGAGAGCTCTGTGATCAGCAGCCTGAAGGAAGAAGATGGCTCAGTAAAGTCATCGCAGTCCGACATTTTGAGGATCAGCAAATCCTTTTATGCCGGATTGTATGACGTGAAGCCCACAGACAGCACGGCCTCCCAGTCCTTCCTGTCCTCTACCACGGAGGTCTTAGACGACAGTACATGGGAGAGTCTGGACAAAGCGCTAACTCCTGACAAACTGACTGAGGCCCTTGAGTCCTTCGAGAAGAGTAAAACTCCCAGAAGCGACAGCTTGCCGGCGGAGTTGTATTCGGCTCTGTGGGACTGGATCGGCCCAGACCTGCTAGAAGTGTACGAGAGTTTGCTCCTGGCCGGCAGTATGTCACAATCCATGAGGAAAGGCATTATCACCCTCATCTACAAGCACAAGGGGGAAAAGGAGGAAATTAGAAATTGGCGACCCATTTCACTGTTGAATGTGGACTATAAGATTCTGTCCAAGGTCATCGCCAATCGGGTCAAACCGCTCTGGAATTGGTGATTCACCCTGACCAGACCTGCACTGTGCTGGGCAGGAAGATCTCTGACAGCCTCGTGCTGCTCAGGGATACGATTGCCTATGTACAGAACAGGGGTGTGGATACCTGCCTCATCAGCCTGGATCAGGAGAAGGCCTTTGACAGAATATCGCACACCTACATGGTGGATGTGCTCTCCAAAATGGGGTTTGGGGAGGGAATTCGCAATTGGATCCAACTGCTCTACACTAACATCAGTAGTGCAGTCTCTATCAATGGGTGGGAATCAGATAGCTTTCCGACTAAATCTGGAGTCAGGCAGGGCTGCCCTCTCTCGCCTGTTCTTTTCGTGTGTTGCATAGAACCCTTTGCTGAGTCCATCAGGAAGGATCCGGGCATAAGAGGAGTGACGATCCCAGGTAGTGGAGGCACTCAGATCAAAGTCTCCCTGTACATGGACGATGTCGCCGTTTTCTGCTCGGATCCGCTGTCGGTGCGCAGACTGATCCACGTCTGCGACCAGTTCGAACTGGCCTCGGAACCAAGGTAAATCGTGGGAAGAGCGAGGCCATGTTCTTTGGGAAATGGGCTGACTGATCCTTTGTCCCCTTCACTGTCAGGGCTGATGGCCTGAAGGTGCTGGGGATATGGTTCGGAGGGACCAGGGCACGCATTAGAAACTGGAAGGAGCGAGTGTCTATGGTGAAAAGGAAACTGGGCGTGTGGGAGCGACGCTCCCTCTCCATTGCGGGTAAGAACCTGGTCATCAGGTGTGAGGCACTCTCGCTGTTGCTGTACGTGGTGCAGGTCTGGCCCATTCCACACTCCTGTGTGGTGGCGATCACCCGAGCCATCTTCCGCTTTATCTGGAGGTCGAAAATGGATCGTGTCCGCAGGGACGCGATGTACAAGCCTCTAGATAAAGGGGGAAAAAACATGCCCCACATCACCCTCATACTGATGGCCACCTTTGTGTGCGGCTGCATCAAGCGGTGCGTAGACCCTCGGTACGCAAGCACCAAGTGTCACTACATGCTGAGGTTCTACCTGTCCCCGGTGTTGTGAAGGATGGGTCTGGCCACGCTGCCGCGGACGCTCCAAGTAGTTGGACCGTGCCGTACCACCTGTCCCTCGTGGGAAAATTTTTGCAGAGAAACACCTTTGACCACAAGTCCATCAGGCAGTGGTCGGCACGTAACGTCTTAAAGGCCCTGAGGGAAAAGGAGAGGGTGGATCCTGTGGGATGGTTCCCTGAGCAGACTGACAAAGTCATTTGGCAGAATGCCTCATCACCAGAACTTTCCAACAAACACCAAGATGTAGCTTGGCTGGTGGTGAGAAAGGCCCTCCCTGTAAGATCCTTCCTACACGCCAGGAGTCTCACCCCCTCTGCTCGTTGCCCTTGAGGTGGCTGTGGTGGGGAAGAGACCGTTGTTCACCTCCTTGTAGATTGTGTCTTTGCGAAGAAGGTCTGGAGAGAGATGCAGTGGTTGCTGTCGAGGTTCATCCCAAGCAGTTCTGTGACAGAGGACTCCGTGCTCTACGGGCTGTTCCCAGGGACACACACCGAGACAAACATCAACTGCAGCTGGAGGATCATCAACTCGGTGAAAGACGCTCTTTGGTCTACCCGAAACTTGTTGGTCTTCCAGCGCAAAGAGTTGTCCCCGACCGAGTGTTGCAGACTGGCACATTCCAAGGTCCAGGACTACATGTTGAGGGACACAGTTAAGCTTGGGGCAGCTGCCACAAAGGCCCAATGGGGAAGGGCTACTGCCTAAGCCCTTTCTGCCACAGTGCACTGAGGGACTGGGAACTGTAAAGAGCCCCTCCGGCTGTACAGATTAAAATGAAGGTCTGCCAATGATTGTAATATTCATTGTTTGTACTGATACACCTCGTGATACATGTCGTAAAAGTTGAACCTGATTGTATTTTTGTAATGGTGATTTTGAAATGGTTCGAAATGTTTTTGAAGATTTAAAAATAAAGTATATTTTTACAAAAACAAAACCTCCAGGTAGTTCCCATCTATCTGCTGCCCTTATCCTTCTAAATGGTAGTGATTGTGGGTTTGGAAGGTGCTGTCTAAGGAGCGTTGGTGAGTTCCTGCAGTGCATCTTGCAGATGGTACACACTGCTGCTACTGTTCGTTGGTGGTGGAGGGAGTGAATGCTTGTGGAGCGGGTGCCAATCAAGTGGGCTGCTTTGTCCTGGATGGTCTCTTGTTGGAGATGGTCATTGCCTGGCACTTGCATGGCATGAATGTTACTTGCCACTCGTCAGCCAAAGCCTGACTATTGTCCAGCTCTTGCTGAATTTGGACATGGCCTGCTTCAGAACTGAGCAAAATATTCCATTTGTGGTCTAACTAGGGCTTCGTATAACTGAAGCGTAACTTCTACTCCTTGTATTCTATTCCTATAGAAATAAAGACCTTTGGGATTATTTTCTGTATCTGTTCATAGCACTTTAGTATTTTTTCTCAAAAGGTATACTCTTTTCATAAAATTTGTCAAATGTACATTACATAACAGTTGTAAACTCAGTCCTCAAGAACCTCGAGAACATTATGTGTGGACCACTGCCTGATGGACTTGTGGTTAAGGTGTTTTTCTACATAAACTTTTCCACAAGGTACAGGTGGTACAACTGAATGGTGTGTTTCACAGCAACATGGCCAGACCCATCCTTTGCAACATTGAGTTCAGATAGAAACTCAGCATGTAGTGACACTCGGTGTTTGTTCACTGATGGTCTATGTGCTACTTGATGCAGCCACACACAAAGGTGGTCATCAGGATGAGGGTGATGTTGGGTATGCTTTCCTCCTGCCGCACCCAATATTTTATCGAGATTTGTATCAGGTGTTCCTCCAGACACTGTCCATTTTCAATCTGAAGATAAAGTGGAAGATGGTTAGAGTGGCCACCACAACTCAAGAGCAGGCTATGGGCCAGACCTGTGCCATGTGCAGCAACAGTGAGAGCGCCTCATGTCTGATGACCAGGTGCAAGAGGGAGGATTGCTTCCACACACCCAGTCTTGTGCTTTACTTTGGCTATGTGGTCCTCCTGATTCTTGGTGCATGTCCCAGCCCCTTCAAACCATATTCTCAGCATATTGAAATATAACGATAGCGGAGTGAATTTAATCATTGTAATTAATATGATGGCGCTGCACACCTGAAGCGTAACTCCTTCTAACATCACCATCTATAGGAATACTGTGGTATTGCAGCGCAGTAGACTTTTATTCTAGAATTACCTGGAAAAACTCAGCAGGTCTGGCAGCATCGGCGGAGAAGAAAAGAGTTGACGTTTCGAGTCCTCATGACCCTTCGACAGAACTTGAGTTCGAGTCCAGGATAGAGCTGAAATATAAGCTGGTTTAAGGTGTGTGTGTGGGGGGGCGGAGAGATAGAGAGACAGAGAGGTGGAGGGGGTTGGTGTGGTTGTAGGGACAAACAAGCATGATAGAAGCAGATCATCAAAAGATGTCAACGACAATAGTACAATAGAACACATAGGTGTTAAAGTTAAAGTTGGTGATATTATCTAAACGAATGTGCTAATTAAGAATGGATGGTAGGGCACTCAAGGTATAGCTCTAGTGGGTTTTTTTTATATAATGGAAATAGGTGGGAAAAGGAAAATCTTTATAATTTATTGGAAAAAAAAGGGAAGGGGGAAACAGAAAGGGGGTGGGGATGGGGGAGGGAGCTCACGACCTAAAGTTGTTGAATTCAATATTCAGTCCGGAAGGCTGTAAAGTCCCTAGTCGGAAGATGAGGTGTTGTTCCTCCAGTTTGCGTTGGGCTTCACTGGAACAATGCAGCAAGCCAAGGACAGACATGTGGGCAAGAGAGCAGGGTGGAGTGTTAAAATGGCAAGCGACAGGGAGGTTTGGGTCATTCTTGCGGACAGACCGCAGGTGTTCTGCAAAGCGGTCGCCCAGTTTACGTTTGGTCTCTCCAATGTAGAGGAGACCACATTGGGAGCAACGAATGCAGTAGACTAAGTTGGGGGAAATGCAAGTGAAATGCTGCTTCACATGAAAGGAGTGTTTGGGTCCTTGGACGGTGAGGAGAGAGGAAGTGAAGGGGCAGGTGTTGCATCTTTTGCGTTGGCATGGGGTTGTGCCATAGGAGGGGGTTGAGGAGTAGGGGGTGATGGAGGAGTGGACCAGGGTGTCCCGGAGGGAGCGATCCCTACGGAATGCCGATAAGGGGGGTGAAGGGAAGATGTGTTTGGTAGTGGCATCATGCTGGAGTTGGCGGAAATGGCGGAGGATGATCCTTTGAATGCGGAGGCTGGTGGGGTGATAAGTGAGGACAAGGGGGACCCTATCATGTTTCTGGGAGGGAGGAGAAGGAGTGAGGGCGGATGCGCGGGAGATGGGCCGGACACGGTTGAGGGCCCTGTCAACGACCGTGGGTGGAAAACCTCGGTTAAGGAAGAAGGAGGACATGTCAGAGGAACTGTTTTTGAATGTAGCATCATCAGAACAGATGCGACGGAGGCGAAGGAATATATAAGGAATTATATAAAAAAAAACCCACTAGAGCTATACCTTGAGTGCCCTACCATCCATTCTTAATTAGCACATTCGTTTAGATAATATCACCAACTTTAACTTTAACACCTATGTGTTCTATTGTACTATTGTCGTTGACATCTTTTGATGATCTGCTTCTATCACTGCTTGTTTGTCCCTACAACCACACCAACCCCCTCCACCTCTCTGTCTCTCTATCTCTCCGCCCCCCACACACACACCTTAAACCAGCTTATATTTCAGCTCTATCCTGGACTCCCCTCTCCGATGCTGAACGTTCAGTGCTCAGCAAAGGACTTAGTTTCATACCCTTACGCCCTCACCTCAATGAATTTCGGGCTCGGCATGATACTGAACTCTTCTTCCGCCGTCTTCGTCTCCGGGCTCACTTCTTTGGGCAGGAGTCCTCTCCCAGTTCAACGGATCCTTTTACCCATCTCCAATATTCTCCCTCTACCTGGACCCCTCCCTCTGGATTCTTACCTTCTCTCGATCTTTTCATTGAGAACTGTCGGCGCGACATTAGTCGTCTCAATTTCTCTGCTCCTCTCACCCATTCTAACCTGTGTCTCTCAAGTTTTGTCGAAGGGTCATGAGGACTCGAAACGTCAACTCTTTTCTTCTCCGCCGATGCTGCCAGACCTGCTGAGTTTTTCCAGGTAATTCTGTTTTTGTTTTGGATTTCCAGCATCCGCAGTTTTTTTGTTTTTATCTCTGTGTTTAATTGACTGCCACTGCTCTTCAAGAAATGCCTACCTCCTTGAAGAAGTTCTGTTCCTCTCTGCGACAAGATTTCCGGATCTCTCTGTTGCCTTGTTCACCTTCATTGCTTTCCATTTCTCTCCTAGTGTTTGACAAGGTGTTTACTAAAACCCGCTTTCACAGCCATATCTCCTTTCTCAGGGACTGTCTCCGTCTCCGACTTACCCCACGTGGATTTCAACTGAAATTCCACCCCTCATGTTTCGAACCCACCCAGGATTACAGGTATCTCCGGGACATAAAATGTTTCTCGGACTGCTGTTCCCGTCACATTCTGAAATCCACTCTCAGTGCCATGCGCCGCCATATGAACACACTCGACCTCTCCCTCCAGCAGCACCGCCGTACCCTTTTTCAAAGCTGCGCGTGCCCCCAGTTTCATTTTATCCTTCGGCTCATCCGACGCCTCAACAAGAAACTTTTTCTCTTTCTCTCAAGTGCTAAGGAACGCAAGCTCCAACAACTCATCGACACCAACACCCATCTAGGACCCTCCACCCCTGCCTGTCCCTCCGTCCCCACCCTTTCTTCCAGTCCCAACCCCAGCCGTGTATTCACTATACCCCCTGACCTTCCCCTCTCCGATGCTGAACGTTCAGTGCTCAGCAAAGGACTTAGTTTCATACCCTTACGCCCTCACCTCAATGAATTTCGGGCTCGGCATGATACTGAACTCTTCTTCCGCCGTCTTCGTCTCCGGGCTCACTTCTTTGGGCAGGAGTCCTCTCCCAGTTCAACGGATCCTTTTACCCATCTCCAATATTCTCCCTCTACCTGGACCCCTCCCTCTGGATTCTTACCTTCTCTCGATCTTTTCATTGAGAACTGTCAGCGCGACATTAGTCGTCTCAATTTCTCTGCTCCTCTCACCCATTCTAACCTGTCTCTCTCTGAACTTACTGCACTCCATTCTCTCAGGTCCAACCCTGACATTGTCATCAAACCCGCTGACAAGGGTGGTGCTGTTGTTGTCTGGCGCACTGACCTCTACCTCGCAGAGACTGAGCGTCAACTCGCAGACACTTCCTCCTACCTCTCCCTGGACCATGACCCCACCACTGAACATCAAGCCACTGTTTCCAGGACTGTCACTGACCTCATCTCCTCTGGGGATCTCCCTCCCACAGCTTCCAACCTGATAGTCGCCCAACCTCGGACGGCCCGCTTCTATCTCCTACCCAAAATCCACAAACAGAACTGCCCCGGTAGACCGATCGTCTCAGCTTGTTCCTGCCCCACAGAACTCATTTCTCGTTATCTTGACTCCCTTCTCTCTCCCCTTGTCCAATCCCTTCCCACCTACATCCGTGATTCCTCTGACACCTTACGTCACATCAACAATTTCCAGTTCCCTGGCCCCTACCGCTTCCTCTTCACCATGGACGTCCAATCCCTCTACACCTCCATCCCCCACCAGGATGGTCTGAGGGCCCTTAGCTTCTTCCTCGAACAGAGGCCCGAACAATCCCCATCCACCACTACTCTCCTCCGTCTGGCTGAACTTGTTCTCACGCTGAACAATTTCTCCTTCAACTCCTCTCACTTCCTCCAAATAAAAGGTGTGGCTATGGGTACCCGCATGGGCCCCAGCTATGCCTGTCTCTTTATGGGGTATGTGGAACATTCCTTGTTGCAGTCCTACTCCGGCCCCCTTCCACAACTCTTTCTCCGGTACATCGATGATTATTTCGGTGCCGCTTCATGCTCTCGTCAGGACTTGGAAAAATTTATTAATTTTCCTTCCAATCTCCACCCCTCCATCATTTTCACGTGGTCTATCTCTGACACTTCCCTTCCCTTCCATGACCTCTCTGTCTCAATCTCTGGTGATAGACTGTCCACCAATATCCATTACAAACCCACCGACTCCCACAGCTATCTTGACTACAGCTCCTCACACCCCATTTCCTGTAAGGACTCCATCCCATTCTCTCAGTTCCTTCGCCTCCGTCGCATCTGTTCTGATGATGCTACATTCAAAAACAGTTCCTCTGACATGTCCTCCTTCTTCCTTAACCGAGGTTTTCCACCCACGGTCGTTGACAGGGCCCTCAACCGTGTCCGGCCCATCTCCCGCGCATCCGCCCTCACTCCTTCTCCTCCCTCCCAGAAACATGATAGGGTCCCCCTTGTCCTCACTTATCACCCCACCAGCCTCCGCATTCAAAGGATCATCCTCCGCCATTTCCGCCAACTCCAGCATGATGCCACTACCAAACACATCTTCCCTTCACCCCCCTTATCGGCATTCCGTAGGGATCGCTCCCTCCGGGACACCCTGGTCCACTCCTCCATCACCCCCTACTCCTCAACCCCCTCCTATGGCACCACCCCATGCCCACGCAAAAGATGCAACACCTGCCCCTTCACTTCCTCTCTCCTCACCGTCCAAGGACCCAAACACTCCTTTCAAGTGAAGCAGCATTTCACTTGCATTTCCCCCAACTTAGTCTACTGCATTCGTTGCTCCCAATGTGGTCTCCTCTACATTGGAGAGACCAAACGTAAACTGGGCGACCGCTTTGCAGAACACCTGCGGTCTGTCCGCAAGAATGACCCAAACCTCCCTGTCGCTTGCCATTTCAACACTCCACCCTGCTCTCTTGCCCACATGTCTGTCCTTGGCTTGCTGCATTGTTCCAGTGAAGCCCAACGCAAACTGGAGGAACAACACCTCATCTTCCGACTAGGGACTTTACAGCCTTCCGGACTGAATATTGAATTCAACAACTTTAGGTCGTGAGCTCCCTCCCCCATCCCCACCCCCTTTCTGTTTCCCCCTTCCCTTTTTTTTCCAATAAATTATAAAGATTTTCCTTTTCCCACCTATTTCCATTATATAAAAAAAACCCACTAGAGCTATACCTTGAGTGCCCTACCATCCATTCTTAATTAGCACATTCGTTTAGATAATATCACCAACTTTAACTTTAACACCTATGTGTTCTATTGTACTATTGTCGTTGACATCTTTTGATGATCTGCTTCTATCACTGCTTGTTTGTCCCTACAACCACACCAACCCCCCTCCACCTCTCTGTCTCTCTATCTCTCCGCCCCCCACACACACACCTTAAACCAGCTTATATTTCAGCTCTATCCTGGACTCGAACTCAAGTTCTGTCGAAGGGTCATGAGGACTCGAAACGTCAACTCTTTTCTTCTCCGCCGATGCTGCCAGACCTGCTGAGTTTTTCCAGGTAATTCTGTTTTTGTTTTGGATTTCCAGCATCCGCAGTTTTTTTGTTTTTAGACTTTTATTCTAACTGTAATATCAACATGTACCAGCTGAGGGCGGTGCAGGCCTACGAATGATCAAAAACCATCGCTGCCAACAGCGCCCTCTGTATGCTGCTGCCGGTATCACAGCTGTGTGTACTACATCATTCACACCAACGGGTGGCGCTAGTTCAACCCTTTTAATCTATTAAACCTTCAAATTCAAAAATATTTCATGTTTTGGGCAGAAACCTTCCTGCAGCTGTTTCCACTTTTTGTCACAAACAGATCAGATGGGACAGAGGAGGGGAAAAAGCACTAAGATACATCAACCACGACAGCCAGAGGCGATATCCCTGCTTGTGTGTTAATCTTTATTTAATGTCTTGTTTCTGCTGCTAGAGCCACATAACATTGATGCCTGTCCGCAAGTATGACCCAGACCTCCCTGTCGCTTGCCATTTCAACACTCCACCCTGCTCTCATGCCCACATGTCCGTCCTTGGCCTGCTGCAATGTTTCAGTGAAGCTCAACGCAAACTGGAGGAACAGCACCTCATCTTTCGATTAGGCACTTTACAGCCTTCCGGACTTACCATTGAGTTCAACAACTTTAGATCATGAACTCTCTCCTCCGTCCCCACCTTCTTTCCGATCCCCCCTTTTTTCTAATAATTATTATATTTTTTTAAATATATTTTTCTTTTCCCACATATTTCTATTCTTTTTAAATTTATTTCCATCCATTGTTTTATCTCTACCTTTTAGCCTATTTCAATCCCTTCCCCCCACCTCACCCCACCCCCACTAGGGCTATCTGTCACTTGCTCGTCCTGCATTCTACCCTTAATGTCACCATTAGCACATTCCTTAGCTAATATCACCACCGTCAACACCTCTTTGTCCTTTTGTCTATGACATCTTTGGCAATCTCTTCTTTGTCTCCACCTATCGCTGGCCCTCTGTCCAGCTCTACCTATCCCACCCCCTTCAACCAGCTTATATTTCACCTCATTTCTATTTTTCTTAGTTCTGATGAAGTCATACGGACTCGAAACATTAACTGTGTTCCTCTCCGCAGATGCTGTCAGACCTGCTGAGTTTTTCCAACTATTTTTGTTTTTGTTTCAGATTTCCAGCATCCGTAGTATTTTACTTGTAAACAAAGGCTTGTCCTTGCTTCACAGCGACATGAACAACCCAGAGGAAACAATCTTGTGAAAAGGAACTGTAGTCAGCTAAGCAAGAAACCATTTACCGACTGCAACCTACTGAACACAAAAGCTGTCAGATATCCGGAGAAAAAAAAACAGAAGATCTGTAAGACCCAGAAGAATAAAACAGTTTGGACCAGGACTCTTATTTCCCAGTTTCACTGATGTTCCATTTTAAGGTTTACAAGCCCAGCTCAGACCAGTATTCTTATTTATAAGTTTTTACTGACTTTTTCCTTCTGGGTCTCACAGACTTTCTGTTTTGTTTTTCTCTAGGTATCTGATAGTTGTTGTGGTGAGTAGGGTGCGGTTGGTTTTTTTGCTTTGCTGAAACAGTTTCACAAGATTGTTTTTTCCGGGTTGTTCATATCAGTTTGAACCAATAACCTTATTTCCCAGTTTCACTGATGTGCCATTTTAAGGTTCACAAGACCAGCTCAGACCAGTGTTCTTATTTACAAGTTTTTATTGTTTGTTCCTTTTGGGGAGGGTGAAGAATCGGACCCTAGCAAAGAATTCCCCTTTTGTCCTTTCCCTGCCTCAGTGCTTTACATCTGTACATCTCTTTTTCTTCAGTTCTATCACTAACTCTCCACAGATTCTGCCAGACCTGCTGAGTAAGTAACAGCCGTAGTCCACAAAGAACACAGGCATCTCTCTGCATTAGTTCCAGCTTTATCTCTATTTCAGATTTCCAGCATGCACAGTATTTTACTTTTCTTTCAGAAATCAGAGTGTGCACTGCTGACAGTTTAATCATTGGTTCTCTTCATAGACGCTGTGTTTCTCTGGCATTATCGTTTCGGTTTCAAAGCCCCAACTTTCGCA
The DNA here is from genome assembly GCF_017639515.1 of Carcharodon carcharias. NCBI lineage: Eukaryota > Metazoa > Chordata > Chondrichthyes > Lamniformes > Lamnidae > Carcharodon > Carcharodon carcharias. The sequence goes on from NC_054481.1 coordinate 129,166,235, forward strand.
GTGATCTGGAAGCAGACATGTGGTTGGGAGCAGTTCAGAGAAGGTTTACCAGACTAATACCTGGAATGGGTGGTTGTCTTATGAGGTAAGGTTGGACAGGTTAGGCTTGTATCTGCTGGAGTTTAGAACAGTAAAAGCGACTTGATTGAAACATATAAGGGGTCTTGACAGGGTGGATGTGGAGAGCATGTTTCCTCATGTGGGAGAATCTAGAACTAGGGGTCACTGTTTAAAAATAAGGGGTCTCCCATCTAAAACGGAGATGAGGCAAAATTTTTTCATTTAGAGGCTCGTGAGTCTTTGGAACTTTCTTCCTGAAAAGGTGGGGGAAGCAGAGCCTTTGAATATTTCTGAGGCAGAGGTGGACAGATTCTTGGCAAGCAAGGGGGTGACAGGTTATTGGGGGTAGGTGGGATGTAGATTTGAGGTTACTGTCAGATCAACCATGATCTTATTAAAAGGTGGAGCAGGCTCGTGGGGCTGAATAGCCTACTCCTGTTCCTTGTTTGTTGTATGAATAATCCCAGGAGGGTAAGTGCAGGAAGGGATGGGACCTTATTGATGGTAGCAGGTGGTTTGACATCAGAGATGGATGCAAAACCAGAGGGTGTGGCATCACAAACCAAAACTCCTGTTGCTCACACCTCCCTGAACATACCAGATGTCAACAAGATACTGGGGTTTTAGGAAGTGGAGTGGTGTAAAGTGGGGCCCCAGGTAAGGAATCCTGAAAATAACTCAGGGAAGAAATCAATGCTTTCAGAAAGGGGCAATTTTAACACATTACTGAATCTGAAGCCAGTCTGGCCAATGCTACATTCTCCCTCCTCCCCCATCCTGCACTCCCCACAGGGGCCACCTAAGATTAAAAAGTGATTGTTCTAGCAGATGCTGTGAACCCCAACTCCTGATGTGCATCAGGAGGCCAAACACTGGGATGAATTTTCCCATGGGAGAGATAGAATTTACCTGCAGTGTTCTCTGATTGTTGAGAATTAAGTCTTTCCTCTGTGGGTTAATGGGCAGGCAGTGAGCAGGAGACACCAGTGGGTTGATCATTTGGCCTGTGCCATAGACAAAGTGTTTTATAGAGTAAAATTGTGGGACTAAAGTCAATTCAAGGGTTCGAGCTCATCCAAAACCCGCTGCCCCTTTCTTAACTCACACTTGTCCACCATTACTCCTGTACTTGATGTTTTTGGCTCCTGGCACAGCAATGTCTCAATTTTAAATTCCCAACCTTATGTTCAAATACTTTCATGTATTTGACACTCCATCTCAGTAAACACCTCCAGCCCTACAAGTCTCCGCAGACTCTGTGTTCCACTTGCAAATCCCATATTCTGCCACTATTGGTAACAATGCCCCCTGCTGCCCAAGCTCTGCATTACCCTCTCTGAACTTCTGCATATTTCTCCCCCTCTCTCCTATAACTCTTTTGAGTACAAACACATTTTCCATCTGTTCCTATTCAGATGAAGTTACATTGTTTCACAGTTTGCCATTGTGAGATTTGAACTCTTGATAATCTTTTAAATGAAAACCAAATCAACAAAATTGGGATAAATCAGGCACAGCCCCTAATTCAGGTCAGCTGTAAAACCAAGAACAAAGTTTAAAGGAAACTTACAAACTTTAAATCAAAATGTGATTAAAGGGGTCAACAAAACACCCCAGTCCCCGCGGTGCCCACCGAGCACGGAAGGCCTCGAGAGTGCCAGCAGACACCGCGTGCTCCTTCTCCAGGGACATCCGGCAGCGAACGTAGCCGCGGAAGAGGGACAAACAATCGGGCGGGACTCCCCCGTCGATCGCCCGCTGCCTGGACCTGTTAATGGCCAACTTGGCCAGGCCCAGGAGCAGGTTCACGAGGAGGTCCTCCTCCTTCCCGACCCCCTTCCGCACCGGGTGCCCATAGATCAGGAGCGTGGGGCTGAAGTGCAAACAAAACATCAATAAAAGGTTTTTCAAATAACTAAAAAGGGAGTGCAGCCTACAACACCCTATGTATACATGGTCCACGGACTCCACAAGACCGCAAAAAGGGCATGTGTCCTGAGAGTCCGTGAACCTATGCATCCTCTTATTATAAGGGACTGCTGCATGCAACACCCTCCAACCCAGGTCCCCGATAGAAAGGGGGAGGACACCTCTGTAGAGGGCCTCCCATCGAGGGCCTCCGCCGCCGGACGGCAACAAGGCACGCCAGGGCGTGTCCGGTCGACGGACAAGGGCGAGAAAATGGAAGGTGTGCAGCAGCAGTCCATACAAAAAGCCCCTCTTTGCTGTGCCAAAAGGCACAGAGGGCATGTCCCCGAGGCGGCTCATATTGCGGGGCACCAGCACCCGAGGGAGGGTTCGGGGCTTGGGGCCAATGTGGAATTCCGTCCGAACAGGGGAACGCTCAGACGGAAGACCACCGCGCACCTGGGCCACCTCAAGACCCAAAATAACGTCGGGTCCGAGCACGACCGTTCTCAGGTCTTGGATGGCATCGGCTGCGACCTGGACACTCACAGACGCGCGTCGCGCCAACTCCTGCGGGAGCATCCAGCCCAGTCCTCCGCCACCCAGCACGTCCCCGATCCTGGTCACCCCTGCGGCCACAGCCCTCCTCTCCGCCAACCACTGAAAAGGACGGAGGGGCGGATTCCTGAGCAGCGGCTCTCTGACGATAGCCGCTACTCCTGACGGGGGAGAGCTGCGTCGCGAGGCGACCACTTTCCAGACTTTGATCAGGTCCTGGTAAAAGACGGGCAACGCCTGCAAGGAGCCACCGAGGCCCAGCTGTTCTATAAACAGGAGCTGCACGTCATAATTCAGGCCGTGCACCTGACGGAAGAAATACGTCATCAGGGCACACCATCTAGGAGGAGGCTCAACGTAGAGGTATCGCTGCAGGGTCTGAAGGCGGAAAGTCGCCACCTGTGTGCGTAGGCACACTAGCGCCTGACCACCCTCCCTAAGCGGGAGACTCAGAACCTCGGCAGCGACCCAGTGCAATCTTTTGTCCCAGAAGAAGTCGACTAACAATCTCTGGATTCTTGTGACAAAGTCCGGGGGAGGGGTCAAAGTGACCAGCCGATACCACAACATGGCGGCGATCAGCTGGTTTATGACCAGAACTCGACCCCGGTAAGATTGCACTCGGAGCAGTCCTGTCCAGCGCCGCAGGCGAGCGGTGACTTTCGTCTCCAGTTCCTGCCAGTTTGCCGGCCAGGATTCCTCAGCGGGGCAGAGATGGACCCCCAGGTAGAGGAGGCTGGTCCTGCTCCAGGTGAAAGGCCTGAGCTCCTCGGGTAGGGGATCCATCTGCCACTGACCGACCAGGAGTCCAGAACACTTACCCCAGTTGATCCTGGCAGAAGAAGCGGCAGAGTAGACCTCCTGGCACTCGCGCATCCTCCGCAGGTCAGCCGGGTCACTAAACATAAGGAGCACGTCATCGGCGTAAGCCGAAAGGACCACCCCGATGCCCGGCCCGCGCAGAACCAATCCCGACAACCTCCTCCGCAAGAGGCGCAGGAAAGGCTCCACGCAGATAGAATACAACTGGCCAGACAGGGGGCAGCCCTGACGTACCCCTCTCCCAAAGCGAAGGGGCGCCGTCAGGGACCCGTTAACCTTCACTAGACACTCCGCGGCAGTGTACAGAAGTCGGATCCGGGCGACAAAATGCGTCCCGAACCCGAAAGCTCGCAGAGTTCCGAGTAAGTATCCGTGATCCACCCTGTCGAACGCCTTCTCCTGATCGAGAGACAGGAAGGCGCTCGACAGACCAGCCCTCTGGGAATGGTGGATGATGTCCCGGACCAGATGGATGTTATCATAAATGGTTCGGTCCAGGACGGTGTAGGACTGGTCAGGGTGGATCATGTGGTCCAGCACGGTGCCGAGCCGAGAAGACATGGCTCGGGCGAAGATTTTGTAGTCCGTGCTGAGGAGGGAGACCGGGCGCCAGTTTTTAAGAAGGCGGAGATCCCCCTTCTTCGGCAGCAGGGCAATCACGGCCCTGCGCCACGAAAGGGGCATCTCCCCGGTAGCAATGCTCTCCCCCAGGACCCCCGCGAAGTCGCTCCCCAAGACGTCCCAGAACGCCCTGAAGAACTCCACGGTCAGCCCGTCTAGTCCCGGGGTTTTGCCCCTAGAAAGACCGTCGAGTGCGCCGGTCAGCTCCCCCAGACTTATAGGGGAGTCGAGCTTTCCGGCGCACTCCGGGCCGACCTGCGGCAGGTCCTCCCACAAAACTCTGCAAGCTTCCTCACTGGACGGATCCGGAGAGAAAAGGGCAGTGTAGTAATCTCGGGCAATGGCCCTGATGCCCTCCGGATCCGAGACAAGTGATCCGTCGTCGGCCAGCAGCGTAAAGAGCTGCTTACGGACCCCGTGCCTTTTTTCCAGTGAGTAGAAGAAGGGAGAGCCACGGTCCATCTCCTTAAGGAAACAGATCCGCGACCTCACGAACGCGCCCCGAGACCCGACCAGTTGCAGGTCCCGCAGCGCGCCCTTCTTCTCATCGTACACCGACCGCAGGGCCGGGTCCGCGTCGGGCTGACGGAGACGTGCCTCCAGGTCGAGCACCTCCTTCTCCAACTCCTCGACCCTGGATTTGCGTCTCTTTGTCGACCCCTTCGCGTACTCTTGACAGAAAACTCGGACGTGAGTCTTGCCCACGTCCCACCATAGCCTCAAGGAGGGGAAGCCTCCCCGCTTCCTTCTCCAGCCGGCCCAGAAGCGACGGAACGAGTCCAGGAACCGCTGGTCTTCCAACAACAGGTTATTAAAATGCCAGTACGCGGACCCCGTCCGAGCGCAGAACGAAGTGAGCTCCGCCCACACCAGACGGTGGTCCGTGCACGGAACCTGCTGTATAGAAGCAGCCGGAACGCAGGACACGTACGCCTTCGAAACGTAAAGGCGGTCGAGTCTGGATGCTCCGACTCCAGGTGACACAAAGGTGAACACGCTGGAGTCAGGATGGAGATTTCGCCAGACGTCCACTAAGTCGAAGGACCTGACCAGGTCCCGCAACTTACTCACACCTCGCGTGCAGTGCGGGGTACCGTGACGGTCCCGGACCCCGAGGGTGCAATTGAAATCCCCCCCGAGGACGATGCACTCGCCAGCGTCGATGGAGCCGAGATGAGTGGACACTTCTTCAAAGAAGCTCGCTTGCTGCTGCGTGCCCAGGGGAGCGTACACATTCACAAAGTGAAGCACCGCCCCCCCCAGACGCACAGTCAGGTGCAGCAACCGGCCTGGCACTGGCTCCTTGACCCCCAAGATCTCCGGCTGAAAATGCGGGGCCAACAAGATAGCCACCCCGCCAGAATTGGAGGCTAGGTGACTCATGTAGACCCCCCCTCGCCACTCCAGGAGCCACGTGGCTTCGTCTCCCGGAACGGTATGGGTTTCTTGCAGGAAGCACAACGCATACTTCCCGTCCCTGAGGACCGAGAAGTTCTGGAACCTGCGCTGTGCGGCCCTGCTGCCGCGGATGTTGAGGCTGGCTATAGTCGTCTTCATTGTCAAAGGTACATCAAATCTTCACCTTAAGTCATTAAAAAGAAGAAGAGGACTTTTTAGTCCTTCCTCTCCTTCAGGAGCCCAGCGAGAAACGTTTGGACCCTCCGCCGCGCGTTCCTATCCAACTCAGGAGACTTGAGAGCCTCGCGAGTGGACCAGAACACCAGCGGAAAAGAATGCCACCGGTCCAAGGCCAACTGAACCCTGTCTCGGCGACCGCGATGACTCGCCAAAAAGTCCCGGAGTTCCCTTGGGGGGATGAGGGGGGAGTCAGTGGAGGGCACCAGGGGATCCACCGCCTCGCTTGAGAGCGACTCAGCGTAATCTCCAGCGCTCACCACGGACACCCCGTCCTCCTCCAGGTCGTCGCCTCCAGCTTCCGACCCCTCCCCCGCATTGAGTACGGGGGCTGATTCGGAGCTGCCAGCTGGCCCCACCTGTACCTCGATCCCACCCCCAGGATCAAGGCCAGAGGGGTCCTCTCTGGTCTCCTCTAAAGGTTTTGGGTCAGAGGGCAGCGGCAGTTCTGATGCCCGCTCTCCTCCCGGCACCGGGTCGTCCGGGGAGCTCAGGACAAGCTCCTGACCTAAAACTAGGACGCCCGGTGCTAAGGTTTGGGAGGGAGCGGGAAGGCCTTCCTTTTCGCTGCCACCCAATGACCCGTTGACATTTTTTAAATTTTGAAAGTTGCAGTCCCCCGATGAGCCAGAAGGTACCTCGGGGGTATCGAGGGTCTCTGAGTCGGGCACCACCTCAAGGGAGGTGCCTTCAGTGACCCCCGAGGGGCCCTGTTCAGGGGACTGCAGCAGGTTGACAGGGGTAATAGTGGTGGGAGTCGGTGCAGGGGTTTTGAGTTCCCCCAGAGGACAGGGCGAGATTTTACTTGGTGGAGACGCCACCACCTCTTCATCGGGGGAAGGGACACACCCAACTTCTTCAGTTTGGGCATCACCCACCTCCTCCTCCGAAGCGTGACGTCTCTTCCGGGTCAGGCTGGGGGCTAGGGAGACCTCCATTTCCGAGGCCCCCTCCTCCTTGTCCAGCCCTCCCGGACACTCCACCCTCTGGGTTTTGGGTGTTAGATACCCCGGCTCGGGGTCCCGCGTCCCTTCCCCGCCGGCCCCGGGAGCACGCGCAGGGACGACGCCGGGCCCAGCACTCGGCGCCTTAGCACCCACGGGCCCGGGAGCACACGCGGACACGACGCCGGGGCCGGATGTTGTCTTTTCCCCCGAGCCGGTGCTTGCAGGTGTTTGGGGGTTTTGGGGTGTTTCAGGGGCCGCCTCCAGGTTGCGGGTCTTCCTCTGCGCCTTCTTACGGCGTGGGGGCTCTCCCCCCGCCTCACCGGCAGCCGAGATGGCAGTGGCCGCCGGCGTCGCTTCCCCTTGCGGGGAGGGAGATGGAGTGGTGGCGGGGGGAGGAGGGGCGGTGCCAGCCGTGGCCGCTTGGGTGGGGCTCGTAGCCTTGGAGGCGGGGCAGTTCTTCCTCACATGCCCCGCCTCCTTACAAGCATGGCACCGCACGCCCTCCACGGTCCAGAAGACCCAATAGGCGGTCCCCTCAAAATTGATAACGAAGGCCCCCTCCAGGCACTCCTCCTGGGCCAAGCGGACAAATACCTGGCGCCGGAAGGAGTACACATGGCGGAGGGCCGAGTCTTTGAGGCCGAGCGGGATTGGTGCAACCCCCGACCTGACCTCCCCCAATTTATTAAGGTGGGGGAGGAGGAGCTCACTGGATAGAAAAGGCGGGATGTTCGAAATAATAATTCTCTGGGCGGTGGCCTCAAGGGGGTCCACCGCCAGAAAAGTCCCGCCCACAGTGAGTCCTTTTTGCAGGGCGAGGTGCACCGCCCGCTCGGACCTCAAGAAGAATATGGCCTTCCCATACATTTTAGAGGCCGCGACAATGGCTGAGGGGCCGACGACCCCAGCCATAGCCTTTACGCAGGCCTCTATTGTCATTTCAGGGTGAGCATAGCTCTTTACCCCAAGGGCCCTGGTCAGGAGGCGGAAAGGTGACAGGGCAGCGGGAGCAGCTGGAGCCGCAGAAGCAACCACCCCCGCATAAGTTTTCTTTTTTTGAGGCCCTGCCACCGGTGACAAAACCGCCTCCACATTAGCCCTCGAGGGCCCGGCCACAGGTGATGGTGAATTGGCCTTAGGGCCAGAGCCACGCCCACCCCGGGAAGGATTGGCCATTTTGTTTTTTTCTTTTTATTTTTTTTTTTTTAGAAATATAGGGAGGAAAGGGGGTGGGGGAAAGAGGTAGAAACAACCTCCCCTCTTTTAGGCAGGAGAGGAGAGGAGGGAGAGGAGTAAAAGACAGGGAGGCACAGGAGGGAAAGAGGTAAATGTCCTATCTTGGGGTTACAAACCCAGTACCATGACCACTTGGCTATTTAGGCCAAGCTAAATAGGTTCTCTGACAGCTCGTGACAGTTTTTCAAAGTTTGCCAGTGTGAGATTTGAACTCTTGATAATCTTTTAAATGAAAACCAAATCAACAAAATTGGGATAAATCAGGCACAGCCCCTAATTCAGGTCAGCTGTAAAACCAAGAACAAAGTTTTAAAGGAAACTTACAAACTTTAAATCAAAATGTGATTAAAGGGGTCAACAAAACACCCCAGTCCCCGCGGTGCCCACCGAGCACGGAAGGCCTCGAGAGTGCCAGCAGACACCGCGTGCTCCTTCTCCAGGGACATCCGGCAGCGAACGTAGCCGCGGAAGAGGGACAAACAATCGGGCGGGACTCCCCCGTCGATCGCCCGCTGCCTGGACCTGTTAATGGCCAACTTGGCCAGGCCCAGGAGCAGGTTCACGAGGAGGTCCTCCTCCTTCCCGACCCCCTTCCGCACCGGGTGCCCATAGATCAGGAGCGTGGGGCTGAAGTGCAAACAAAACATCAATAAAAGGTTTTTCAAATAACTAAAAAGGGAGTGCAGCCTACAACACCCTATGTATACATGGTCCACGGACTCCACAAGACCGCAAAAAGGGCACGTGTCCTGAGAGTCCGCGAACCAATGCATCCTCTTATTATAAGGGACTGCTGCATGCAACACCCTCCAACCCAGGTCTCCGATAGAAAGGGGGAGGACACCTCCGTAGAGGGCCTCCCATCGAGGGCCTCCGCCGCCGGACGGCAACAAGGCACGCCAGGGCGTGTCCGGTCGACGGACAAGGGCGAGAAAATGGAAGGTGTGCAGCAGCAGTCCATACAAAAAGCCCCTCTTTGCCGTGCCAAAAGGCACAGAGGGCATGTCCCCGAGGCGGCTCATATTGCGGGGCACCAGCACCCGAGGGAGGGTTCGGGGCTTGGGGCCAATGTGGAATTCCGTCCGAACAGGGGAACGCTCAGACGGAAGACCACCGCGCACCTGGGCCACCTCAAGACCCAAAATAACGTCGGGTCCGAGCACGACCGTTCTCAGGTCTTGGATGGCATCGGCTGCGACCTGGACACTCACAGACGCGCGTCGCGCCAACTCTTGTGGGAGCATCCAGCCCAGTCCTCCGCCACCCAGCACGTCCCCGATCCTGGTCACCCCTGCGGCCACAGCCCTCCTCTCCGCCAACCACTGAAAAGGACGGAGGGGCGGATTCCTGAGCAGCGGCTCTCTGACGATAGCCGCTACTCCTGACGGGGGAGAGCTGCGTCGCGAGGCGACCACTTTCCAGACTTTGATCAGGTCCTGGTAAAAGACGGGCAACGCCTGCAAGGAGCCACCGAGGCCCAGCTGTTCTATAAACAGGAGCTGCACGTCATAATTCAGGCCGTGCACCTGACGGAAAAAATACGTCATCAGGGCACACCATCTAGGAGGAGGCTCAACGTAGAGGTATCGCTGCAGGGTCTGAAGGCGGAAAGTCGCCACCTGTGTGCGTAGGCACACTAGCGCCTGACCACCCTCCCTAAGCGGGAGACTCAGAACCTCGGCAGCGACCCAGTGCAATCTTTTGTCCCAGAAGAAGTCGACTAACAATCTCTGGATTCTTGTGACAAAGTCCGGGGGAGGGGTCAAAGTGACCAGCCGATACCACAACATGGCGGCGATCAGCTGGTTTATGACCAGAACTCGACCCCGGTAAGATAGCACTCGGAGCAGTCCTGTCCAGCGCCGCAGGCGAGCGGTGACTTTCGTCTCCAGTTCCTGCCAGTTTGCCGGCCAGGATTCCTCAGCGGGGCAGAGATGGACCCCCAGGTAGAGGAGGCTGGTCCTGCTCCAGGTGAAAGGCCTGAGCTCCTCGGGTAGGGGATCCATCTGCCACTGACCGACCAGGAGTCCAGAACACTTACCCCAGTTGATCCTGGCAGAAGAAGCGGCAGAGTAGACCTCCTGGCACTCGCGCATCCTCCGCAGGTCAGCCGGGTCACTAAACATAAGGAGCACGTCATCGGCGTAAGCCGAAAGGACCACCCCGATGCCCGGCCCGCGCAGAACCAATCCCGACAACCTCCTCCGCAAGAGGCGCAGGAAAGGCTCCACGCAAATAGAATACAACTGGCCAGACAGGGGGCAGCCCTGACGTACCCCTCTCCCAAAGCGAAGGGGCGCCGTCAGGGACCCGTTAACCTTCACTAGACACTCCGCGGCAGTGTACAGAAGTCGGATCCGGGCGACAAAATGCGTCCCGAACCCGAAAGCTCGCAGAGTTCCGAGTAAGTATTCGTGATCCACCCTGTCGAACGCCTTCTCCTGATCGATTCATAAATGCTTCGGTCCGGGACGGTGTAGGACTGGTCAGGGTGGATCATGTGGTCCAGCACGGTGCCGAGCCGAGAAGACATGGCTCGGGCGAAGATTTTGTAGTCCGTGCTGAGGAGGGAGACCGGGCGCCAGTTTTGAAGAAGGCGGAGATCCCCCTTCTTCGGTAGCAGGGCAATCACGGCCCTGCGCCACGAAAGGGGCATCTCCCCGGTAGCAATGCTCTCCCCCAGGACCCCCGCGAAGTCGCTCCCCATGACGTCCCAGAACGCCCTGAAGAACTCCACGGTCAGCCCGTCTAGTCCCGGGGTTTTGCCCCTAGAAAGACCGTCGAGTGCGCCGGTCAGCTCCCCCAGACTTATAGGGGAGTCGAGCTTTCCGGCGCACTCCGGGCCGACCTGCGGCAGGTCCTCCCACAAAACTCTGCAAGCTTCCTCACTGGACGGATCCGGAGAGAAAAGGGCAGTGTAGTAATCTCGGGCAATGGCCCTGATGCCCTCCGGATCCGAGACAAGTGATCCGTCGTCGGCCAGCAGCGTAAAGAGCTGCTTACGGACCCCGTGCCTTTTTTCCAGTGAGTAGAAGAAGGGAGAGCCACGGTCCATCTCCTTAAGGAAACAGATCCGCGACCTCACGAACGCGCCCCGAGACCCGACCAGTTGCAGGTCCCGCAGCGCGCCCTTCTTCTCATCGTACACCGACCGCAGGGCCGGGTCCGCGTCGGGCTGACGGAGACGTGCCTCCAGGTCGAGCACCTCCTTCTCCAACTCCTCGACCCTGGATTTGCGTCTCTTTGTCGACCCCTTCGCGTACTCTTGACAGAAAACTCGGACGTGAGTCTTGCCCACGTCCCACCATAGCCTCAAGGAGGGGAAGCCTCCCCGCTTCCTTCTCCAGCCGGCCCAGAAGCGACGGAACGAGTCCAGGAACCGCTGGTCTTCCAACAACAGGTTATTAAAATGCCAGTACGCGGACCCCGTCCGAGCGCAGAACGAAGTGAGCTCCGCCCACACCAGACGGTGGTCCGTGCACGGAACCTGCTGTATAGAAGCAGCCGGAACGCAGGACACGTACGCCTTCGAAACGTAAAGGCGGTCGAGTCTGGATGCTCCGACTCCAGGTGACACAAAGGTGAACACGCTGGAGTCAGGATGGAGATTTCGCCAGACGTCCACTAAGTCGAAGGACCTGACCAGGTCCCGCAACTTACTCACACCTCGCGTGCAGTGCGGGGTACCGTGACGGTCCCGGACCCCGAGGGTGCAATTGAAATCCCCCCCGAGGACGATGCACTCGCCAGCGTCGATGGAGCCGAGATGAGTGGACACTTCTTCAAAGAAGCTCGCTTGCTGCTGCGTGCCCAGGGGAGCGTACACATTCACAAAGTGAAGCACCGCCCCCCCCAGACGCACAGTCAGGTGCAGCAACCGGCCTGGCACTGGCTCCTTGACCCCCAAGATCTCCGGCTGAAAATGCGGGGCCAACAAGATAGCCACCCCGCCAGAATTGGAGGCTAGGTGACTCATGTAGACCCCCCCTCGCCACTCCAGGAGCCACGTGGCTTCGTCTCCCGGAACGGTATGGGTTTCTTGCAGGAAGCACAACGCATACTTCCCGTCCCTGAGGACCGAGAAGTTCTGGAACCTGCGCTGTGCGGCCCTGCTGCCGCGGATGTTGAGGCTGGCTATAGTCGTCTTCATTGTCAAAGGTACATCAAATCTTCACCTTAAGTCATTAAAAAGAAGAAGAGGACTTTTTAGTCCTTCCTCTCCTTCAGGAGCCCAGCGAGAAACGTTTGGACCCTCCGCCGCGCGTTCCTATCCAACTCAGGAGACTTGAGAGCCTCGCGAGTGGACCAGAACACCAGCAGAAAAGAATGCCACCGGTCCAAGGCCAACTGAACCCTGTCTCGGCGACCGCGATGACTCGCCAAAAAGTCCCGGAGTTCCCTTGGGGGGATGAGGGGGGAGTCAGTGGAGGGCACCAGGGGATCCACCGCCTCGCTTGAGAGCGACTCAGCGTAATCTCCAGCGCTCACCACGGACACCCCGTCCTCCTCCAGGTCGTCGCCTCCAGCTTCCGACCCCTCCCCCGCATTGAGTACGGGGGCTGATTCGGAGCTGCCAGCTGGCCCCACCTGTACCTCGATCCCACCCCCAGGATCAAGGCCAGAGGGGTCCTCTCTGGTCTCCTCTAAAGGTTTTGGGTCAGAGGGCAGCGGCAGTTCTGATGCCCGCTCTCCTCCCGGCACCGGGTCGTCCGGGGAGCTCAGGACAAGCTCCTGACCTAAAACTAGGACGCCCGGTGCTAAGGTTTGGGAGGGAGCGGGAAGGCCTTCCTTTTCGCTGCCACCCAATGACCCGTTGACATTTTTTAAATTTTGAAAGTTGCAGTCCCCCGATGAGCCAGAAGGTACCTCGGGGGTATCGAGGGTCTCTGAGTCGGGCACCACCTCAAGGGAGGTGCCTTCAGTGACCCCCGAGGGGCCCTGTTCAGGGGACTGCAGCAGGTTGACAGGGGTAATAGTGGTGGGAGTCGGTGCAGGGGTTTTGAGTTCCCCCAGAGGACAGGGCGAGATTTTACTTGGTGGAGACGCCACCACCTCTTCATCGGGGGAAGGGACACACCCAACTTCTTCAGTTTGGGCATCACCCACCTCCTCCTCCGAAGCGTGACGTCTCTTCCGGGTCAGGCTGGGGGCTAGGGAGACCTCCATTTCCGAGGCCCCCTCCTCCTTGTCCAGCCCTCCCGGACACTCCACCCTCTGGGTTTTGGGTGTTAGATACCCCGGCTCGGGGTCCCGCGTCCCTTCCCCGCCGGCCCCGGGAGCACGCGCAGGGACGACGCCGGGCCCAGCACTCGGCGCCTTAGCACCCACGGGCCCGGGAGCACACGCGGACACGACGCCGGGGCCGGATGTTGTCTTTTCCCCCGAGCCGGTGCTTGCAGGTGTTTGGGGGTTTTGGGGTGTTTCAGGGGCCGCCTCCAGGTTGCGGGTCTTCCTCTGCGCCTTCTTACGGCGTGGGGGCTCTCCCCCCGCCTCACCGGCAGCCGAGATGGCAGTGGCCGCCGGCGTCGCTTCCCCTTGCGGGGAGGGAGATGGAGTGGTGGCGGGGGGAGGAGGGGCGGTGCCAGCCGTGGCCGCTTGGGTGGGGCTCGTAGCCTTGGAGGCGGGGCAGTTCTTCCTCACATGCCCCGCCTCCTTACAAGCATGGCACCGCACGCCCTCCACGGTCCAGAAGACCCAATAGGCGGTCCCCTCAAAATTGATAACGAAGGCCCCCTCCAGGCACTCCTCCTGGGCCAAGCGGACAAATACCTGGCGCCGGAAGGAGTACACATGGCGGAGGGCCGAGTCTTTGAGGCCGAGCGGGATTGGTGCAACCCCCGACCTGACCTCCCCCAATTTATTAAGGTGGGGGAGGAGGAGCTCACTGGATAGAAAAGGCGGGATGTTCGAAATAATAATTCTCTGGGCGGTGGCCTCAAGGGGGTCCACCGCCAGAAAAGTCCCGCCCACAGTGAGTCCTTTTTGCAGGGCGAGGTGCACCGCCCGCTCGGACCTCAAGAAGAATATGGCCTTCCCATACATTTTAGAGGCCGCGACAATGGCTGAGGGGCCGACGACCCCAGCCATAGCCTTTACGCAGGCCTCTATTGTCATTTCAGGGTGAGCATAGCTCTTTACCCCAAGGGCCCTGGTCAGGAGGCGGAAAGGTGACAGGGCAGCGGGAGCAGCTGGAGCCGCAGAAGCAACCACCCCCGCATAAGTTTTCTTTTTTTGAGGCCCTGCCACCGGTGACAAAACCGCCTCCACATTAGCCCTCGAGGGCCCGGCCACAGGTGATGGTGAATTGGCCTTAGGGCCAGAGCCACGCCCACCCCGGGAAGGATTGGCCATTTTGTTTTTTTCTTTTTATTTTTTTTTTTTTAGAAATATAGGGAGGAAAGGGGGTGGGGGAAAGAGGTAGAAACAACCTCCCCTCTTTTAGGCAGGAGAGGAGAGGAGGGAGAGGAGTAAAAGACAGGGAGGCACAGGAGGGAAAGAGGTAAATGTCCTATCTTGGGGTTACAAACCCAGTACCATGACCACTTGGCTATTTAGGCCAAGCTAAATAGGTTCTCTGACAGCTCGTGACAGTTTTTCAAAGTTTGCCAGTGTGAGATTTGAACTCTTGATAATCTTTTAAATGAAAACCAAATCAACAAAATTGGGATAAATCAGGCACAGCCCCTAATTCAGGTCAGCTGTAAAACCAAGAACAAAGTTTAAAGGAAACTTACAAACTTTAAATCAAAATGTGATTAAAGGGGTCAACAAAACACCCCAGTCCCCGCGGTGCCCACCGAGCACGGAAGGCCTCGAGAGTGCCAGCAGACACCGCGTGCTCCTTCTCCAGGGACATCCGGCAGCGAACGTAGCCGCGGAAGAGGGACAAACAATCAGGCGGGACTCCCCCGTCGATCGCCCGCTGCCTGGACCTGTTAATGGCCAACTTGGCCAGGCCCAGGAGCAGGTTCACGAGGAGGTCCTCCTCCTTCCCGACCCCCTTCCGCACCGGGTGCCCATAGATCAGGAGCGTGGGGCTGAAGTGCAAACAAAACATCAATAAAAGGTTTTTCAAATAACTAAAAAGGGAGTGCAGCCTACAACACCCTATGTATACATGGTCCACGGACTCCACAAGACCGCAAAAAGGGCATGTGTCCTGAGAGTCCGTGAACCTATGCATCCTATTATAAGGGACTGCCGCATGCAACACCCTCCAACCCAGGTCCCCGATAGAAAGGGGGAGGACACCTCCGTAGAGGGCCTCCCATCGAGGGCCTCCGCCGCCGGACGGCAACAAGGCACACCAGGGCGTGTCCGGTCGACGGACAAGGGCGAGAAAATGGAAGGTGTGCAGCAGCAGTCCATACAAAAAGCCCCTCTTTGCTGTGCCAAAAGGCACAGAGGGCATGTCCCCGAGGCGGCTCATATTGCGGGGCACCAGCACCCGAGGGAGGGTTCGGGGCTTGGGGCCAATGTGGAATTCCGTCCGAACAGGGGAACGCTCAGACGGAAGACCACCGCGCACCTGGGCCACCTCAAGACCCAAAATAACGTCGGGTCCGAGCACGACCGTTCTCAGGTCTTGGATGGCATCGGCTGCGACCTGGACACTCACAGACGCGCGTCGCGCCAACTCCTGCGGGAGCATCCAGCCCAGTCCTCCGCCACCCAGCACGTCCCCGATCCTGGTCACCCCTGCGGCCACAGCCCTCCTCTCCGCCAACCACTGAAAAGGACGGAGGGGCGGATTCCTGAGCAGCGGCTCTCTGACGATAGCCGCTACTCCTGACGGGGGAGAGCTGCGTCGCGAGGCGACCACTTTCCAGACTTTGATCAGGTCCTGGTAAAAGACGGGCAACGCCTGCAAGGAGCCACCGAGGCCCAGCTGTTCTATAAACAGGAGCTGCACGTCATAATTCAGGCCGTGCACCTGACGGAAGAAATACGTCATCAGGGCACACCATCTAGGAGGAGGCTCAACGTAGAGGTATCGCTGCAGGGTCTGAAGGCGGAAAGTCGCCACCTGTGTGCGTAGGCACACTAGCGCCTGACCACCCTCCCTAAGCGGGAGACTCAGAACCTCGGCAGCGACCCAGTGCAATCTTTTGTCCCAGAAGAAGTCGACTAACAATCTCTGGATTCTTGTGACAAAGTCCGGGGGAGGGGTCAAAGTGACCAGCCGATACCACAACATGGCGGCGATCAGCTGGTTTATGACCAGAACTCGACCCCGGTAAGATAGCACTCGGAGCAGTCCTGTCCAGCGCCGCAGGCGAGCGGTGACTTTCGTCTCCAGTTCCTGCCAGTTTGCCGGCCAGGATTCCTCAGCGGGGCAGAGATGGACCCCCAGGTAGAGGAGGCTGGTCCTGCTCCAGGTGAAAGGCCTGAGCTCCTCGGGTAGGGGATCCATCTGCCACTGACCGACCAGGAGTCCAGAACACTTACCCCAGTTGATCCTGGCAGAAGAAGCGGCAGAGTAGACCTCCTGGCACTCGCGCATCCTCCGCAGGTCAGCCGGGTCACTAAACATAAGGAGCACGTCATCGGCGTAAGCCGAAAGGACCACCCCGATGCCCGGCCCGCGCAGAACCAATCCCGACAACCTCCTCCGCAAGAGGCGCAGGAAAGGCTCCACGCAAATAGAATACAACTGGCCAGACAGGGGGCAGCCCTGACGTACCCCTCTCCCAAAGCGAAGGGGCGCCGTCAGGGACCCGTTAACCTTCACTAGACACTCCGCGGCAGTGTACAGAAGTCGGATCCGGGCGACAAAATGCGTCCCGAACCCGAAAGCTCGCAGAGTTCCGAGTAAGTATTCGTGATCCACCCTGTCGAACGCCTTCTCCTGATCGAGAGACAGGAAGGCGCTCGACAGACCAGCCCTCTGGGAATGGTGGATGATGTCCCGGACCAGATGGATGTTATCATAAATGGTTCGGTCCGGGACGGTGTAGGACTGGTCAGGGTGGATCATGTGGTCCAGCACGGTGCCGAGCCGAGAAGACATGGCTCGGGCGAAGATTTTGTAGTCCGTGCTGAGGAGGGAGACCGGGCGCCAGTTTTGAAGAAGGCGGAGATCCCCCTTCTTCGGTAGCAGGGCAATCACGGCCCTGCGCCACGAAAGGGGCATCTCCCCGGTAGCAATGCTCTCCCCCAGGACCCCCGCGAAGTCGCTCCCCATGACGTCCCAGAACGCCCTGAAGAACTCCACGGTCAGCCCGTCTAGTCCCGGGGTTTTGCCCCTAGAAAGACCGTCGAGTGCGCCGGTCAGCTCCCCCAGACTTATAGGGGAGTCGAGCTTTCCGGCGCACTCCGGGCCGACCTGCGGCAGGTCCTCCCACAAAACTCTGCAAGCTTCCTCACTGGACGGATCCGGAGAGAAAAGGGCAGTGTAGTAATCTCGGGCAATGGCCCTGATGCCCTCCGGATCCGAGACAAGTGATCCGTCGTCGGCCAGCAGCGTAAAGAGCTGCTTACGGACCCCGTGCCTTTTTTCCAGTGAGTAGAAGAAGGGAGAGCCACGGTCCATCTCCTTAAGGAAACAGATCCGCGACCTCACGAACGCGCCCCGAGACCCGACCAGTTGCAGGTCCCGCAGCGCGCCCTTCTTCTCATCGTACACCGACCGCAGGGCCGGGTCCGCGTCGGGCTGACGGAGACGTGCCTCCAGGTCGAGCACCTCCTTCTCCAACTCCTCGACCCTGGATTTGCGTCTCTTTGTCGACCCCTTCGCGTACTCTTGACAGAAAACTCGGACGTGAGTCTTGCCCACGTCCCACCATAGCCTCAAGGAGGGGAAGCCTCCCCGCTTCCTTCTCCAGCCGGCCCAGAAGCGACGGAACGAGTCCAGGAACCGCTGGTCTTCCAACAACAGGTTATTAAAATGCCAGTACGCGGACCCCGTCCGAGCGCAGAACGAAGTGAGCTCCGCCCACACCAGACGGTGGTCCGTGCACGGAACCTGCTGTATAGAAGCAGCCGGAACGCAGGACACGTACGCCTTCGAAACGTAAAGGCGGTCGAGTCTGGACGCTCCGACTCCAGGTGACACAAAGGTGAACACGCTGGAGTCAGGATGGAGATTTCGCCAGACGTCCACTAAGTCGAAGGACCTGACCAGGTCCCGCAACTTACTCACACCTCGCGTGCAGTGCGGGGTACCGTGACGGTCCCGGACCCCGAGGGTGCAATTGAAATCCCCCCCGAGGACGATGCACTCGCCAGCGTCGATGGAGCCGAGATGAGTGGACACTTCTTCAAAGAAGCTCGCTTGCTGCTGCGTGCCCAGGGGAGCGTACACATTCACAAAGTGAAGCACCGCCCCCCCCCGACGCACAGTCAGGTGCAGCAACCGGCCTGGCACTGGCTCCTTGACCCCCAAGATCTCCGGCTGAAAATGCGGGGCCAACAAGATAGCCACCCCGCCAGAATTGGAGGCTAGGTGACTCATGTAGACCCCCCCTCGCCACTCCAGGAGCCACGTGGCTTCGTCTCCCGGAACGGTATGGGTTTCTTGCAGGAAGCACAACGCGTACTTCCCGTCCCTGAGGACCGAGAAGTTCTGGAACCTGCGCTGTGCGGCCCTGCTGCCACGGATGTTGAGGCTGGCTATAGTCGTCTTCATTGTCAAAGGTACATCAAACCTTCACCTTAAGTCATTAAAAAGAAGAAGAGGACTTTTTAGTCCTTCCTCTCCTTCAGGAGCCCAGCGAGAAACGTTTGGACCCTCCGCCGCGCGTTCCTATCCAACTCAGGAGACTTGAGAGCCTCGCGAGTGGACCAGAACACCAGCGGAAAAGAATGCCACCGGTCCAAGGCCAACTGAACCCTGTCTCGGCGACCGCGATGACTCGCCAAAAAGTCCCGGAGTTCCCTTGGGGGGATGAGGGGGGAGTCAGTGGAGGGCACCAGGGGATCCACCGCCTCGCTTGAGAGCGACTCAGCGTAATCTCCAGCGCTCACCACGGACACCCCGTCCTCCTCCAGGTCGTCGCCTCCAGCTTCCGACCCCTCCCCCGCATTGAGTACGGGGGCTGATTCGGAGCTGCCAGCTGGCCCCACCTGTACCTCGATCCCACCCCCAGGATCAAGGCCAGAGGGGTCCTCTCTGGTCTCCTCTAAACGTTTTGGGTCAGAGGGCAGCGGCAGTTCTGATGCCCGCTCTCCTCCCGGCACCGGGTCGTCCGGGGAGCTCAGGACAAGCTCCTGACCTAAAACTAGGACGCCCGGTGCTAAGGTTTGGGAGGGAGCGGGAAGGCCTTCCTTTTCGCCGCCACCCAATGACCCGTTGACATTTTTTAAATTTTGAAAGTTGCAGTCCCCCGATGAGCCAGAAGGTACCTCGGGGGTATCGAGGGTCTCTGAGTCGGGCACCACCTCAAGGGAGGTGCCTTCAGTGACCCCCGAGGGGCCCTGTTCAGGGGACTGCAGCAGGTTGACAGGGGTAATAGTGGTGGGAGTCGGTGCAGGGGTTTTGAGTTCCCCCAGAGGACAGGGCGAGATTTTACTTGGTGGAGACGCCACCACCTCTTCATCGGGGGAAGGGACACACCCAACTTCTTCAGTTTGGGCATCACCCACCTCCTCCTCCGAAGTGTGACGTCTCTTCCGGGTCAGGCTGGGGGCTAGGGAGACCTCCATTTCCGAGGCCCCCTCCTCCTTGTCCAGCCCTCCCGGACACTCCACCCTCTGGGTTTTGGGTGTTAGATACCCCGGCTCGGGGTCCCGCGTCCCTTCCCCGCCGGCCCCGGGAGCACGCGCAGGGACGACGCCGGGCCCAGCACTCGGCGCCTTAGCACCCACGGGCCCGGGAGCACACGCGGACACGACGCCGGGGCCGGATGTTGTCTTTTCCCCCGAGCCGGTGCTTGCAGGTGTTTGGGGGGTTTGGGGCGTTTCAGGGGCCGCCTCCAAATTTCGGGTCTTCCTCCGCGCCTTCTTACGGCGCGGGGGCTCTCCCCCCGCCTCACCGGCAGCCGAGATGGCAGCTGCTGCCGGGGTCGCTTCCCCTTGCGGGGAGGGAGATGGAGTGGTGGCGGGGGGAGGAAGGGCGGTGCCAGCCGCGGCCGCTTGGGTGGGGCTCGTGGCCTTGGAGGCGGGGCAGTTCTTTCTTACGTGCCCCACCTCCTTACAGGCATGGCACCGCACACCCTCCGCGGTCCAGAAGACCCGATAGGCGGTCCCCTCAAAATTAACTGAGAAGGCCCCCTCCAGGCACTCCTCCCGGGCCAAGCGGACGAAAACTTGGCGCCGGAAGGAGTACACGTGGCGGAGGGCCGAGTCTTTGAGGCCAAGCGGGACTGGTGCAACCCCTGACCTGACCTCCCCCAGCTTATTAAGGTGGGGGAGGAGGAGCCCACATGGTATAAAGGGCGGGACATTTGAAATAACAATCCTCTGGGCGGTGGCCTCAAGGGGATCCACCGCCAGAAAAGTCCCGCCCACAGTGAGCCCCTTCTGCAGGGCGAGTTGCACTGCCCGCTCGGACCTCAAGAAAAAGATGGCCCTCCCATACATCTTTGAGGCCGCGACAATGGCTGAGGGGCCGACAACCCCAGCCATAGCCTTAACGCAGGCCTCAATAGTCATCTCAGGGTGAGTGTAGCATTTTACCCCGAGGGCCCTGGTGAGGAGACGGAATGGCGACAGGGCAGCGGGAGCAGCAGGAGCTGCAGAAGCAACCACCCCCGCATAAGTCTTTTTTGTAGGCCCTGCCACCGGTGACAAAGCCGCCTCCACATTAGCCCTCGAGGGCCCGGCCACAGGAGATGTTGAACTGGCTTTAAGGCCAGAGCCACGCCCACCCTGGGAAGGATTGGCCATTTTTTTTTTTTTAAATTATATATATTTTTTAATATATATATATTTTTTTTTTTAAATATACAATGTTCCTCCCTAGGGAGGGAGGTAGTAATAACCTCCCCCTTTTGTACAGGAGAGGAGAGGAGGGAGAGGAGTGAAGGACAGGGAGGCACAGGAGGGAAAAGGGAAGAGTCCAGGTGGGTGTCTCCAGTGAAAGGTGGATGTTGGGTGGGGTGTGATGATCTTCTTGCAGGGGGAGGCAATGTCTTCACCAGCCACCGCTGGCCTTACTGGGAAAGGGCTGGGTGGGGCGGGGGGGTAGCAGAATGGTGGTTTTAACCACACACCCCCCTCTCTTCCTTCCCCAAACCTTCCTACAGTCTTCTTTCCTCCCCCTACAAAACACAGTCCTTTATTGCCCCCACCTTACACAAACAATAATGTTGGACACCCACCTAGGATGTTGTTTTTAGACACAGTCCTGGCCTCCTGGCCTTCCTGTCCTGTAGCAACAGAAGCTGTTCCTCTTCTCTCCCTCTCTCTCCTTTTGCTCCACACGGGCAGGTCCAGCAGCAGCAGCAAACACCTTCAAGTGCAGGTCCAGCAGCAGCAGCAAACACCCTCAAGTGCAGGTCCAGCAGCAGCAGCAAACACCCTCAAGTGCAGGAGCAGCAGCACACAGCAGAAGCAACAACCCCAAAGGCAGCAGCAGAAACAGTTGAAACACTGAGGAGCAGCAACACCAACACCACACACCTTCTCTCCTCAGTACCAGGAAACCAACTGAATCCACAATTACCTTCACGAGATCGTTAGGAAAATGAACTCTTGATCTTGGGGTTGCAAGCCCAGTACCATAACCACTTGGCTATTTAGGCCAAGCTAAAATGAAACATCTGATGAGTGTAATACTCTCTGATGTTAGGGACAATGTTTCATAGTTTGCTATTGTGAGATTTGAACTCTTGATCTTGGGGTTACAAACCCAGTACCATAACCACTTGGCTATTTAGGCCAAGCTTAAGAAGATCATCAGGATGTAACTCTTTCGAGTACAAACACATTTCCATCTGTTTCAGATGAAGTTACATTGTTTCATAGTTTGCCATTGTGAGATTTGAACTCTTGATCTTGGGGTTACAAACA
The DNA here is from genome assembly GCF_017639515.1 of Carcharodon carcharias. Taxonomy (NCBI): domain Eukaryota; kingdom Metazoa; phylum Chordata; class Chondrichthyes; order Lamniformes; family Lamnidae; genus Carcharodon; species Carcharodon carcharias. The sequence goes on from NC_054481.1 coordinate 129,187,972, forward strand.
CAGTACCATAACCACTTGGCTATTTAGGCCAAGCCCCTAAAATATTGTCAGGGCCCATAGCCTTTGCAGTATTCAGTGTCTTCAGCTGTTACTTGACATTAAAGACTTCACCAGGACAAGCATCATAGTTTTGCCATTGTGAGATTTGAACTCTTGATCTTGGGGTTACAAACCCAGTACCATAACCACTTGGCTATTTAGGCCAAGCCCTCTCTCCTGTAACTCTTTCGAGTACAAACCCGTTTCCATCTGTTTCAGATGAAGTTACATAGTTTGCCATTGTGAGATTTGAACTCTTGATCTTGGGGTTACAAACCCAGTACCATAACCACTTGGCTATTTAGGCCAAGCCTCTCTCCTGTAACTCTTTTGAGTACAAACCTGTTTCCATCTGTTTTCAGATGAAGTTACATTGTTTCATAGTTTGCCATTGTGAGATTTGAACTCTTGATCTTGGGGCTACAAACCCAGTACCATAACCACTTGGCTATTTAGGCCAAGCCCCTAAAATATTGTCAGGGCCCATAGCCTTTGCATTATTCAGTGTCTTCAGCTGTTACTTGACATTAAAGACTTCACCAGGACAAGCATCATAGTTTGCCATTGTGAGATTTGAACTCTTGATTCATAATTTGCCATTGTGAGATTTGAACTCTTGATTCATAGTTTGCCATTGTGAGATTTGAACTCTTGATCTTGGGGTTACAAACCCAGTACCATAACCACTTGGCTATTTAGGCCAAGCCCTCTCTCCTGTAACTCTTTCGAGTACAAACCCGTTTCCATCTGTTTCAGATGAAGTTACATTGTTTCATAGTTTGCCATTGTGAGATTTGAACTCTCGATTTTGGGGTTACAAACCCAGTACCATAACCACTTGGCTATTTAGGCCAAGCTTACTTGACATTAAAGACTTCACCAGGACAAGCATCATAGTTTTGCCATTGTGAGATTTGAACTCTTGATCTTGGGGTTACAAACCCAGTACCATAACCACTTGGCTATTTAGGCCAAGCCCTCTCTCCTGTAACTCTTTCGAGTACAAACCCGTTTCCATCTGTTTCAGATGAAGTTACATTGTTTCATAGTTTGCCATTGTGAGATTTGAACTCTTGATACTCTTTCGAGTACAAACCTGTTTCCATCTGTTTCAGATGAAGTCACATTGTTCCATAGTTTGCCATTGTGAGATTTGAACTCTTGATACTCTTTTGAGTAAACCTGTTTCCATCTGTTTCAGATGAAGTTACATTGTTTCATAGTTTGCCATTGTGAGATTTGAACTCTTGAATCTTGGGGTTACAAACCCAGTACCATAACCACTTGGCTATTTAGGCCAAGCATAATAAGATGGACACCTGCATAAACCTTTCCTTGTGGTTGCACACCAGCTGCATGTAACTCTTTCACGTACAAACACATTTCCATCTGTTCCTATTCAGATGAAGTTACATTGTTTCATACTTTGCCATTGTGAGATTTGAACTCTTGATCTTGGGGTTGCTAGCCCAGTACCATAACCACTTGGCTATTTAGGCCAAGCTAAAATGAAACATCTGATGAGTGTAATACTCTCTGATGTTAGGGACAATGTTTCATAGTTTGCTATTGTGAGATTTGAACTCTTGATCTTGGGGTTACAAACCCAGTACCATAACCACTTGGCTATTTAGGCCAAGCTTAAGAAGATCATCAGGATGTAACTCTTTCGAGTACAAACACATTTCCATCTGTTTCAGATGAAGTTACATTGTTTCATAGTTTGCCATTGTGAGATTTGAACTCTTGATCTTGGGGTTACAAACACAGTACCATAACCACTTGGCTATTTAGGCCAAGCCCCTAAAATATTGTCAGGGCCCATAGCCTTTGCAGTATTCAGTGTCTTCAGCTGTTACTTGACATTAAAGACTTCACCAGGACAAGCATCATAGTTTTGCCATTGTGAGATTTGAACTCTTGATCTTGGGGTTACAAACCCAGTACCATAACCACTTGGCTATTTAGGCCAAGCCTCTCTCCTGTAACTCTTTTGAGTACAAACCTGTTTCCATCTGTTTTCAGATGAAGTTACATTGTTTCATAGTTTGCCATTGTGAGATTTGAACTCTTGATCTTGGGGTTACAAACCCAGTACCATAACCACTTGGCTATTTAGGCCAAGCCTCTCTCCTGTAACTCTTTCGAGTACAAACCCATTTCCATCTGTTTCAGATGAAGTTACATTGCTTCATAGTTTGCCATTATGAGATTTGAACTCTTGATCTTGGGGTTACAAACCCAGTACCATAACCACTTGGCTATTTAGGCCAAGCATAAGATGGACACCTGCATAAACCTTTCCTTGTGGTTGCACACCAGCTGCATGTAACTCTTTCACGTACAAACACATTTCTATCTGTTCCTATTCAGATGAAGTTACATTGTTTCATACTTTGCCATTGTGAGATTTGAACTCTTGATCTTGGGGTTGCAAGCCCAGTACCATAACCACTTGGCTATTTAGGCCAAGCTTAGTTACTTGTTTCCCATTGTGAGATTTGAACTCTTGATCTTGGGGTTACAAACCCAGTACCATAACCACTTGGCTATTTAGGCCAAGCCTCTCTCCTGTAACTCTTTTGAGTACAAACCTGTTTCCATCTGTTTCAGATGAAGTTACATTGTTTCATAGTTTGCCATTATGAGATTTGAACTCTTGATCTTGGGGTTACAAACCCAGTACCATAACCACTTGGCTATTTAGGCCAAGCATAAGATGGACACCTGCATAAACCTTTCCTTGTGGTTGCACACCAGCTGCATGTAACTCTTTCACGTACAAACACATTTCCATCTGTTCCTATTCAGATGAAGTTACATTGTTTCATACTTTGCCATTGTGAGATTTGAACTCTTGATCTTGGGGTTGCAAGCCCAGTACCATAACCACTTGGCTATTTAGGCCAAGCTTAGTTACTTGTTTCCCATTGTGAGATTTGAACTCTTGATCTTGGGGTTACAAACCCAGTACCATAACCACTTGGCTATTTAGGCCAAGCCTCTCTCCTGTAACTCTTTCGAGTACAAACCCATTTCCATCTGTTTTCAGATGAAGTTACATTGCTTCATAGTTTGCCATTGTGAGATTTGAACTCTTGATCTTGGGGTTACAAACCCAGTACCATAACCACTTGGCTATTTAGGCCAAGCCTCTCTCCTGTAACTCTTTCGAGTACAAACCCATTTCCATCTGTTTCAGATGAAGTTACATTGCTTCATAGTTTGCCATTGTGAGATTTGAACTCTTGATCTTGGGGTTACAAACCCAGTACCATAACCACTTGGCTATTTAGGCCAAGCCTCTCTCCTGTAACTCTTTTGAGTACAAACCTGTTTCCATCTGTTTCAGATGAAGTTACATTGTTTCATGGTTTTGCCATTGTGAGATTTGAACACTTGATCTTGGGGTTGCAAACCCAGTACCATAACCACTTGGCTATTTAGGCCAAGCAAAACACATTTCCATCTGTTTCAGATGAAGTTACATTGTTCGCCATTGTGAGATTTGAACTCTTGATCTTGGGGTTACAAACCCAGTACCATAACCACTTGGCTATTTAGGCCAAGCCAAAATTACATTGTTTCATAGTTTGCCATTGTGAGATTTGAACTCTTAATCTTGGGGTTACAAACCCAGTACCATAACCACTTGGCTATTTAGGCCAAGCCAATGACAGAGTAACTCTTTTGAGTACAAACCCATTTCCATCTGTTGTCAGATGAAGTTACATTGTTTCATAGTTTGCCATTATGAGATTTGAACTCTTGATCTTGGGGTTACAAACCCAGTACCATAACCACTTGGCTATTTAGGCCAAGCATAAGATGGACACCTGCATAAACCTTTCCTTGTGGTTGCACACCAGCTGCATGTAACTCTTTCACGTACAAACACATTTCCATCTGTTCCTATTCAGATGAAGTTACATTGTTTCATACTTTGCCATTGTGAGATTTGAACTCTTGATCTTGGGGTTGCAAGCCCAGTACCATAACCACTTGGCTATTTAGGCCAAGCTTAGTTACTTGTTTCCCATTGTGAGATTTGAACTCTTGATCTTGGGGTTACAAACCCAGTACCATAACCACTTGGCTATTTAGGCCAAGCCTCTCTCCTGTAACTCTTTTGAGTACAAACCTGTTTCCATCTGTTTTCAGATGAAGTTACATTGTTTCATAGTTTGCCATTGTGAGATTTGAACTCTTGATCTTGGGGTTACAAACCCAGTACCATAACCACTTGGCTATTTAGGCCAAGCCTCTCTCCTGTAACTCTTTCGAGTACAAACCCATTTCCATCTGTTTTCAGATGAAGTTACATTGTTTCATAGTTTGCCATTGTGAGATTTGAACTCTTGATCTTGGGGTTACAAACCCAGTACCATAACCACTTGGCTATTTAGGCCAAGCCTCTCTCCTGTAACTCTTTCGAGTACAAACCCATTTCCATCTGTTTCAGATGAAGTTACATTGCTTCATAGTTTGCCATTGTGAGATTTGAACTCTTGATCTTGGGGTTACAAACCCAGTACCATAACCACTTGGCTATTTAGGCCAAGCCTCTCTCCTGTAACTCTTTCGAGTACAAACCCATTTCCATCTGTTTCAGATGAAGTTACATTGCTTCATAGTTTGCCATTGTGAGATTTGAACTCTTGATCTTGGGGTTACAAACCCAGTACCATAACCACTTGGCTATTTAGGCCAAGCCTCTCTCCTGTAACTCTTTTGAGTACAAACCTGTTTCCATCTGTTTCAGATGAAGTTACATTGTTTCATGGTTTTGCCATTGTGAGATTTGAACACTTGATCTTGGGGTTGCAAACCCAGTACCATAACCACTTGGCTATTTAGGCCAAGCAAAACACATTTCCATCTGTTTCAGATGAAGTTACATTGTTCGCCATTGTGAGATTTGAACTCTTGATCTTGGGGTTACAAACCCAGTACCATAACCACTTGGCTATTTAGGCCAAGCCAAAATTACATTGTTTCATAGTTTGCCATTGTGAGATTTGAACTCTTAATCTTGGGGTTACAAACCCAGTACCATAACCACTTGGCTATTTAGGCCAAGCCAATGACAGAGTAACTCTTTTGAGTACAAACCCATTTCCATCTGTTGTCAGATGAAGTTACATTGTTTCATAGTTTGCCATTGTGAGATTTGAACTCTTGATCTTGGGGTTACAAACCCAGTACCATAACCACTTGGCTATTTAGGCCAAGCCTCTCTCCTGTAAATCTTTTGAGTACAAACATGTTTCCATCTGTTCCTATTCAGATGAAGTTACATTGTTTCATAGTTTGCCATTGTGAGATTTGAACTCTTGATCTTGGGGTTACAAACCCAGTACCATAACCACTTGGCTATTTAGGCCAAGCCTCTCTCCTGTAACTCTTTCGAGTACAAACCTGTTTCCATCTGTTTCAGATGAAGTTACATTGTTTCATGGTTTTGCCATTGTGAGATTTGAACACTTGATCTTGGGGTTGCAAACCCAGTACCATAACCACTTGGCTATTTAGGCCAAGCAAAACACATTTCCATCTGTTTCAGATGAAGTTACATTGTTCGCCATTGTGAGATTTGAACTCTTGATCTTGGGGTTACAAACCCAGTACCATAACCACTTGGCTATTTAGGCCAAGCCAAAATTACATTGTTTCATAGTTTGCCATTGTGAGATTTGAACTCTTAATCTTGGGGTTACAAACCCAGTACCATAACCACTTGGCTATTTAGGCCAAGCCAATGACAGAGTAACTCTTTTGAGTACAAACCCATTTCCATCTGTTGTCAGATGAAGTTACATTGTTTCATAGTTTGCCATTGTGAGATTTGAACTCTTGATCTTGGGGTTACAAACCCAGTACCATAACCACTTGGCTATTTAGGCCAAGCCCCTCTCTCCTGTAAGGTGCTCCTCAAAACCAATCTCTTTGATTAAGCTTTTAGTCACCTGCCCTATTATCGCTTCTTGTGATTTGATGTCAGATTTAGTTTGATAATGCTTCTTTGAAGTACTTTGCAATGTTTTACTTTAAAAGAGTTTTATAATTGTGTCATTCCCAGAAAGGCAAAAGCAGTTCAAAAAGTTGTCAAAAACCAGGACAACTGGAATTCCAATTTCAGGGACACAAGACCATTTCGATCAGTACCAGTCATTTCCAAGTTTTACTTTTTTTAAATTCTGCTTTTGAAATTTATAGGCTCGTTAAAGAAGGATCTTGTGGCTCTGTGGTAGTGTCCCTACCTCTGGGCAGATCCCACTTCAGGACTTGATAGCCAAGGAAGGTGTGTTCATTACGCGGTTAAACACGTTGATTATCAGCCTGCAAACCCTTCCAATTTGCCTGATGACAGGCGGTAAGAGCAGGAGAGTTTCCTGGTCAGTGCCGTTACTGCAGAAGGCAACAGCAAACCACTGCAGTACTTTGCCAAGCATAAATATGGACCAATCCAATGGAAGTTCATGGTTGAAAATGCCTTCTTAGGACATGGTACCTGAAAGAGGAGGCTCATTAAAAAAGGGTATCGATACTGATGTTTTGGAATTCTGGCAATATTAATTTAATTTGCAGAATTCCTCCAGTAGATTTGAGGAAATTACCGCGATGTGACTTTTGCTTGTCAAATGTTTCCCCATTTCCTCATCTTTCCTTTCTTGTTTCTGGGTGTGAGGGGGTACAATCCTACAGGTTACACTCGACCCCTGAAAAAACCCTCAATCAGCCATTCTTCACCTCCGAGCTGAGAAAATTAATAGTTCCACCTGGCATGAGGTACAATTCTGCCAAAATCCCAGCACCCACATCCTGCCTCACACTGATTCTCAGATTCATATCACCCGGCCCTGCCTGTACCGCCCTGCCTCACCTCCCTCAATGCAGGGGGTTCAAAATCCAGGTGCTTGTTTACATTTTCCACTGTGCCTCTGCAAATGCCATGTCAGCACAGGCAACCATCCTTTCCATGCTCCACACAAGCTTTCAGTAGCAGACTCTCAGACATTTTGGTCCCACACTCTGGAACTCTCTCCCTAACCTCTGCTATATCTGTAAGATGTTGTTTGGTTGATTGGTGGGGAATAGTCGTGTACGATACAATGGTGGAGACTCTAAAGAGGGCAGCTCAACTCTGTGCATGCTCAAATATTTAAACACTTGGCCAGTACCAGTGAATGAAGTTATCTTCACATTGCGAATCCTACAGAAGTATTTGTGATGGGGCAGTTGCTCAGGGAAAATGGCATGAGTGTAAAATTGCAGCAGCCAGAGGGGCAGAACAGAAGTGTGATTCCAGTGGAGCTGGAGTCAATAATCTGGATCCCGAATCCGCAGGTTTAGAAATTGTGCCGGAATTCAAAGCAATACTGCAGAGCATCTGTGCAGAGGGAATAAGAATTTCCTCCTTTAGCCCTTACCAACACCATTAACACGCTTTGTGTTTCTGTCCATGACACACCCCCACACCCCCACCCCCCCCCCAACACGCACACACACAGACACACACACCCTCCCACACACACACACACACACACACACACAGACACACACACCGCCCTGGCCCGGATAACCACAGTACATTGCACACTGAAATGTGTTTCTCGTGTGGTTAGAGGGCACTACGCTTTTAAAATTCACAAGCTATGTAAATTGAGAAACCCAGTCAGAGTGAGACATCCTGGTTGTGTCACTATGCCACTGCTTCTCCTTTAGTGATTTTGAATTCATGATAATAACGATTATAGAAATGATTTGAATTAATGATTTCCAAAGGAAATTGGATGGGACCTTGAGGGAACTAAATTGCAAGTCAATGAGGTCTGATTGGCTTGCTCTACAGAGAGTTGGCATGGACCTGATGGACCGAATAGCCTCCATCTGTGCCATAATGACTATGATTCTATGACACTGGGCAAGATACAGTAGCCAGAGCTGGAGTTGCAATTCCAAGCTGTCAAATGGTTCCATGTACATCTGTAATTATCTGTTAGCTAGACAAGTATGTAGTGCAAACTAGATAAAGCCAAGGCTAATTTAGAACCATATCCATTAATGCCATTCTGTAATATAAATTCAACATTAAACCATAGCTGAAAAACATATTTGTGTCTGCAGGATTGCCGATCTCAGTACTAGTGACACATCCTCTCTCGTTGGTACAAAAACAGAAAATGCTGGAAAAACTCAGCAGCTCCAACAGCATCAGTGGAGAGAAAAAAAAGAGTTAACGTTTCGAGTCCTTATGACTTGTTATTCTTCTCTGGTTGGTAGATCGCTGAGACCTTTCAGTCATGTTGTCTGTTGTGGTTTGCCTTTAGTTGTGGTAAAAGCCTTTGCTTACAGTCCCATCCCCTGTCTATTATCATTCCTCATCTCCACATCATACACACTGTTTAGGAAACATGGTGGCTTGAGACTATATTTATATTACAAAGCAAGTACAGAGTGAGTTTCAACGATGAGTTCTGCCCAAATAGTGCAGATGCAAGTTTATCCATTTACAGCCAGAACTCTTAACCTCAGACATTCAGCAACAACTTCAACATTCTGGAGGATCATGTTCAATTCCAGGCACCAGACTTAAGAAAGGATGTCAAGGCCTTAGAGAGGGGTGCAGGGGAGGTTTACTAGAAATATACCGGGGATAGAAACATAGAAACTAGGAGCAGGAGTAGGCCATTCGGTCCTTCGAACCTGCTCCGCCATTCATTATGGTCATAGCTGATCATCCAACTCAATAGCCTGCTCCCGCTTTCTCCCCAAGAGCTATATCTAACTCCTTCTTGAAAGCATACAATGTTTTGGTCTCAACTACTTTCTGTGGTAGCGAATTCCAGAGGCTCACCACTCTCTGGATGAAGAGATTTCTCCTCAACTCAGTCCTAAATGATCTACCCCATATCCTCAGACTGTGACCCCTGGTTCTGGACTCCCCCACTATCGGGAACATCCTTCCTGCATCTACCTTGTGTAGTCCTGTTAGAATTTTATAGGTTTCTATGAGATCCCCCATCATTCTTCTGAACTCCGGCGAATATAATCCTAATCGACTCAATGTCTCCTCATATGTCAGTCCCGCCATCCCAGGAATCATTTGGGTAAACCTTCGCTGTACTCCCTCTATAGCAAGCACATCTTTCCTCAGATAAGGAGACCAAAACTGCACACAATATTCCAGGTGTGGTCTCACCAAGGTCTTGTACAATTGCAGCAAGACATCCCTGTTCCTGTACTCGAATCCTCTGGCTATGAAGGCCAACATGCCATTTGTCTTCTTTACCGCCTGCTGCACTGCATGCTTACCTTCAGCGACTGGTGTACGAGGACACCCAAGTTGCGTTGCACAATCCCCTCTCTCAATTTATAGCCATTCAGATAATAATCTGCCTTAAGATAAAAGCAAAAAACTGCAGATGCTGGAAATTCAAAACAAAAATAAAAATACCTGGAAAAACTCAGCAGGTATGGCAGCATCTGCAGAGAGGAACACAGTTAACATTTCGAGTCCATATGACTCTTCAACAGAACTACTGCCTTATATTCTGCCTTCCTGTTTTTGCTATCAAAATGGATAACCTCACATTTATCCACATTATACTGCATCTGCCATGCATTTGCCCACTCACTCAGCTTGTCCAAATCACACTGAAGCATCTCCGCATCCTCCTCACAGCTCACCCTCCCACCCAGCTTTGTGTCATCTGCAAATTTGGAGATATTACATTTAATTCCCTCATCTAAATCATTAATATAAATTGTGACGAGGGACATCAGTTGTGCGGAGAGACTGGCGAAGCTGGGATTGTTCTCAATTTAGCAAGAAATGCTAAGGGGAGATTTGATAAAGGTGTTCAAAATCAATAAGGGTTTTGGTAGAGGATAAGGAGAAATTTAACTGGGTCTTTAACTGAGGTAGGATGGCAGAATGTGTTACTAGCAGAACATGGGTCAGCACTCTGAAAGCAAAACATAAAAACAGGTGACTGATGACTCTGTGGGGTGGGAATGGAAGGTTGGTTGGGGAAAAAGAATAAAATAAATAAATATTTTAAAAAATAGATAAAAAAAAATAAAAATTTTAAAACTGGATTAAAAAAGGGGTAAAGATGGAGGAGAGAGTTCATGGTCTGAAGTTGTTGAACTCAATCTTAAGTCCGGAAGGCTGTAAAGTGCCTAATCGGAAGATGAGGTGCTGTTCCTCCAGTTCATGTTGGGCTTCACTGGAACATTGCAGCAGGCCAAGGATGGACATATGGGCATGAGAGCAAGATGGTGTGTTGAAATGGCAAGTGATAGGAAGACCTGGGTAAAAGCGGTCTCCCAGTCTGCGTTTAGTCTCCTCAATGTAGAGGAGACCACATTGGGAGCAGGGAATACAGTAGACCAAATTGAAGGAAGTGCAAGTGAAGCGCTGCTTCACCTGAAAGGGGCCTTGCATGGTGAGGACGGAGGCGGTAAAGGAGCAGGTGTTGCACCTTCTGTGATTGCATGGGAAGGTGCTGTGGGAAGGGGATGAGGAGTTGGTGGTGATGGAGGAGTGGACCAGGGTGTCTCGGAGGGAACAGTCCCTACGGAATGCTGACAGGACGGGTGCTGGAGTTGGTGGAAATGGCAGAGGATGGTCCTTTGAATGTGGAGGCTGGTGGAGTGAAAAGTGAGGACAAAGGGACTCTATCATGGTTCTGGGAGGGAGGGAAGGGGTGAGGGCAGAGGTGCGGGATGTGGGTTGGACACGGCTGATGGCTCTGTCAACTACAGTGTAGGGGAGCCCTTAGTTAAGGAAAAAGGAAGTCATGTCAGAAGCACTGTTTTGGAAGGTAGCATCATCGGAACAGATGTGCGGAGGTGGAGGAATTGGGAAAGTGGGATGGAGTCCTTACAGGAAGCGGGGTGTGAGGAGCTACAGTCAAGGTAGCTGTGGGAGTCAGTGGGCTTGCAAGGAATATTGGTGGACAGCCTATCACCAGAAATGGAGACAGAGAGGTCAAGGAAGGGAAGGGTGGTTAAGGGGAATATCACAGTTGTACGACAGGAGGACACCTCGTTGGGCTCATGCAGCGAGGCAATATGGGTAGAGCTCCAGAATAGGAAGGGTGCAGTCACAATGTTGGGGGTATACTATAGGGCTCCCAATTGCCGGCAGGAGATTGAGGAACAGTTATGTAGGCAGATTTTGGAAAGATGTAAAAGCAATAGGGTTGTTGTGGTGGGTGATTTTAACTTTCCCTATATTGATTGGGAATCACTTAGTGCTAGGGGTTTGGATGATGCAGAATTTGTAAGGTGCATCCAGGAGGGCTTCCTGAGACAATATGTAGATAATCCAACTAGGGAAGGGGCAATACTGGACCTGGTATTAAGGAATGAACCTGGCCAGGTGGTCGAAGTTTTAGTAGGAGAGCATTTCGGGAAAAGCGACCATAATTCAGTAAGTTTCAAGGTACTGGTGGATAAGGATAACAGGAGTCCTCGGGAAGGTGCTTAATTGGGGGAAGGCTAATTATAACAATATTAGGCAGGAACTGAGGAATCTAGACTGGAGGCGGATGTTTGAGGGCAAATCAACAATTGACATATGGGGGGGGCTTTCAAACGTCAGTTGATAAGAATTCAGGACCAGCATATTCCTGCTAGGATGTAGGATAAGTATGGCAAGTTTCAGGAACCTTGGATAACAATGGATATTGTGAGATTAGTCAAAAAGAAAAGGGAAGCATTCAGAAGGGCTAGAAGGCTGGGAACAGATGAAGCCCATGAGAATACAGAGAAAGTAGGAAGAAACTTAAGCAGGGAGTCAGGAGGGCTAAAAGGGGTCATGAAAAGTCACTGGCAACCAGGATTAAGGAAAATCCCAAAGCCTTTTATACTTATGTAAGAGGGTAGCCAGGAAAAGGGTAGACCCACTCAGGGACAGAGATGGAAATCTGTGTGTGGAGCCAGAAGAAATGGGAGAGATACTAAATGAGTACTTCTCATCAGTATTCACCAAAGAGAAGGACTTAGCGGTCGATTTATCTAGGGAAGAGTGTGTAGATAGCCGGGATCAAGTTGAGATCAAAAAAGAGGTGTTAGGCGTCTTGAAGAATATTAAGGTGGATAAGTCCCCAGGGCCAGATGGGATCTACCCCAGAGTACTGAGGGAGGCAAGGAAGGAGATTGCTGGGGCCTTGACAGAAATCCTCACTGGCTATGGGTGAGGTCCCAGAGGACTGGAGAATGGCCAGTGTTGTTCCATTGTTTAAGAAGGGTAACAGGGATAATCCAGGAAATTACAGGCCGGTAAGCCTTACCTCAGTGGTAGGGAAATTATTGGAGAAGATTCTTCATGACAGGATTTACTACCATTTGGAAGCAAATGGGCGTATTAGTGAGAGGCAGCATGGTTTTGTGAAGGGGAGGTCGTGTCTCACTAACTTGATTGAGATTTTCGAGGAAGTGACAAAGATGATCGACGATGGAAGGGCAGTGGATGTTATATACATGGATTTCAGTAAGGCCTTTGACAAGGTCCCTCATGGCAGACTGGTACAGAAGGTAAAGTCACATGGGATCAGAAGTGAGCTGGCAATCAGATAGAGGGTAGCAGTGGAAGAGTGCTTTTCTGAATGGAGAACTGTGACTAGTGGAGTTCCGCAGGGATCAGTGCTGGGACCTTTGCTGTTTGTGGTATACATAAAAGATTTGGAGGAAAATGTAACTGGGTTAATTAGTAAGTTTGCAGATGACACTAAGGCTGAAGGAGTTGCAGATAGTGAAGAGGATTGTCAAAGGATACAACGGGATATAGATTGGTTGGAGACTTGGGCGGAGAAATGGCAGATGGAGTTTAGTCTGGACGAATGCGAGGTAATGTATTTTGGAAGGACTAATACAGGCAGGAATTATACAGTAAATGGCAGAACCCTTAAGTGCATCGACTGACAGAGGGATCTGGGTGTACAGGTCCACAGGTCACTGAAAGTGGCAACGCAGGTGGATAAGATAGTCAGGAAGGCATATTGCATGCTTGTCTTCATTGGCCGGGGTATTGAGTATAAAAGCTGGGAAGTCATGCTGCAGCTGTATCGAACCTTGGTTAGGCCACACTTGGAATATTGCATGCAATTCAGGTCACCACATTACCAGAAGGATATGGGGGTATTGGAGAGGGTGCAGAGGAGGTTTACCAGGATGCTGCCTGGTCTGGAGGATATTAGTTATGAGGAGAGGTTGTAGAAACTCGGATCGTTCTCACTAGTGCGATGGAGATTGAGGGGCGACTTGATAGAAGCTTACAAAATTATGCGTGGCATGGACAGAGTAGATGGTCAGAAGCTTTTTCCCAGGATGGAAGAGTCAGTTACTAGGGGACATAAATTTAAGGTGAGAGGTTTTATGCAGAGAGTAGTGAGTGTCTGGAATTCGCTGCCAGAGGAGGTGGTGGAAGCAGGTTCGAAAGTGGTGTTTAAGAGGCAGCTTGACAAATACATGAATAGGCTGGGACTAGGGGGATACGGACCCCGGAAGTGCAAAATGTTTTAGTTGACGGGCAAAACGATCGGCGCAGGCTTGGAGGACCGAAGGGCCTGTTCCTGTGCTGTACTTTTCTTTGTTCTTTGGAAGTGGTGGAGATGGACCATGTGAAGCTGAGAGAGGGGTGGAAACTGGAAGCATGATCGATAAATTTTTCCAGGTCCAGATGAGACTGTGAAGCAGCACCAAAATCGTCATCGATGTGCCAAAGAAAGAGTTGTGGGAGGGGGCCTGAATAGGACTGGAACAAGGAATGTTTCACATACCTTACAAAAAGACAGGCATAACTGGGGCCCATGCGGGTACCCATAGCCACACCTTTGATTTGGAGGAAGTGAGACAAGTTGAAGGAGAAATTGTTCAGCAGAGAAAATAAGTTCAGCCAAGTGGAGGAGAGTGGTGACAGATGAGGACAATTTGGGCCACTGTTCAAAGAAGAAGTGGAGGGTCCTCAGACCTTACTGATGGGGATGGAGGTGTGGACAGACTGGACGTCCATGGTGAAGAGGCAGAGGATTAGGGCCATATAAATACTTTGGCTACAGGAGCAAGTCAGAGGCTAGGAATTCTGTGGTGAGTAACTCACCGGCTGATTCCCCAAAGCCTATCCATCATCTACAAGGCACAGATCAGGAATGTGATGGAATACTCTCCACTTACCTGGATGAGTGCAGCTCCAACAACTATCAAGAAGCTCAACACCATCTAGGGCAAAGCAGCCCACTTTATTGGCAACCCATCCACAAATATTCACTCCCTCCATCACCGAAGCACAGTGGCAGCAGTGTGTACCATCTACAAGATACGCTGCAGGAGCTCACCAAGGCTGTTTAGACAGCACCTTCAAAACCCATGGCCACTCCAATCTAGAAGGACAAGGGCGGCAGATACATGGGAACACCACCACCTGGAAGTTCCCCTCCAAACCATTCACCATCCTGACTTGGAAATATATCACCGTTCCTTCACTGTCACTGAATAAAAATCCTGGAACTCCCTTCCTAACAGCACTGAGGATGTACCAGTGGCTCAAGAAGGCAGCTCACTACCACCTTCTTAAGGGCAATTAGGGAAGGGCAATAAATACTGGCCTAGCCAGTGATGTCCACAACCCATGAATGGATAAAAAAGATGTGCAGCCAATCAGACCTTTCCCATTTCACACAATTACAGAAAGTTAAAATTACCCTTATTGAAGCTTGATTGTTTAATTTGGATCTAGTTTTTAGTTGTGTACAAGGTCTGACAGAATTTAGTCACAGACCATGTTGAACAGTAAGAATTAACCAAAATATTTGATGGCATATTGGGATTCTGAGGCAGAGGTGCCATGGAGAGATCGGACATTGTTCTTTTTAAGATTCCAGGCAGAGCAACAACTGTTAGTAAATAGAGATAGTTGAAGTAAGTTATATGTATATTTGGGTGTGTTAGGAATAAGTTTTTGTTTTAGTTAAGTTTGATTTATATTTCTGTATTTGTGTATTAAGAAAAGGGGAAGTTGAGTTTTAGTTTCACTTTAAAAGATGCCTGCATTTTAACGAAGGTTTTACAACTCTGGAAGAGAAGGAAAAACAAACGCACAATAGAAAAAAACTGTGCTGTTGCCTAGCAACAGGAAGCCCCACAGTGACAGAGAAAAACGGAACAGGTAGTTTCATGGAAGTGCAGTTGGAGGCAGTTGCCTGTAGAAGCAAGTTCCAAAAATTAAAGATGAAAGTCCCTAAATCCAGGAGAGTGGAACAGGAAAGGTCCCAAGAGGGCAGTTAAACCAAGGACAAGGACAGGAATCTGGAAACGGTCCTGTTAATTGAAGTTAAGTGTGAAGATCAGAGAAAAGTTCCAAGCTTAAAGAGAAGAAAGCTGCAGGAAGTGGACTTAAAGCAAAAACGGTTTGCGAGAAATCAGGAGATCCAAGGAGACAGCCGAAGGTCTTTACTCTTTACTATGGGCATGTGAAGCAGAACTGTTCTGTTGGCACAACTGAGTATATGAGAGTGTGTGGAAAGCAAAGCTTAAATGCACATGGTGATCGAGGGGAGAGGAACATTGGAAGGAAAGATTGAAATTCTGAAGGTGGACCTTTATGTAAGGCATCTGAGAGAAAACATTGTTTGAGAGAAGATTCCAGAGCAAGCTCTTCAAGAGTGGAGATTGGAAACCCCCGTGTGAAAGACAGCATTCAGTGAGACTGGTTGGCTCATGGAGTGACAAGCTGGGGGAGTTGAGGAGAGATCCATAGCATCTGTTTGGGGTGGCATCCGTCACTTAGTTTAGGAGTGTTGTCTCCCTGACCACAAGTTGCCTATTGGTTTATATGGACTGTGTACTTACTGTGAACATTAGAGTATAGTATAGCTTTTGTAACTTGTGTTATCCTTACAAATCTGTATATATCTATAAAGATATAGTTGTGGGTGAAGGAGTATAGCAATATAGTTCATTTTTTCTTGTTTCATAAAAGTTTTATTTTTTGTTAAAAGTTCATCAGCTGACACCTGTGACTCTGTTCTGTCTCCACATATCTAAATAAAAAATAAAAGTTAGGATCTATCAAGCTGGGTTCCACTCTGAGATCTGGCATGTCTAGTAGTAACATCAGCTGGGACCATAAGACCATATTCCAAAAGAGAGTCACTACCTGAAGCAACTAGAAAGATTCCTAGGATTTGTTGTCCAGGGAGAACTGAAGGAGGAATAGGGAATAAAAATGTCATAAAAACCCACTGATCAGACCTGAACAAAGTTTTGGGTTCCATGCTACTTGGCTCCAGATTTGATGCGACGCAGCTGAGCAGGATAGAGTCACATGGAGACAGTAATATCTCATGTCAGAGGGAAGGAATATCAGAAAGTGAGTCCTAACTGGACACTCACTAGCACCTCCTAATGGCCAGCTGCAGAGCACATTCATGGCCTGGGAGAAGGACATACGGCCATCCTGTCAACTGCAATGCTCAAACCAAGGACACAATGGAAGTGAATAACAATTACAGAGGGGTTAACATACCCCAAAAATACCTTTGTAAAAAGAAAATTAAAAACTTGTTTCCTTCCTTTGTTCTTTTTCTAAATTTCAATAATTCCTTCATTGACACAAACAACGTTAAAAAAATCCTCTGGAAAGGGAACATGTCAGAGCGGCTATGAGAAAGCTGTTGCTGCAGATGAATATAATTTCCTGTATTACTGAGCCTTGACTGGCCTTGCAAGGGATCAGCAGAATCTTGCAGGTTCAATATTTCAAATATGACTGAAAAATAGTCCAAAATTAAATTTAATCAGCCTGGACATTCCCAGAGTTCTGTTTTAAATTCTCAGTTTGTGTTATGCTCCAGGAAGATTCAGCCATTTAGACATCAACAGAAAAGGAAGGCCCATTCATTACTAGTAACTAAGCACCCATCTGCTTCAGAGCAATCATGGGCTGTGCCCAGGGTGTACGTCACTTCCATATTGAACGTCATCTGTTGCAGCTGTAAAGGCCAATTCGTGAGTGGCAGTCTCTTGTGCAGCTGGAACAGATAAATAACGTTGACCTGAGGTTGATTGATTTCAGTTCCATCTGCCAGTAGAATGACTGCTGTTGAAATTTAACACTATCTTCACTATAGAGGATACAAATAACATTCCAGTAATAACTGTAAATCAGGAGGTGGGGGAGAAAGAGGAACTTGATGAAATTACAATCAATAGGGAAGCGGTACTGAGCAAACTGATGGAGCAGAGGCTCACAAGTCTCTGGTTGGACTACATCCTAGGGTCTTAAAAGAAGTGGCTAATGAGGTAGTAGATGTGTTGGTGTTAATTATCCAAAATTTGCTAGATTCTGGAAAGGTTCCATCAGACTGGAAAGTAGAAAATATAACCCCTCTAATCAAGAAGGGAACAAGGCAGAAAGCAGGAAACTATAGGCCAGTTAGCTTTCTATTTATACACTGTTCAGAATGAGGAACTGATATTAATGCCAACAATGTTTCGGATTAAACCAGAAATGAGAAAGGGCAGGTCAGCAGATGAAAAATCATGTGAATCTTGGCCTCTGGCGGAAACTATTTATCAAACATCACACAAAGTAGGAAAGGCGGACCTGACAGATTCCTAACTGACCCCCTGGATAACAGCAGTAAGACGTTGGGGGGGCTGGGGGGGGGGAGAAATGTTTACAGGAAAGGACAAGTTCTAATAAATTGTGAGCAAAGTGTGAAATTGAGAGTTCTAGTAGAATAGAGTTCAGCCTCAAAACTTATTCCCCCTCCCCCACACAGACACCTGCAACACGCAAAACTCACTGGTCAAACTTCATTGGCATGGCTCGAATATTGACTAGGTCTGAAATTCTGGAGGCCAGTGAAACCCCCAAAAGACCCCAGTGACCTGCTGTAGCCGATTACACCATCTCTCTGCCATTTTACTTGAGGTTCTATGTCCCTCACTAGAATTGTGGGGATTATATTCTCCCCCTCCCAACCCCTCATGGAATCTTGGGGCTCAAGTCTATTTGAACATATTCCCTTAAAAACAGTTGTAGCTTTATTTTTTTGGATTGGTATTTCCTTTCATTCTTATTTGGTCACACATCTCATTGCTTAACATTTTATATTCTTGTTCAAGCTCTGGAATTCCCTCAACACTTCTCTACCAACTTCTCTTTCCTCCTTTAAGACACTCCCTAAAACCTACCGCTTTGACCAAGCATGTGACCCAATATCTCCTCATGTGGCTTGGTGTCATATTTTGTTATATAATGTTCCTCTGAAGTGTCTTGTAGCATTTTATTGTTAAAGATTCTGTATAAATATAAGTCACTGTTGACAGCTCTGCAGCTATACCATGTCAAACTGAGACATTGAGAGTTAGATTATATTAAATATTAGCACAAATTTTACCCGTACCAGCTGCAAAACCTGCTCTTTGAGGCGAGTCCGGATCTTGTTGACCCACCATCGAAAGAGAACCAATTCAGAGGAAATTCAGAATGAAGAGGCACAGATTCATAGTTCCCAACCACCCACTTGCGTAATATCGCATGTAAATAACAATGCATTTTATCTGCGATTGCAGAATTTGTCAAATGCCATGTCTGAGCTAAACAACAGACTTGAATTTATTTAGCACCTGTCACAACCCCAGGACATTCCAAAGTGTTTTACAGCTAATAATGTACTTTGAAGTTTGAAGCTGTAGTCACAATTGTAGAAGACGCAACAGCCAATTTGTGTACAGCAAACTCCCACACCAGGAAGGTGACAATGGCCAGGTAATCTGCTTGGTGATTTGGGTTGAGTGATAAATATTGGTCGGGACACTAGGGAAAACTCTCCTGCTCTTCTTAAAATATGGTGTCATATCCATATAGGAAACATCCAAGGGGAAAAGGGGGCCTCAGTTTGTCATCGCACCTGAACGATAGCACCTTGAGCAGTGTAGCACTCTCTTACTACTGCACTGGGTTGTCAGCCTAGATAGTGTGCTCAAGTTCCTGGAGTGGGTCTTGAACCCACAACCTTCTAAGCTGAAAGATGAGAGTGCTACCGCTGAACCATGGGTGACACTAACATGTGCAAATATAGTAGTTATATTCAGTTTAAATGTTATTAAACTCAGTGCTATATTACCCTGCTTGAGGAGGAGCAGTGAAGACTGAAATATTGCTTAAAAGTCGATTGCCGTGTTCATTGGGTTGCCAAATTTGGTTGAATGTATTCCAGGGGATATAATCATGCAACATTTGGTCACATGGTATTTGATCATTCAACAATTCCCATATGATGTTTAATCACAGGATAATTGACTGTGTGATATTTGTCCTGTTTCAAAATGTTTTTGTATTTCCCCAAGTTGAATGTCTCAGTATTACCAAGCCCTGAATAAAATATGTCTTTTTGTTTAATAACAAACAGCATATTTTTTAAATTAGAAAGAACACAAAAATTAGAAAGAGTTAAGAATAAGTAATATTTAAATAAAAGCTACTCCTGTGATGTTCCTACCAAATCAACAGCACTGAGAAACATCAAGTAAATTCCACTGATTCACAAACATTAACATAAATAACTTCTAATTAAAGGTGTTTTTTTTGCACAATTTTATGCCACTTTACAATACACATCAAGTTACAAAAACAAATAAAATCAAACTGAAACCTAATCCACTTCACTGACTCCCACATCCCACAGCTGAGACTTTTAGGTGAGACTCAAAACTGCTCGATTCCTGGAGCAAAACACGTTATACAACAACTGGTGCAACTCCTTCCAGTTTTTGTTTCTGCCTCTCTCTCTCTAATTTGTGATTCTCTCTCTACCTCCCTCCTTGATGTGTTTCCTTTTCCCTCCCTAGTCTGTGTTTTTCTCCCCTTTGTCCCCAGTGAGGTCTAGACAACATGGTTTGATTGCCAAAAAATGCAAACCAGGACACTGCATACGGACGAACTGAATGCTAAAGAACTGTTTCTCCCAAGTGACCAGAGGCAGCGCCCAGGCATCCTGAGGCCATGTATAAATGCAAGTCTCTTTTCTCTCAAAATTAAATTTCTCCAGAAAGTTTAATTTTTCATTGAATTTTCAAGATTTTCTCGGGACATTTCATTTCTATTGTGCCTATTACTGATGGTCACTTAAATTAGGGCAATATTTTTCTGCTTTGTCATTTGTGAAGTTCAGTTCATATCATTTGCACTGAACCTTTGCACATTAAATTAATTTATAGAACTAACCTATACCACAGTAACTTTTCCCTTGCACCTTCTGACTTCTTCCTCCAACTAGAATCGTGGGTCACAGTGAAATGCTGATTGGCTGCAGCTCTGGGAGCCTTAGTACACTCAATACTAAAGTGAAAAATGACCAACTAATGCAGAGCAGCAAACTGCATGACTAAAATGCTGTAGAATACAAGTCAGAGGTGATGATGATCAAACTATTTCATGCTCTAGTCAGACTGCACCTGAATGCTGCATTCAGGCCTGAACTGGTCACTAACAAAATAGGGAGACATTCATGTTTGGGATGCAATGCAACCATTAATTAATATCAGGAGTCACAGTGATAAGGAGAGACTGGAGAGACTTGGGCTTTACAGCATGGAGAGCAGGCATCCTAGAGGTGACCTTAGAAAGATATTGAGATTATTAAGGGTATAGGAAAAGTTAGCTCAGATATTGCTTTAGAGTAAACAATAGGTCTTCTCATTTCGGTTCAAATTAGATTATGTCAGTGCTGTGCGTTCTCCGAAATTGTTAATGTCAGTGTCGGTCTTCCAAAATCAATAAAGTTGCTACTGTGTTTTCTGTGGTATTAGCATTGTGTCTCCTGCCAACGCAACACGGCCGTCTGCCCGTGCTCACTCATCCTCGCTACTGCCATTCTGCTGCGCCCAGCTGCTCTTGTGCACAGCCTGCCAGAAAGCTTTAAGTGGAAATATGTTTAATTAATATGAAAACATGAATATGAAAACATGATTACAGAGGGAGTTCATAAGACAACAGTATGGTACAAAGACCATGGCCCCAATACCTATAAGGAGCTGTGGAGGGGCCAGGGCAACTTTTAATGGCCGGGAAACCTACAAATATGGACATGGTGGGACCTCTTTTAAATTTTTTCCATTTCCCGGTGAGCAGCTGGCTTGATTGAGGCTGGTTGGCAGCCGGTGTGAAGACTATTGTTAGAAGGGCATAGTTGGGGATCAGACATGAGGAAGGAAAAGTTCGCGGGGATGGTGGGAGTGCGATGAAGAGAGAGATCACAGTGCCTTGGTTTGTCCTGTTGTGTCGACAGGGAATGCTGTAGGAATCTAATAGGTTGTGAAATAATTGTGGTGGACTGTCGAAAACAAAGAAAATGCTTAAGGCGACATTTTGAAACTTGGCCCAGAAAGTAAACTGGTGTTTATTGTGTCGGGAGGCAAGCTCACAAAAAACAAAGTTCAACCTGATACGTTCTTCAACACTTTGATAAGATAAGAGACCACATTCTTTCCTGATTTCCCTTCCCTGCACACAGGGACCAACAGTCAGTAGCTTATTGTTTGACTATTTGATTCTGTCACAACAGTTTACACGTATTTTGTTGTTCAAAACATGCTGGGTCAAAATCCTGGAACTCCCTCCCTAACAGCACTGTGGATGTACCTACATCACATGAACTGCAGCGGTTCAAGAAGGCAGCTCACCACCACCTTCTCCAGGAAAACTAGGGATGGGCAATAATAGCTGGCCCAGACAGCGAAGCTCACAGCCCACAAATGAATTTTTAAAAGCTTTGCAGAAGTAATTTAAAATGGTGTAACATCGCATTATTTGAATTTACCTGAGTCTTTCCTTTCTTTCCCAGCACAATTCTACTTTTAAAAAGAGAAAATGTGCTGGAAGCAAAGACATTGGCTGGAATTTTCCAGCCTCTCAAACCAGCGGGATCTTCCGGTCCCGCTGATGTGAATGGAGATTTCAATGGCTCTCCGGCCCCGCCACAGGGAAACCAGCCACTGGAGTACTGGAAAATTACGGCCATTATTTATTATTTTTCATATAAATTACATTTAAATGTCCAATGCTTTCAGTTGCAAGTTGCAAATCTGTGTTATTTGTACACAAGATGATCTTTCATTTTGAACTACATCATATTTCCTTTGGAATTTTAATTTGTTCTGAATTTCCTGTTGACAAGGGATAGCCGAGATTTTCTTTCTGGTCCAGATCCAGTTGTTGATCTTCTGGAAACCATTGTGATGATTGTGTACATTGAGGATTATTCAGAGTGAGTTATATATTTGCAAAAGTGAATAGCCTAAAGAAAGAAATTAGCTTGCAATAGCACCTGTCACATTATCAGGACAGTCCAAGGTGTTTCACAATGAAGTACCTCACAAGGACAGTCACTGTTGTAAAGTAGGCAGCAGTCAATTTATGCACAGTGCAGTCCAGCAAATGGAAATAAGATAAATCCAAATAATCTGTTCTAGTGAAGTTTACTGAGGGATAAATATTGCCCAGTGCACCTCAGAAAGTGGGACATCTTTTAAGTAAAATTAAGAGAGCAAACCAGGTCTCAAGTTAAAGCTTTATCTGATGAACAGCACCTCTGCAGAACTCCCTCTTCAATGCGCTTAACTTTTAGCCTAGATACTGGTCTCTTGACTGGAGCTTTTTTTCATTCATTCATGAGATGTGGGCTTCGCTGGCTAGACCAGTATTTATTGCCCATCTCTAGTTGCCCTTGAGAAGGTGGTGCTGGGCTGCCTTCTTGAACTGCTGCAGTCCATGTGGTGTAGGTACATCCACAGTGCTGTTAGGGAGGGAGTCCCAGGATTGTGACCCAGCAACAGTGAAGAAACGGCGATATATTTCCAAGTCAGAATGGTGAGTGACCTAGAGGGGAACTTCCAGGTGGTGGGGTTCCCATCTATCTGCTGCTCTTGTCCTTCTAGATGATAGTAGTCGTGGGTTTGGAAGGTGCTGTCAAAGAAGCCTTGGTGAATTCACAACTCTCTGACTCACTGTTACCTCTGAGCTGTGACTGACACACTGTCCCACTTATTGTACAGCAGGGACAAGATTTGACACAGGACATGATGAAAAAAAACTAATCATCAATTGATTCCTCAACCTGTATTGAGGAGGAGGAGGAGAGGGAAACAGCACCATCACACCAGTACCTGTCAAACATTCCAGATCCAACAAGAACTACTCCAGGTATGTTAACTTCACAGGAATTAGGGGAAAGCATTGAAATGACCTCCATCCCAACACAGCAAAGCTGGTATGTCTTGATTTCTGTGATGTATGACAGGAATGAAGGGAAACCATCATTACCATCTGTGCTGCCCATATTTGGTGAACGTATGTAATGGCCACCATCACATCAGAGAAAAAGTCCTGCAGATGTCAGGGTTGGTAGTTCCCTGATCAATTTTGCTCCTGTCTACCTCAGATTCACCCGAGAATAGGCTTGAATTTCACAGGGATAGAGGCCCAACTATTTACCTGATGGAAGGATTTTCAGATAGGGAATCTGGAAGAAATCCCTGAATGAACCGCAGGATGTCTTTTCCTTTTTTTTTACAAAAGCGGTTTTCACACCCAACAGTCAGCCATCTGTTTGGTGGGTAAACAACAGGAAGTGGATGTCAAGTAGTCTGACATCAGATGGAGTGGGAGGGAGGGTTTGGGGAGCAGGCATTGTGGGAAGGTCAGACCATGGGAGGGAGTCAAACATTGAGAGGGTTGGGCATTCTAGGGAGGTCCCACATTGTTGGGAGAGGGAACTTATATCATGGGAGTTGAATCAGGCAACGCTTTGGGAAGTGGGGGGGGTGGGGCTGGTGAGTTACACGTCAGCCTATCTCAGCGGTAAGCTCGTCACAGTGGGATAAGCTTGTTGGGCCTGGAAGAAATGCTCCTCCTCAGGGACTGAGCTGCCTCTTGAGGGTGGGATGAGTCGCAAACCAAGCCCCTCCCCATTTTGGCCTCCCTTCAAACTGGAAGTGAGCAGATTGGGTGTGTGTTGTGATTGGGTTTTGCAATTTAATACTTTTCTACCTTTCCGACCTCACTCCTCCTTGGGTTAAGATTCCCCTCAAAGTCACCACTTAGTACTTAAATGTTATCAGGATTAACTTCTCATTTACCCATTTGGTTCATTAAAAAAAACCCTCCATTCTTGTCACAAAAGCTTTAAAAGGCTAGAATGAGAAAGTAAACATTTCCTCATTTCCAAATTATGGACACAACTAGAGATTGGGAGGCTGAGTTATAGAGGTGGTCAGCTTGAAAGCCAAAGTGAGCAACGAGTTTGGAATCCTGCATGGGTGTTTGATAGGAGGAAGGGATTTAGATTCATGTCAGCCTAAGCAGGGAAGGAGTGAAACCATACCTGGGGACAACTATTGTCCAAATGGAGTCAGATTTTGAATGAATTGCGTTACACTATCTGCTCAAAACTTGTTATATTTGCTGAAAAAAATCTAAATTGCCTGTTAACTTTAATGAATATGATCGAGTAATTATGAAATCCTGAAGCCTGCCTAGCCAGTCAAAGGTTGAAATGTTGCAAAGTATAGTGTTGAATCAAACATTGCACTTTAACCACTCAGGGTGTGTCAAGGCTATGGAGGGATTTGCAATGCAGGACATAAGTCATTGTCATTTGACAAAGAAAGGATAGATTAACATTTTGGACAATCCTCACTTTGTTTTTCTTTCTACCTTTTCAAAACTATTAATTGTCAACATCTTATTAAATTGTCCTTTGCTGTAGTCAGTTCCTTATAACAAAGCCCAAATACTTCTTTGTTTTCTGTGGGCAGATTTCTCATTGGCAGATTCAGTTGGGATTTGTTTTGTTATCAGTTTTCTCTGGATCATTTTATTTTCACCCCCGCAGTCACTGAGTATTTGCTAATATGTGAAGTGGATCGAAGAAATAAGAGAAAAGAGGAATGAGGAAAAAATCTTCAAAGACTGAATAGAGGAGAGGAAATACACTTTTAGGAGATATTGAAAGGAGAAGATTACAGTAAAAACTATTACTCAGAAAATTTTCCAGTTAGAGGGAAATAAAAACTACTAAATCTGAAATAACTTTCGATCCATGTATTCACTTTCTCTTTCTTTTTGCAAATAGAAGCTGAAAATCCCCATCCTAGCAATTTCCTATAAACGATTAAACATAACATCCAGTAAATCCTCCAAACTTGGAAACACTGGCTACATAAAATTTCAATCTTTCCAAACCACCTATCAGCTTCCCCATGGTGAAGCAGCACCATTGGCCTGTGTCCTGGCTTAGATGACCATTCCTTGGATTCCTGATCACTGCTGTGATGCTTACTAAAAGTGGCATGTACAAATATTGAGCAAGATCAAATCCCATTTCAGTTATGATGTTTCCAGCACTTTAGAGGCCTTTTGTGAAGCTCGTTGTTCAAATCCAGTCAGCCACAATACCAGCAAGTATGTAGTACCAGGGAATGCATACATCAGCAAGGAGTCTATACCATTGGGAGGAGAGAAAAGTGACATGAAATAAAAGGTCTGTTACTGATAAGACTGGTTTGACATTTTTTCTTTTTGCAACTACAGAGATCTCTGCTACTGCTAACTTGCCGAGTTCTTTAAAGTGACCAAACACAGTAAATCTGCAAAGAATAGAGACTATTGCTTTAAAGAACATTGTTGTTGTTGTTGACATTAGGTACTTTCCTGTTTGAAGCCTGAGGGAAGGTAAATAAACAATTTTCTAATTAAAATGGGAAGTCATGTTAATTGCTGAGTGATGCTCTGGCCCAGCTGCTCTCAGAAAATGTAGAAATGTGAAAGACCAATTAATTCCAAGGTCTATAAAGCATGTTTAGACATATTCATCATCAGATGCGTTTAATATGATTAAAACAGTTACAACATTGGATTGGATTGCATAGGATATATGGCACACAAACAAGCCATTTGGCCCAACCAGACCATGCTGGTGTTTATGTTCCACTCGTGTCTCCTCCTATCTTTCCTCATCCATTGACACTGCAGGTCATATGCTTTTATAAGATAAAGCGTGACATTCACGAACATTCTTGTTACATTGATGGTCAAGCTGGGCTTTCCCTGAATGTACAGAATAGTTTTCACAGAAAGAGCTACAGAAAGGTTTCCAATCCTCTTGTTCCAGACAAGGAACAGAAATGCAAATTCTACAGGGCATTTTGGATAAAGTCTCACTCTAAGCTGGATAATTCCCAAGCCACATTTGGAGTCTTTGGGTGGAATTTTAGTTGTGGGTTTTTACGATCCCTCCAAAGTGAATGGGCTTTTGAATGAATTGCCACATTTTATGACTCCGCCCACGCAGTGACAGGGCTGTAAAATTCCACCCTTTATTTATACAAGCAGCATGGTTCATTCTCGTATCTGGGGTGTTGGGGGTGGTGGGGGAAGCGGGTTGCTGAGAGAGAGAGACAAGATCCCTTGCACGTTTTGGAGAAAGGTCCCTGAGCTGTCAATCAAAGTTACCATTTTAACTAAATTGCCTCCTCTCTGATATAGGAACGCAAGGTATCTGAAAGTCTAAAAGCAAAATACTGCGGATGCTGGAAATCAAACAGAAAATGCTGGAAATGCTCAGCAGGTTCTGCAGCATCAGTGGAGTGAAACAGAATGGGCGGAATTCTCCAGCACCCCATGCAGTGGGGCCAGCAAGCGATTGAAATATCCATTCCCACCAGCGGGACTGGCAGTTCCCACTGTTGTGAAGGGATGGGAGAATTCCACCCAACATTTCAGGTCTCTCTACCCAGATGCTGCCAGACCTGATGAGCATTCCAGCATTCTCTGTTTTTATACCTGAAAGTCTACAGGTACTTGGCATACCCTCAAATGCCCGTGTGCCCTACTGTTGCTGAGCTACCAAACAGCATGGATAGCTGTAATGCATTTTCAATTATTCTGTTGTTTTTCACATTCCCGCATTTGCAAGGTTTTTATTTTTAATTTGACACCTTAAAAATTCACAGGAATGAATTAAGTTCACTAAATAATGTAAACAATGTAATTGGCTAATCTCTCACGACATTCAGAAAACTCCTTTGTCTTTCATAAAGCATGGGCATTGAAAGGTGAATTGAATGGCTGTTGACAAGTCCCCAAAAAAGTACACATTATATTGAAAACAAAAATAGACCTACACTATTTATAACTACCGATGATGGCTGACCACATGCATTAAACCTTTTTATCTCAGAATTGTTTTCCATCCCTCAGCCTACCTATTTCATTCAGTATAGTATTATCCACACATATGTCAGAAGCACTGAAAAGAAAGGTCTGCATTTATATAGCACCTATCATGAACATAGACATCTCTTTACAGCATTTATATAGCACCTTTCATTACCACAGACATCTCTTTACAGCCAATTAAGCTAAATTCTTGAAGTGTAGTCACTCCTGTAATACAGAGAAACATGGCAGCCAATTTGCACACAAGAAGGTCTCACAAATAGTAACTTGATAATGACTGTTCCTTCACAGTTGCTGGGTCAAGATTCTGGAACTGCCTCTCTAACAGTACTGGGGGTGTGCCTACACCACATGGGCTGCAGTGGTTCAAGAAGAGAGCTCACCAACACCTCTCAAGTGCAATTAGGAATGAGCAATAAATGCCGACCTAGCCAGCGATGCCCACATCCCTCGAATAGTTTAAAAATAAACCAGGGCCACGGTTTTTTATCGCGTCGATTGAGAGATAAATATTGGCCAGGATATTGGGGAGGACCCCCTGCTCTTCTTCAAAATACTCCACCTAATGTGGCTGATCAGGCATTGGTCTGACAGCACAGCACTCCCTCAGTACTGCACTGAGTATCATGCTAGGTTTTTGTGCTCAAGTCCTGGAGTGGGACTCAAATCCATAACCATCTGAAACTGAGGTGCTACTAACTGGCTGACACGTCACACACACTATGTAATGAAATGCAAACAGCAAGCAGTGGTGCACACTGTGAATTAGGGACAATTGTTTGATCCAATTCAAATCATGTTTTCAGGGCTTTCAGATTGGGAGGCTACATTTGGGAATCCAGTTGTCTTCAGGATGACATCAGCTGGCAAATTCCTGATAAACTAACACACAGGGAGAACATGTGCAGGTTGTCATCAACAACAAGTGGGTTTCAGGTAAGGAAAAAACTTCTCTTACCAGGCCACTCATGACCAACATGGAGGAAAGTTCCAGAGGCAGCTAAAGGCTGTAGGGTACTCACAAGTGACTTGGACCTACTGAAATGCTACTTCCAGATCTGGTTCCGCCATCTAATTGAGAGAAGACATTAGTGTCAGGGTATAGTTCCACCGGAACTAAAATGCCGCTGGGAAAAAACTCAATGTTTCCTTCTGTGAAAGGCAACTTACCATGACCCCCATCCAAAATACTCTCACCTATAGGTCTCATCTCAACAACGCCACCCAAAAGGTAAAAAACCAGGATGAACCCACTCCAAAACTGAGAGAGCTCCCTGTACGGCCCCACATTACACCATCTGCCATTCACCATGTCACTAATATGCTGTGTGCTGGAAAAAGTCACGAGCAACATCAATCTTCCCATTCACCAAGACTTGAAAAGCAACCGAGAAAGCCTTAAAATCACGCCGACCATTCTGGGAAACAGCAGCTAATAGTCATTCAGCTGGAATCGACCCACTTTCCAGATGGACAGAGTTGTGGGATACATGCAGCATAAAGAACCAATATTTCATCATTGATCCAACAGTAGAGATTCCTGCCTTCGACTTGCCTTGAAGACAATGAACAGCGTTCAACCGGTTCCACACAGAACATGGATGATGCGTCCACCTGCTCCCTAAGTAGAAGACGAAGGATAACCCAAAGTACAAATTGTGGCCCTGAGTCCCAGACCATGGAGTACATCCCATCAATCTATTGGCTAAGATCTTTTGCAGGAGACATCTCATTTCTTCACCCTGCAACACAGGAGGCCATCAAATGGATAACCAAACTGGACAACCCATTATAAGCCCACTGCTGCATACGAAAGTAGTAGTAATTCAAATTATGAAAAATGTCTGAAGTAAATCCAGTGTTAAAACAAAAACATTTATAGTGCTTGAAGGCTCAGCCAAGAAAGTTTCTCGCTCCCTTTCCTCATCCCCTCCCCTTCCTCACCCCCTCCTTCTCCCCCCCGTCCAAGGCAACCATGAAACATATATAAATGAAGGATAGGCCCAAAAGATCACCATGGAAACTAATGGTTTGGGAATACTGAAGAATGAAACTTCCAAGTGCACATTTTTCACAAGTGAATCTTACTAAGTTCCAGTGAGATTCAGGAGCTAGTGCAGTCTGATCCTTTCCAAATCCCGTCACCACCCTCATTTGCTTTCCAGATTGTAACTGGATAATGATTAAGAGCAGGGATGTCTTTTTCTTTACCTCACTAGTGCTGGAATTCTGATCAGTTGTTCTGCAAGTAACAGAAAATACACTATTTAGGAAACTGTGAACACAAAGGTGCTGAGTAAATCTCAGTATTGACCCCATACTGTTTAATTAACATCTTGATGCAGCAGTTGTTGTAAAGTCAGATGGCCACAGTTGTATTAGAAAGAATGCAAAAACAAGTAATGGAAACTTAGAGCTGTCTCAGGTGGGAACTCAAACTCCTTTTTTATATCTGTTGTTGAAACAATTAGTAGGCAGGTGAAGGAGTCTGGTTGAAAAATGGAAAAAAAGTAGGAGTTCAAATGATGGTGTCTGGAAATTACATTTTGCTTTGAGTCATAGGCAGAGTGGAAAAAATAGGTAATTCAGAATTTCCCCCTCCCCCTCTGAAGAAGTCATTCTCTCCTTTCTGTGAAACTGTTCCAGAAGCATCAGGTACCCCCTAGTATTTCTCCCAACGAGTCATAATATTTTCGTGAGCCTCAACAGTGAATGTTAACAGAATATTAAGGTGCAATGGGGAAAGGCCATTGTCTAAGGCCACTGTCTTATATTCTAATGCTCCCAGTAAGTACACAGTCCATGTAAATCAATAAACACGCCATACTCTGAAACCAAGCAACAGATGCCACCCTAAACAGATGCTATAGATCCCTCATCAACTCCCCCACCCACCGACACTTGTCACACCATGAGCCAACCAATCTCACCGAATTCCGTCTTTCACATGAGGGTTTCCAATCTCCATTTTTGAAGAACCTGCTTTGGAACCTTCTCCTAAATGAAGCTTTCTCTCGGATGCCTTCCACAAGGGTCCACCTCCAGGGTTTTGAACACTTCTACTGATGTTCCTCTCCCCTGGATCACCGCATATATTCCAGCTTCCTTCCACGTGCTCTCTCAGACTCAGCCATGCCAACAGAATACCACTGCTTCACATTCCCATAGTAAAGAGGTACGGACCTTCAACTGTTTCCTTGGATCTTCTGGCTTCTTGCAAATCTATTTTGCTTTAAGTCTGCATCCTGCTCAGGCTGCATCCAATCTTCCGTTCGGCTGGCGTGCACCGGCCGAACTGTCAAAGGCCTGTTAAGGCCATTAATACGCCAATTAAACTAATTGACAGGGCTGCCCGTCCAACCATAAGGTTGTCAGGCAGGTGAAGAGCCCAAGCAGCCTGTGTGTTTATCATGAAACCTCAGCCACGAGTGTAATGAGGTTTCATGAAGGTTTTATTAAATAATTTTTTTAAAAATTGACAATCATAAACATGTCTCATCTCATGTGATATTGTCACATGAGGGGACATGTATGAATAATTTTTATCTTTCCTGTTTAGAAACTTTAAATATGAACTTAATCTCCCCGTGCCTCAGGGAGATTTCTGCGCTCTATTACGCGCATGCGCAAAAGAGTGCAGGCCCCAACTCTCCCTCCTCCGTCCACGAGCGGATTGAGGTTTCCTAACGCTTTTATTAATTAAATGATAACATTTTCCTGAATATAAAAACATGTCCCTGCTCATGTGACATGTCTTACGAGGGGACATGTCTAAATAATTGTTAACTTTATTCTTTAAAAACTTTTATTATGTCCTTAATCTCCCTGAGGCAGCTCCGTCCCAAGACTCATTACCCTCTGAGGGAAAAATTTCTCCTCATCTCTGTCTTAAATGGGTGACCGCTTATTTTCGAACAGTGACTCCTAGTTCTAGATTCTCCCACAAGAGGAATTTCCGTACCCTGTCAAGGCCCCTCAGGATCTTATATGTTTCAATCAAGTCTTACTCTTCTCAACTCCAGTGGATACAAACCTAGCCTATCCAACCCTTCAGGCTCGGACAATCTATTTGAGAAGTGCACACCTGCAGGTTTTCTTATGACCATGCAAAGACCATTAAACAAAAAGTTGTAAAAAATGTGCTGTCCTGCTTCTGTTTCACTCTTATACGCAGTCCAACTCACAGAATCCATATCCATTCCCAGCATCACTTCTCCAGTGCTAGAGACCACCACTTCCCCTTCCTTCCACTCTTACTTCCCAAAGGTACTTCTCCATTCTGCCACTACCTTTCAAAGAATTACTTTTATTTCTCCAAAAACTTAACTTCATTTAGCACCATGTAGGAAACAACACAAGATACTTTATAGAGGGAGAGATAAAACTGTTGAAGGAATGGATGCTGAGCCATTGTTGGAGTAAGGAGAAATGAATAAAAGATTGATCAAAAATGTTTTCAGTAGGTTATTAAAGGTGGAAAGAGGCGAATAGATGGGGGAGCCATTAATAGTGAGATGAAGGGGGGGGGGCATCGCATTGCTTTTTTTGCAAATTACTTTAAATCTGTGCCTTCTCATTCTCAATCCCTTTACAAGCCATTCTGACCCATGCCATGGACCCTTTAAATAGAAGTTCTTTCATTGACAAGTGGTCGGCTTCATCATGCCCATGCTCTGTGATTGGTCGGAAAACCCGGAAATTAAATGGCTACGGCAAAGCCTGCTTCTGCAAAGATAGGGTTCCCATCCTCTGGCAGCAACCACCCCACCTCCCCGTTCCCTGGTAAGGTTAGCTCCATTAAAGTTCTACCCTGAAGATCAGATTTTAACAACTTGCATTCATATGTGTCATTCACAGAAAACAATGTCCCAAAGCATTTCACAGCTTTTCTTTGGATTAGGACTAACAGCTACGAAAGCTGACATGACATAATTGATGCTCAAACTTGCTGTCTTTAACAAAGCTTTGTTTGCTGAAGGTATAAACTTGCTTAAAAGGCACAATAAGCATCATTTATTTTTACTGGACCATACTAAGATGCTTCAAGCTGCAGTCTCAATTTACCTCAAAAAATGAATATGCTTCATCATCTCACATTATCACTGACCGTAATCAAAATGCAGTCAAAAAATCGAAGAAAATAGGCAACAAATTTGCAACGTGCACAACTATTCAAAGGAACAACAATGGTTTGCTCCTGTGTGGTATCATTCTATGATAATTACATTGCAGAATAAATGGTTCATTCATCAGTTATGGGCAGCGTTTATTGCTTATCCCTCATTCCCCTTGAGTAGGTGGTGGTGAGCTGCCATCTTCAACTGCTCAGTGCTGCTGGGAAGGGATTCCAGGATTTTGACCCAGCAGCAATCTAGCAATGGTGACATATTTCCAAGACAGGATGACATGTGATTTTGAGGAGGCTTTGCGATGATGGTAATGGTATAAATACTTCTAAAACGATAACTGTTGGTTGTCATTAACAGTTTAAACTATCTTCTAAAGGCCCATGGTGTGACACTTCCATGGGTTTCCCCAATTGCTTGATTTAACTTTAGCACAATATTGACAGAAACCCCAGAGAAAAGCATAAATGGTCCAGGACAATCCATCTTCAGGATTTGCATTGATGTTCCAGCATGAGATTGGGGAATGCCTGTGGAAATTCACTCCATCCCCCTTATTTCTTGTATAGTCTGATAACCAGAACCAGAAGGATAGCAGGAAGTCAAATGCAGACTGTACTTGTAGTAATTTCCTATAAACAATGTTGCAATTTTCTTTCATCGATTAAATGAATTTCATGATGAATTTCCAATGAACTGAGTCAATAAATAGAGGACGTAATTTTAAGATTGCCAAGAATGAAACTAAGTGTGCAGGAATATCAGTCCTCACACATAAAACCTACATATTGGACTCCCACTTCAGATTGCCCTCCACTCCCAGGAGTTAGAGCTTGCTTATTGAATTACTTGATGAGCTACTGTATATGTCAGTGATCCATTTGTCAATGGAGACATTGAAGAGTGTTTCTCTCATCCCTTTCTTCACCACACAATTTAACTTTTATACTATTTATCTGTACTCTCACTCTTGTTTTACACTGTTTCATGTTTATTTAATTACACGATGCAACATTAATGTATGAACAGTTAACATATTTATAATAATTCTTCCTTTTACTACTTCACTGTAGGTCATAAGTTGTTCCTGATGAATATATTCTCTGACTGTTGAATCTGTAGCTATACAGTTAAACTATTGCGGTAATTTGTATTAACATTTGAGTCAAAGCAGAAGTTGAATGTTAAAGGGGATTAGCATTATATTGTGAAGTTCCAAGACAGGCTTTTAGGAAATCTTCAATTCAATCTGCATTCCTGATATGGAGTTCACGTTTCAGCAGCACACTGCAGTTTACTTAGCACGCCAGCATTATAGATTTAAAAACAAAAAACTGCGGACGCTGGAAATCCAAACAAAAACAGAATTACCTGGAAAATCTCAGCAGGTCTGGCAGCATCGGCGGAGAAGAAAAGAGTTGACGTTTCGAGTCCTCATGATAGTTCTGTTGAAGAGTCATGAGAACTTGTAACGTCAACTCTTTTCTTCTCCACCAATGCTGCGAGACCTGCTGAGTTTTTCAAGGTAATTCTGTTTTTGTCCAGCATTATAGATTCTTAGTCGTGTGGCAATTCTGAGTTTGGGGTTTACGAGGTTCTTGCCCAAAGCTTTCCAAATGCTGCAGCAGCAGTACCAATACAAGCTGACATCTCCTCACCAAACTTCATCTCACTTCACTCCAGGTAGCAGAATTTGTCTACATTTTTCAAATCAGTATTGTTGTAGTGCAGCTCTAGGTTGACCACCTCAGGTCATTGTCTTTTGTAGGCTGATCCTGACCCCAAATTCCTCTGCAGCATTTAGAAGTGACTGCAGGTCTTCAGCTGAATGCACCACAAAAGCTGCATCATTAGCAAACAGGAGTTCATGTATCAGAACATGTCTCACTTTGGTCTTTGCTCTCGATCTGAACAGGTTGAACAGTCTTCCACCTGATATTGTGCATAATAATACTCTTTCATAGGAACACGGGACTTAGGAGCAGGAGTAGACCATTCAGCCCTTTGAGCCTGCTCCGCCACTCAATAAGATCATGGCAGAACTGGTTGTGGTCTCAAGTCCATTTTGTCATCTGCCCCCCATAGCCCCGACTCCCTTGTCTATGAAAAAAACTGTGTAATTCTGCCTTGAATAAATCCAATGATGCAGACTCCACTGCTTTCTGGAGAAGAGAATTCCACATACTAGCAATCCTTTGAGAGAAAAAATATTTTCCTCATTTCCATCTTAAATGGTAGACATCTTATTCTCAAACTGTGTCCCCTGGTTTTAGTCTCCACCACAAGTGAATACATGCTTCCAGTATCTACCCCCTTCTTAACCCTCAGGGTCTGGTACGTTTCAATAAGATCATCTCTCAATCTTCTAAACCCTAATAGGTATAGGCTCAACCTGTTCAACCTTTCTTGGGCCATAAGTCCATAAGACATAGGAGCAGAAGTTGGCCATTTGGCCCATTGAGTCTGCTGCATCATTCAATGAGATCATGGCAGATCTGATAATCCTCAGTTCCACCTTCCTGCCAGTTTCCCATAACTCTTGATTCCCTTACTGATGAAAAATCTGTCCATCTCTGCTTTGAATATACTTAATCACCCAGCTTCTACAGCTCTCTGTGGTAAAGAATTCCACAGGTTAACTACCCTCTGAGTGAAGAAATTCCTCTTTATCTCTGTTTAAATAGGCAACTCCTTTCTCTGAGATTATGCCCTCTGGTCCTGGACTCTCCCACAAGGGGATAAAACCTCTCAGCATCTACCCTATCAAGTCCCCTAAGGATCTATGGGCAGAATTTTTACCTCGCCGGGCAGGCTCGCACCCAACCCACTTGAGTGTAAAATGACCAGCATTCATATCGGTCAACGCGCAGTTGCACGGTATTTCAGTCGGTGGATGTGCGCAGCAATCAGCAGACACTTGAAACCACCGACAATGAAAAGGCCTATTATGGCCATTAAGAAGATAATTAATTACATTTTTCACTGCCCGTCCAACCTTACAGTTGGTGGGCAGGCGAAAAGGAAATCTCAACTTCGGCCAGGATGAGGTTTCCAACAGCAAATAAAAATAAAATAAAACATTTTACATTTCATATATAGCATGTCCTTGCTCACGTGACACAGTCACATGAGGGAACATATTTTGAAATCTTTAGCATCTTTTTAAAAAACTGTTTATCTTCCTGAGGCAGTTGTGTGACTGCACAGCAGTGGTTGGCTTCCTGACCGCCCCCTCTCAGCCCGCCCAACAAGGGCAAAATTCTGCCCAATATGTTTCAATAAGGTCGCCTCTCATTCTTCTAAACACCAATGAATACAGGCCAAATCTACTCAATCTCTCCTCATAAGAAAATCCCTCCATACCCGGGATCAACCTAGTAAACCTTCTCTGGATTGCCTCCAATGCCAGTATATCTTTCCTTAGATAAGGGGACCAAAACTTCAATCCACTAGTTACAGGTTGCCATCCTGAAAGTGGCCCCCTTATCCTAATTCTCTTGTCTTGTATTAGTTAGCCAATCCTCAGTCCATGCTAATATACTACCCCCCACACCATGGGCTCTTATCTTATTAAGTAGCCTAACATGCAGTAACTTATCAAACGCCTGTTGGAAATCCAAATATATGACATTTTCTGGTTCCCCTTTATCTATCCTGCTAGCTACCTCCTCAAAGAATTCAAATAAATGTGTCAGCTATGATTTCCCCTTCATTGAAGCCATGCTGACTCTGCTTGATTAAATTATGTAATTCTAAATGCTCTGCTATTGCATCCTTTATAATGGACTAACATTTTCCAATGACAGATGTTAAGCTAACTGACCTATAGTTACCTGCTTTTTCTCTCCCTTCCTTTTTGAATAAGCAATTGACAACATTGGCAATTTCCAAATCCTCTGGGACTTTTCTAAGGATTCTTGGAAGATTACTACCAGTACATCCACTATCTCTGTAGCTACTTCCTTTAATAACCTGGGATGCAACCCATCAGGTCTAGGGGACCTGTCGGCCTTTAGACCCATTAGTTTCCCTAGTACTTTTTCTCTAGTGATAGTTATTGTATTTATTTTCTCCCTGTCTTTTGCCCCTTGATTATTTAGTATTGGGATGTTATTGGTATTTTCTACTGGGAAGACTGAAGCAAAGTATTTATTCAACTCCTCTGCCATTTCCTGGTTCCCCATTATTATTTCCCCAGCCTCGTTCTGTAAGGGGCCTATGTGCACTTTGGCCTCTCTCTTCCATTTTATATATATTTAAAGAAGCTCTTACTGTGCATTTTATATTACTTGCTAGTTTACCTTCAAAGTTTATTTTCTCCCTCTTTATTTTTTTGGCTCATCTTTTGTTGGTTTTTAAAACTTTCCCAATCCTCTGACTTACCACTAGTCTTTACCACGTTGTATGTCTTTTCTTTTAATTTGATACTATCCTTAACATCCTTGGTTGACCATGGTTGTTTTATCCCCTTCCTTGAATCCTTCACACTGAGATATATCTTTGTTGTAAGTCATGAATTATTTTCTGAAATGTCTGCTATTGTTTATCAACCGTTTTTTCTACTAAAATCCTATCGACTCCAGCCAACTCTGTCCTCATTCCTTTGTAATTATCCTTATTTAAGTTTAGCACAGTTGCTTTTGACCCAAGTTTCTCACTCTCAAACTGAACGCGCAATTCTACTATTCTATGGTCACTGTTTCCTAGGGTATCTTTTACTTTGAGATAATTTATTAAACCTACCTCATTGCATATTACTAGATCCAAAATAGCCTGATCCCTGATTGGATCCAAATACACTCTATGGGCAGAAATCTTTGGCTTGGCAGGTGGGCAGGCAGGCGTGCACCTGATTCACTCGAGAGTAAAATGATGCGCGTTGACGTCGGCCCTGCATCCTGACATCAACACGCACTCACGATCTTTCGGTCGGCGGGTGCGTGCAGGAGATGGAGCCACACCCACCACTAATTAAGAGGCCAGTTAAGGCCCTTGACACCCTGTCAGCAATTTTACGTAGCCCGTGCGATTTCTTGACCATCACACAGGCAAAATGGGCAGGCCACAATTTGCAAGAGCTCATCCACAGGCGGGATAAGAAGGGTCAGCAATATTGTCAATGTGAGTCGTGAGGAGTTTTGGAGATCGTTTGCTGCTGGTTTTTATTTGAACTGGACAGATTCATCTCACTTCAGAGCTTCATTCTGAGCACTTCTAGGCTTCCTTTCAGGATTCATTGCTGTCTTACAGGCCCCTGGACGATTCAGACCGCGGGCCCTTCCTAACTCTGGTAATGGAGATTATGGTCTCTGCTGGAGGCACCTCCTCTAAGGAGGAAGAGAGGGGCAGAAGGGAGAAGTAGCCAGGTGTCCCAGTGCAGCTTCCAGGGGAGCAACCTGTGGGAGGAGAGGTGCAAACACAGGGAGGGCAGGGCCAGCAGGAAGTCCAAGGTGGAAGGGGCCACAGAAGATGGCACTATCCTGCCGCTGGGGTTTAAAGGTGGCGATGCAGCTACCTCATCCTGAGATCAGTTCTATGTGGGTGGACACCCAATGCCAGTGGCTCTGAAGGTCACAGCAGCCCTCAACTCCTATGCCTCCGGCTCATTCCAGGATGCACTGGGGGATCTGTGTGGAGTCTCCCTATCAGCTGTCCACAGTTGCGTCAAACTGGCAACAGAAGCTCTGTTCAGGCGTGCATTGACTTTCATTCATTTCCACACGGACGAGGCCAGCCAGGCTGAGCAAGCCATCAACTGCACACGTGGCCATGAAGGCGCCAACGGGTGAGCCGGGTACCTTCGTCAATAGGAAGGGATTCCACTCCATGAACATGCAGATACTGCGTGATCACGAGATGCAGATTCAGCAAGTCTGTGCAAGGTACCCTGGAAGCTCCCATGACATCCTGAGACACTCCTGAGGTGCTGAGACTCTTCAGTGCTCCAGCCCAACTGGTTGGATGGCTACTGCGTGACAAGGGCTATCTCCTGAAAAGGTGGCTCATGACGCCTCTCTGGCCTCCAAGAACAGAGGCCGAGCAGCAGTACAACAGGAGCCATGCCTCCACAAGTGTGGTGGCAGAGAGGACCACTGGTCTTCTCAAGTTGCGCTTCCGATGCTTGGGCAGTTCAGGGGGTGCACGGCAATACCCCCCAGAGTGGGTGTTACTGACAGTGGTAGCATGCTGCACTCTCCGCAATCTGGCACTGCCAAGGGGAGACTTGTGGAGGAAGAGGATGTTGACGCAGCTCCACAAGCAACAGATGCTGAGTCCAGTAGTAAGCCCGAGGACAAGCATGATGAGGAGAATGCTGAGGGTGTGGAGGCAGAGCTGGTTAACCACCAAGGAGGTAAGGACACCCGGGACACATTGATTCAATGCTCCTTCAGCTAGTCTACCAAATAAGACCCACCACCACACGCCAGGGCTGCAGCCTCCATACTCGATCCCAGAGAGGAGCATTTCCTTGGCCACCAAGATACACTCAATGTCTGTGCAATAAAGTTTCAAGAGTCACACGTTCATCATTCAATATTGGCCGACCTGCATCCACAGAACAAATGAAGCAGACTCAAACCAATAACACAATATCAAATGTCATTTCATGCTGCAAGTGACAGATTGCTGAACTGAACATTAACATGTGCTGGTTGTCACACCATTAAAAACTCAAAGCAAAATGGGGGAACAAAATATCACCCGTGACAA
The DNA here is from genome assembly GCF_017639515.1 of Carcharodon carcharias. NCBI lineage: Eukaryota > Metazoa > Chordata > Chondrichthyes > Lamniformes > Lamnidae > Carcharodon > Carcharodon carcharias. Next base: position 129,227,101 of record NC_054481.1, read on the forward strand.
GCCCATCTTGTGCTTAAGGTGCTTTAAATTTACATTTGCGGGTGCTACATCTAGGTGCTCCCACCTCACTGGCACCAGCATTGGGAAGAGGCTGCTGACTCTGCTTCCCGACCACCCCCGCCCACCCGAAGACTGTCCAACAAGGGCAAAATTCTTGCTCGTGGCTACCCGTGCCAATTTGATTTTCCCAATCTACATGAAGATTAAAGTCACCCATGGTTAATGTTCTTCCTTTAACATGCACTAATTATCTCCTGATTTATTCTCTGTCCTACAGTATAGTTACTGTTCGGGGCCTATAGACTGTTCCTACTAGCGTCTTCTTTCCTTTGTTAGTTCTATCCTCCACAGATATGGATTCTACACCTTCTGATCCAAGATCGTTTCTTGCTATTATATTATTCCATCTCGTACCACCAAAGCTACCCCACCACACTTTCCTTCCTGCCTGTCCTTTTGAAAAGTCACACACTCCTGAATATTTAGTTCCCAGTTTGATCTCCTTGTAACTATGTGTACATAATGATGAAAAGATCATACTCATTAACCTCTAATTGTGCCATTAATTCATTTAGTTTGTTCCGAATACCACATGTATTTAAGTAAAGTGCCACTAATTTTGCCTTTTTACCATTCTTCCCCCCTTTGACTTTATTTGCTGCTGTTTTTTAAAAAAAAATTTGTCCCTTCCTGTCACACTCCGGGTATCATTACCTAAATAGCTGCCCTGCAAGACTGCCATATCCTTTTGTTTTGTAAATATATGTAGCTCCTTTCCAGAACCCTCTCCCCCAGTATTTAATTTAAAACTCTCTCTACAGCCCTAGTTACTCGGTCCGCCAGGACACTGGTCCTACCACAGTTCAAGAGATGCCCGTCCCACCAGAACAGCTCCCTTCTACCCCATAACAAAAACAGAATTACCTGGAAAAACTCAGCAGGTCTGGCAGCATCGGCGGAGAAGAAAAGAGTTGACGTTTCGAGTCCTCATGACCCTTCGACAGAACTTGAGTTCGAGTCCAAGAAAGAGTTGAAATATAAGCTGGTTTAAGGTGTGTGTGTGGGGGGCGGAGAGATAGAGAGAGAGAGAGAGGTGGAGGGGGGGGTGTGGTTGTAGGGACAAACAAGCAGTAATAGAAGCAGATCATCAAAAGATGTCAACGACAATAGTACAATAGAACACATAGGTGTTAAAGTTAAAGTTGGTGATATTATCTAAACGAATGTGCTAATTAAGAATGGATGGTAGGGCACTCAAGGTATAGCTCTAGTGGGTTTTTTTTTTAAATAATGGAAATAGGTGGGAAAAGGAAAATCTTTATAATTTATTGGAAAAAAAGGAAGGGGGAAACAGAAAGGGGGTGGGGATGGGGGAGGGAGCTCACAACCTAAAGTTGTTGAATGCAATATTCAGTCCGGAAGGCTGTAAAGTCCCTAGTCGGAAGATGAGGTGTTGTTCCTCCAGTTTGCGTAGGGCTTCACTGGAACAATGCAGCAAGCCAAGGACAGACATGTGGGCAAGACAGCAGGGTGGAGTGTTAAAATGGCAAGCGACAGGGAGGTTTGGGTCATTCTTACGGACAGACCGCAGGTGTTCTGCAAAGCGGTCGCCCAGTTTACGTTTGGTCTCTCCAATGTAGGGGAGACCACATTGGGAGCAACGAATGCAGTAGACTAAGTTGGGGGAAATGCAAGTGAAATGCTGCTTCACTTGAAAGGAGTGTTTGGGTCCTTGGACGGTGAGGAGAGAGGAAGTGAAGGCGCAGGTGTTGCATCTTTTGCGTGGGCATGGGGTGGTGCCATAGGAGGGGGTTGAGGAGTAGGGGGTGATGGAGGAGTGGACCAGGGTGTCCCGGAGGGAGCGATCCCTACGGAATGCCGATAAGGGGGGTGAAGGGAAGATGTGTTTGGTGGTGGCATCATGCTGGAGTTGGCGGAAATGGCGGGACATTCTACCCCAGTACTGATGCCAATGCCTCATGAACTGAAACCCATTCCTCCCACACCAATCTTTCAGCTACGCATTTAACTCCATAACTTTATTTACCCTATGCCAGTTTGCTCGTGGCTCAGGTAGTAATGCCGAGATTATTACCTTGAAGTTTCTGCTTTTTAATTTAGCTCCTAACTGTTCAAACTCTTTCAGCAGAACCTCCTTTCTAGTCCTATCAATGTCGTTGGTACTAATGTGGACGACAACAACTGGATCCCTCCCCTCCCAGAAGTTCCTCTCCAGCCCTGAGAAGATGTCCTTAACCCTGGCACCGGGCAGGCAATGCAGCTTTCGGGACTCAGGCTCATGGCTGCAGTATCTATCCCCCTAATTATACTGTCCCCAACCACTACTATGTTCCTATTTCCTTCCCCCGCCCCCACTTGAATGGCTCCCTGTACCACAGTGCCAAGGTCAGTTCGCTCATCCTCTCTGCCTTTCCCGCTTTTGTCCACACAGCTTGCAAGAACCTCGTAACTATTCCACAGTTGCAGGGGCTGAGGCTCCTCGAATGCTACCCCCTGGCCCCCCAACCTGCCTCACCTGCAGTCACACCCTCCTATCCCTGATCACAGACCTAATTTGAATTACCTAATCTGAGGGATGTGACCACTTCCTGGAGCAAAGTTTCCCCATCCCTGATGTGGCGCAATGTCTGAACCTCGGATTCCAGCTCTTTAATTCGGATCTGAAGTTCCTCGAGCTGCAAACACCTGGTACAGATGTGTTCGCTCTGGATCACCTTGGTGTCTAGCAGTGTCCACACGTTGCAGCAGCAACACATCACCCATCCTGCCATCGCTATCATATCTTATTCAAATTATTAATTAATTACTTCAGTATGCCCACTCTTCATACTTTATTATATTTATTTTTTATACACATCAGTACTGATCTTATACTTAACAAGCTATCGCTAAGAAAAAAAGAAATAAAGGCTAGAGGCTTAAACACAAACTAAAGACCTTAGTTTTACTTTAAAGACTAGAAATACTCAACTGCTCTTTCCCTCCCGTTGTCTTTAATGGTCTCTCACTCTTCTCATACTCTCTCACTGTTAAAGGTCACACTCCTCTCACTGTTAAAGGCCACTCTCCTCTCGCACTGTTAAAGGCCCCCCTGCTTCTCTCACACTCTCTTGCTGTAAATGGCCCTGCTGCTTTTCTCAAATGCTCTCTCTGTAAATGACCCCATTGCTTTTCTCAAGTGCTCTCTCTGTAAATGGCCCTGCAGCTTTTGATGGCACCTTCTATAGCCTTCACCAGCACCATTAATACTCATTTGTCTTTCTGTCCATGATATCTGTCAATCTCTTCTTAGCCCCCACTTATCGCTGGCCTTCTTTCCACCTTCACCTGCTCCACGCCCCTTAAAAAGTATAAATTTCATCACATTTCTACTTCTCTTTAGCTCTGAAGAAGGGTCATATGGACCTGAAACGTTAACTCTGTTTCTCTCTCCACTGATGCTGTCTGACATGCTGAATTTTTCCAGCGTTTTCTGTTTTTATTTCAGATTTCCAGCATCTGCAATATTTTGCTTTTGTCATTTCATTAGAGCTGATTCTTCCTTTCATTTCATAATAGAAAGATTTCATGATCTGGAGAAGTTTTAGTATTATCACATATTTCTGCATATGGTTTTGCTTCGAAACTCGTAACATTTTATCCAATAAAAATATCTTTTTACCAACTAAGCAGAGTTTTTAAGTTAAATTGAGTATGGTATATTTTTGTCCTGAGTGTTAGGACAGTTCAACTAAATCCATGTGATTTACACATGATTTACTTGTGACCACTGCCAAAAAATCAAAATAAGTTTTTTTTTTCCTTAACTCTATGTTTTTGGAGTGGGTTTAAAAATTCAATCTGTAGTCTAAATTACAATCTGCATCACACACCAACTGGCATCATCGATGTGCATTCATAAACCAATCACCAAAATGAGTTGTGGCACACTTCCCATCAGAAGCACACGCACCTCTCAAACCCTATTTTCCAGCGTTAGGACACCTGAGAGCTCAATTTCTCATCCAGTTTTTCTGCTTGCTGCCATGAGGGGTTGGAAACTGTACTGTCAGAGACATGGTGAGCTGACAAAAGAGGAACCAGACCCACTGAACCAATGCTTTAAATTGGCCTTTTAAACGCCCATTCCACATAAACACTGAGCGACAGGAAGACTGTAAGAGGAGTTTTTAACCAGCAGCAAAACACACAGACAGGACTCTACTGAACATTGGGTCTGCAGGATGGGAGAATCATTAACAACATCCAATGTGAGATTTGAACTCTTGATCTTAGGGTTACAAACCGAGTACCATAACCACTTGGCTATTTAGGCCAAGCAACAACATCCAAGTACTGAGATAAAAACAAAAAAACTGCGGATGCTGGAAATCCAAAACAAAAACAGAATTACCTGGAAAAACTCAGCAGGTCTGGCAGCATCGGCAGAGAAGAAAAGAGTTGACGTTTCGAGTCCTCATGACCCTTCGACAGAACTTGCGTTCGAGTCCAAGAAAGAGTTGAAATATAAGCTGGTTTAAGGTGTGTGTGTGGGGGGCGGAGAGATAGAGAGACAAAGAGGTGGAGGGGGGGGTGGGGGTGCGTGGTTGTAGGGACAAACAAGCAGTGATAGAAGCAGATCATCAAAAGATGTCAACGACAATAGTACAATAGAACACATAGGTGTTAAAATTAAAGTTGGTGATATTATCTAAACGAATGTGCTAATTAAGAATGGATGTTAGGGCACTCAAGGTATAGCTCTAGTGGGTTTTTTTTTATATATAATGGAAATAGGTGGGAAAAGGAAAATCTTTATAATTTATTGGAAAAAAAAAGGGAAGGGGGAAACAGAAAGGGGGTGGGGATGGGGGAGGGAGCTTACGACCTAAAGTTGTTGAATTCAATATTCAGTCCAGAAGGCTGTAAAGTCCCTAGTTGGAAGATGAGGTGTTGTTCCTCCAGTTTGCGTTGGGCTTCACTGGAACAATGCAGCAAGCCAAGGACAGACATGTGGGCAAGAGAGCAGGGTAGAGTCTTAAAATGGCAAGCGACAGGGAGGTTTGGGTCATTCTTGCGGACAGACCGCAGGTGTTCTGCAAAGCGGTCGCCCAGTTTACGTTTGGTCTCTCCAATGTAGAGGAGACCACATTGGGAGCAACGGATGCAGTAGACTAAGTTGGGGGAAATGCAAGTGAAATGCTGCTTCACTTGAAAGGAGTGTTTGGGTCCTTGGACGGTGAGGAGAGAGGAAGTGAAGGGGCAGGTGTTGCATCTTTTGCGTGGGCATGGGGTGGTGCCATAGGAGGGGGTTGAGGAGTAGGGAGTGATGGAGGAGTGGACCAGGGTGTCCCGGAGGGAGCGATCCCTACGGAATGCCGATAAGGGGGGTGAAGGGAAGATGTGTTTGGTGGTGGCATCATGCTGGAGTTGGCGGAAATGGCGGAGGATGATCCTTTGAATGCGGAGGCTGGTGGGGTGATAAGTGAGGACAAGGGGGACCCTATCATGTTTCTGGGAGGGAGGAGAAGGCGTGAGGGCGGATGCGCGGGAGATGGGCCGGACACGGTTGAGGGCCCTGTCAACGACCGTGGGTGGAAAACCTCGGTTAAGGAAGAAGGAGGACACGTCAGAGGAACTGTTTTTGAATGTAGCATCATCGGAACAGATGCGACGGAGGCGAAGGAATTGAGAGAATGGGATGGAGTCCTTACAGGAAGCAGGGTGTGAGGAGCTGTAGTCGAGATAGCTGTGGGAGTCGGTGGGTTTGTAATGGATATTGGTGGACAGTCTATCACCAGAGATTGAGACAGAGAGGTCAAGGAAGGGAAGGGAAGTGTCAGAGATGGACCACGTGAAAATGATGGAGGGGTGGAGATTGGAAGGAAAATTAATAAATTTTTCCAAGTCCTGACGAGAGCATGAAGCGGCACCGAAGTAATCATCGATGTACCGGAGAAAGAGTTGTGGAAGGGGGCCGGAGTAGGACTGCAACAAGGAATGTTCCACATACCCCATAAAGAGACAGGCATAGCTGGGGCCCATGCGGGTACCCATAACCACACCTTTTATTTGGAGGAAGTGAGAGGAGTTGAAGGAGAAATTGTTCAGTGTGAGAACAAGTTCAGCCAGACGGAGGAGAGTAGTGGTGGATGGGGATTGTTCGGGCCTCTGTTCGAGGAAGAAGCTAAGGGCCCTCAGACCATCCTGGTGGGGGATGGAGGTGTAGAGGGATTGGACATCCATGGTGAAGAGTAAGCGGTTGGGGCCAGGGAACTGGAAATTGTTGATGTGACGTAAGGTGTCAGAGGAATCACGGATGTAGGTGGGAAGGGACTGGACAAGGGGAGAGAGAAGGGAGTCAAGATAACGAGAAATGAGTTCTGTGGGGCAGGAGCAAGCTGAGACGATCGGTCTACCGGGGCAGTTCTGTTTGTGGATTTTGGGTAGGAGATAGAAGCGGGCCGTCCGAGGTTGGGCGACTATCAGGTTGGAAGCTGTGGGAGGGAGATCCCCAGAGGAGATGAGGTCAGTGACAGTCCTGGAAGAAATGGCTTGATGTTCAGTGGTGGGGTCATGGTCCAGGGAGAGGTAGGAGGAAGTGTCTGCGAGTTGACGCTCAGCCTCCGCGAGGTAGAGGTCAGTGCGCCAGACAACAACAGCACCACCCTTGTCAGCGGGTTTGATGACAACGTCAGGGTTGGACCTGAGAGAATGGAGTGCAGTAAGTTCAGAGAGAGACAGGTTAGAATGGGTGAGAGGAGCAGAGAAATTGAGACGACTAATGTCGCACCGACAGTTCTCAATCAAAAGATCGAGAGAAGGTAAGAATCCAGAGGGAGGGGTCCAGGTGGAGGGAGAATATTGGAGATGGGTAAAAGGATCCGTTGAACTGGGAGAGGACTCCTGCCCAAAGAAGTGAGCCCGGAGACGAAGACGGCGGAAGAAGAGTTCAGTATCATGCCGAGCCCGAAATTCATTGAGGTGAGGGCGTAAGGGTATGAAACTAAGTCCTTTGCTGAGCACTGAACGTTCAGCATCTTGCTCACCTTCTTTGCTTTCCATTTCCCTCCTAGTGTTTGACAAGGTGTTTACTAAAACCCACTTTCACAGCCATATCTCCTTTCTCAGTGACTGTCTCCGTCTCTGACTTACCCCACGTGGATTTCAACTGAAATTCCACCCCTCATGTTTCCAACCCACCCAGGATTACAGGTATCTCCGGGACATAAAACGTTTCTCGGACTGCTGTTCCCGTCACATTCTGAAATCCACACTCAGTGCCATGCGCCGCCATATGAACACACTCGACCTCTCCCTCCAGCAGCACCGCCGTACCCTTTTTCAAAGCTGCGCATGCCCCCAGTTTCATTTTATCCTTCGGCTCATCCGACACCTCAACAAGAAACTTTTTCTCTTTCTCTCAAGTGCTAAGGAACGCAAGCTACAACAACTCATCGACACCAACACCCATCTAGGACCCCCCACGCCTGCCTGTTCCTCCGTCCCCACCCTTTCTTCCAATCCCAACCCCAGCCGTGTATTCACTATACCCCCTGACCTTCCCCTCTCCGATGCTGAACGTTCAGTGCTCAGCAAAGGACTTAGTTTCATACCCTTACGCCCTCACCTCAATGAATTTCGGGCTCGGCATGATACTGAACTCTTCTTCCGCCGTCTTCGTCTCCGGGCTTACTTCTTTGGGCAGGAGTCCTCTCCCAGTTCAACGGATCCTTTTAACCATCTCCAATATTCTCCCTCCACCTGGACCCCTCCCTCTGGATTCTTACCTTCTCTCGATCTTTTCATTGAGAACTGTCGGCGCGACATTAGTCGTCTCAATTTCTCTGCTCCTCTCACCCATTCTAACCTGTCTCTCTCTGAACTTACTGCACTCCATTCTCTCAGGTCCAACCCTGACATTGTCATCAAACCCGCTGACAAGGGTGGTGCTGTTGTTGTCTGGCGCACTGACCTCTACCTCGCGGAGGCTGAGCGTCAACTCGCAGACACTTCCTCCTACCTCTCCCTGGACCATGACCCCACCACTGAACATCAAGCCATTTTTTCCAGGACTGTCACTGACCTCATCTCCTCTGGGGATCTCCCTCCCACAGCTTCCAACCTGATAGTCGCCCAACCTCGGACGGCCCGCTTCTATCTCCTACCCAAAATCCACAAACAGAACTGCCCCGGTAGACCGATCGTCTCAGCTTGCTCCTGCCCCACAGAACTCATTTCTCGTTATCTTGACTCCCTTCTCTCTCCCCTTGTCCAGTCCCTTCCCACCTACATCCGTGATTCCTCTGACACCTTACGTCACATCAACAATTTCCAGTTCCCTGGCCCCAACCGCTTACTCTTCACCATGGATGTCCAATCCCTCTACACCTCCATCCCCCACCAGGATGGTCTGAGGGCCCTTAGCTTCTTCCTCGAACAGAGGCCCGAACAATCCCCATCCACCACTACTCTCCTCCGTCTGGCTGAACTTGTTCTCACACTGAACAATTTCTCCTTCAACTCCTCTCACTTCCTCCAAATAAAAGGTGTGGTTATGGGTACCCGCATGGGCCCCAGCTATGCCTGTCTCTTTATGGGGTATGTGGAACATTCCTTGTTGCAGTCCTACTCCGGCCCCCTTCCACAACTCTTTCTCCGGTACATCGATGATTACTTCGGTGCCGCTTCATGCTCTCGTCAGGACTTGGAAAAATTTATTAATTTTCCTTCCAATCTCCACCCCTCCATCATTTTCACGTGGTCCATCTCTGACACTTCCCTTCCCTTCCTTGACCTCTCTGTCTCAATCTCTGGTGATAGACTGTCCACCAATATCCATTACAAACCCACCGACTCCCACAGCTATCTCGACTACAGCTCCTCACACCCTGCTTCCTGTAAGGACTCCATCCCATTCTCTCAATTCCTTCGCCTCCGTCGCATCTGTTCCGATGATGCTACATTCAAAAACAGTTCCTCTGACATGTCCTCCTTCTTCCTTAACCGAGGTTTTCCACCCACGGTCGTTGACAGGGCCCTCAACCGTGTCCGGCCCATCTCCCGCGCATCCGCCCTCACGCCTTCTCCTCCCTCCCAGAAACATGATAGGGTCCCCCTTGTCCTCACTTATCACCCCACCAGCCTCCGCATTCAAAGGATCATCCTCCGCCATTTCCGCCAACTCCAGCATGATGCCACCACCAAACACATCTTCCCTTCACCCCCCTTATCGGCATTCCATAGGGATCGCTCCCTCCGGGACACCCTGGTCCACTCCTCCATCACTCCCTACTCCTCAACCCCCTCCTATGGCACCACCCCATGCCCACGCAAAAGATGCAACACCTGCCCCTTCACTTCCTCTCTCCTCACCGTCCAAGGACCCAAACACTCCTTTCAAGTGAAGCAGCATTTCACTTGCATTTCCCCCAACTTAGTCTACTGCATCCGTTGCTCCCAATGTGGTCTCCTCTACATTGGAGAGACCAAACGTAAACTGGGCGACCGCTTTGCAGAACACCTGCGGTCTGTCCGCAAGAATGACCCAAACCTCCCTGTCGCTTGCCATTTCAACACTCCACCCTGCTCTCTTGCCCACATGTCTGTCCTTGGCTTGCTGCATTGTTCCAGTGAAGCCCAACGCGAACTGGAGGAACAACACCTCATCTTCCGACTAGGGACTTTACAGCCTTCCGGACTGAATATTGAATTCAACAACTTTAGGTCGTAAGCTCCCTCCCCCATCCCCACCCCCTTTCTGTTTCCCCCTTCCCTTTTTTTTTCCAATAAATTATAAAGATTTTCCTTTTCCCACCTATTTCCATTATATAAAAAAACACCCCCACTAGAGCTATACCTTGAGTGCCCTACCATCCATTCTTAATTAGCACATTCATTTAGATAATATCACCAACTCTTTAACTTTAACACCTATGTGTTCTTTTGTACTATTGTTGTTGACATCTTTTGATGATCTGTTTCTATCACTGCTTGTTTGTCCCTACAACCACACCCACCCCCCCCTCCACCTCTTTGTCTCTCTATCTCTCCGCCCCCCACACACACACCTTAAACCAGCTTATATTTCAGCTCTTTCTTGGACTCGAACGCAAGTGCTGTCGAAGGGTCATGAGGACTCGAAACGTCAACTCTTTTCTTCTCCGCCGATGCTGCCAGACCTGCTGAGTTTTTCCAGGTGCATCCATGTACTGGATTGCTTTAATCCTGGGGTAATGATTTGGGCGGAGCTAAATTCGCGAAACTAGAAGTAAAAGTGTAGACTTCATCTTACGCTGGAGGCTGGAGCTCGGAGCAGGGACGGTTTTAAACGGCGTTTTCTCCGGGTTTGGGGTCGGGTTCCCGTCTCTGTGGAATGGGGATCACTCCGGTGAGTGATTGGGTTTGAGAGAGTGTCCCGGGTGTGAGTGTCCCGGTTACTCCAGGCTCCGGGTTCGGGCGGGAGATTCCCGGGGCTCGAGCTGCGAACACTCAAGATGGCGGCGGCGGCGGGGCGGGGAGGAATTGTCTTTTGTTTGTTTTATTTGAGCCTGTGGCGATGGACCCGAGACCGCAACAGAAGAAAGTCGTGAGGATACAATATTATTAATCGGAGTTTAATTAATTAGGAATTAATTGATTCTAAAGAGCTTTGATTTTGTTTCCAATTGGCTCACCCCCCTCCACCCCCCCCCCCCATCCGCGGTGGAAGCTTCTTGAAAGCCCGAGAATGACAGTTGCTCCAACGTTCATTTTTTAAATAAAAACAATGCTGGAAAAACTCGGCAGGTCTAACAGCAACTGTGTAGAGAAAAACAGAGTTAACGTTTTGAGTCCGTCTGACTCTTGTTCATGGCTGAAGAGAAGTAAAAATGTGATGAATTTTATACTGTTTAAGGAGTTGGAGCAGGTCAAGCTGGACAGGAAGGTCAGTGATAGGTGGGGGCAAAGGAGAGATTGACAAAGATGTCAAGGACCAAAGGACAAAGGGGTGTTAATGATAGTGATCCTGGCTAAAGGCGGTGCAGTTGGTTATATTAAGGTTAAAAAGCAAAGTGTTGTGATAGCAGGACCAGGGTAAGCACCCTGGATAAAAACAATATGAACCAGTGACAGACGGCCGGGTGGGGGGAGAGGACAGAGGTGGGAAAATAGATCCAAAATAGGATAAGAGGTGGAGATAAAACAACGAGTAAAAATAAGTGGATAAAAAATAAAAATAAATATTGAAAAAAGGGGTGAGGATGGAGGAGAGAATTCATGGTCTGAAGTTGTTGAACTCAGTGTTAAGTCAGGGAGGCTAACTCGAAACGTCAACTCTTTTCTTCTCCGCCGATGCTGCCAGACCTGCTGAGTTTTTCCAGGTAATTCTGTTTTTGTTTTTGTTAAGGCTAACTCATGCGGACTTAAATCGTCAGCTGTGCTCCTCTCCACAGATGCTGCCAGACCTGCTGAGTTTTTGTTTTTGCTTTTGCTTTCCAATTTAACCCTGGTGGCTGTTTCTGAGTTTTCAATGCCGTCCCCAATTCTGGACACATTCCTGAAGTTTTTACCACACCACTCCCACACTCCTGCTTTTGGCTTTCTGACATGTCCATGTATCCAATGCCTTCCTCCTCTAACTGGAAAGCCAAGGGGCCCTGACCCAATTATTAGAAGACTCTCAGGTAAAAGCAAAGTACTGTCAATGCCAAAAATCTGAAATAAAAATAGAAATTCAGTTCTGAAGAAACTATCTTAATCTCAACGTCAACTCTGATTACAGATGCTGCCAGAGCTCCTTCCCAGCACTTTGTATTTTTTGGGAATTTCTTGTTCTCCTGGATTGTTGTCAACAATGACCTGGAGATCACTTTTTAATATCTGGTATCTCCAGGGCAATTCTGGAGGGCTAGGAACCAAACCATATGTTCTGACCATTAAATTCAACGCTTTTTTTTGCAAAAATATACTTTATTCTTAAAGCTTCAAAAACATTTCGAACCAGTTCAAAATCATCATTACAAAAATACAATCAGGTTCAACTTTTACAACATGAATCACAAGGTGTATCAGTACAAACAATGAATATTACAATCATTGACAGACATTCATTTTAAGCTGTACAGGTGGAGGGGCTCTTTACAGTTCCCAGCCTCTCAGTACAATGTGGCAGAAAGGACTTAGACAGCGATCCTTCCCCATTGCGCCTTTGTGGCGGCTGCCCCAAGCTTAACTGTGTCCTTCAGCACGTAGTCCTGGACCTTGGAATGTGCCAGTCTGCAACACTCGGTCGGGGACAACTCTTTGCGCTGGAAAACCAACAAGTTTCGGGCAGACCAAAGCGTCTTTCACCAAGTTGATGATCCTCCAGCTGCAGTTGATGTTTGTCTCGGTGTGTGTCCCTGGGAACAGCCCGTAGAGCACAGAGTCCTCTGTCACAGAATTGCTCGGGATGAACCTCGACAGCAACCACTGCATCTCTCTCCAGACCTTCTTCCCAAAGACACAATCTACAAGGAGGTGAACAATGGTCGCTTCCCCACCACAGCCACCTTGAGGGCAACGTGCAGAGGGGGTGAGACTCCTGGCATGTAGGAAGGATCTTGCAGGGAGGGCCATTCTCGCCACCAGCCAAGCCAGGTCTTGTTGCCTTTTGGAAAGTTCTGGTGATGAGGCATTCTGCCGAATGACTGTCAGTCTGCTCAGGGAACCATCCCACAGGATCCACCCTCTCCTTTTCTCTCAGGGCCTTTAAGACATTACGTGCCGACCACTGTCTGATGGATTTGTGGTCAAAGGTGTTTTTCTGCATAAATTTTCCCACGAGGGACAGGTGGTACGGCACGGTCCAACTACTGGGAGCGTTCCGCGGCAGCGTGGCCAGACCCATCCTTCGTAACACTGGGGACAGGTAGAACCTCAGCATGTAGTGACACTTGGTGTTTGCATACTGAGGGTCGATGCACCGCAACGCTTTAACCCCATTATCCATGAGACAATTTAAAGGCTGTACAATTTTGAAATTATCTTTCCTGAAATGTAGCGTTTCCTTATGCTTATTATAAATATAGTAAGTGCATTTAGGTGATTTAGTTACCATGCAGGATTTCAGCTGACAACTGATTCTTTCCAGAGAGACTGTTGAATAAAAAAAAATGACCATTCTGTACAGTGTGAAATCCATGGTTATTATTCAATATTCTTTAACTTCCATAATTTTAACATCATCATTTTGGTCAATGCTATTTGTTGCACAGATGGTGTTTGGCACAAGTTTAGATACCAACGGCAGTCACATGAGTTCACTTCTGAAATTGTCACAATATGACTGCATTAAAATGTTGTACTTACGGAAGGATTAGAGTCCTGCTAAATACTTGTTCTGATTCAATAACCCAGAAACACCCTAGCCAGGTTTGGCAGATAACTTGTCTGTGTCACTAAATTATTTTTGATAATTGTCTTTCAAGCTGCATCAATGATATGTGCCACATAATTAATTGGCAACTCATTGCCAACTGATTGCTGCCTTGTTTCAGAGAGCTTCCCAGTTTATCTCCTTCCCAGCGGATGTTGTCTGTCAATAGGAAAGAGGGACAATACTATAGAGTGTGACAGAATTTCTCTAGGTGTAGGGGACCATTGATGTAACATGTTGGCATCCATGCTTCCTTGCAGAATTCTATTAACTACATCAACCCTGAATTCACGTCTTTCTTTGGTTTACTTCCTATCTCCCCTCATGCTTTCTCAGAGCTCAACTTGTTGATGAGACTGGCCTTTTGTTCCTTAGATCTTAATTCCACTAAACTGCTGAGCACCCAGCTTCTTTTCTGGCTCCTGTGTTAGCTGATATTATTAATGGTAGTCTCTCCTCGGGTACTGTTCCCCTCCTTCAAATCTCAAAAAACACTCATGACCCCTCCCCCATAAACTATAGCTCTATCTCCAACCTCCCTTTCCTCTCCAGAGCCCTTTCATGCATTGTCGACCTCCCAAATAAATCCCTGCTCATTTTTCTCAAAAATTGAAGTTTGAATCCCTCCACTCAGTTTTTTTTATTCTGCCATAGTACTGAAATAGTTCTTACCAAAGTCACAAATGATAATCTAGTTGACTGTGACAAAGGTAACTTATCCCTCCTTGTCCTTCTTGACCTGTGTGCAACTTTTGACACAGCTGACCATGAAATTCTGCTGCAACACCTCTCTACCGTCATCCAGCTGGATAGGACTATGCTCACTTGATTCCATTCTTATCTATCCATTTGCAGCCAGAGAATCACCTGCAATGGGTCTTCTTCCTGCTCCTCCACCATTATCCCTTGTACCACCCCCCCCCCCCCCCCCCCCCCCCCCCCCCCCCCGCCCAAGGATCTATCCTTGACCCCCGTCCTGTTCCTCATCAGCAAAAAGCATCAATTTCCAGAGCTGAAAATACCCAAGTGTATGTCAACATCATCTTTCGTGACTCTTCCACTGTCTCTGAACAGTGATTGCTTGTCTGACATCCAGTAGCGGATGAGCAGAAATTTCCTGCAATTAAATATTGAGAAGAAAGAAGCCACTGTTTTTGGTCCCTGTTATGAACTGTCTTGCCTTGCCACTAACTCCATCTCTTTTGGCAATTGTGAGATTCATACAGACTGTCCTCAACCTTGGTGTTATATTCAACCCTCAAATGAGCTTCCTACTGCACATCCATAGGAAGACTGCGTATCCTGATCTCTGTAATGTTGCCCAACTCTGCCCTTGCTTCAGCTTATCTGCTGTTGAAACTCTCATCAATGCCTTTGTTACCTCTAAACTTCATTTTTCCAAAGCATTTCTGGCCTGCCTAACTAGTTATATCTGCCACAAACATGAGGTAATTCAAAACTCTGCTGCTCATGTCCTAACTCATGCCAAGTCCTGCTCACCCTGATCTACATTGGCTCCCAGTTAAGCAATGTTTTGATTCTAAAATTCTTAAACTTGTTACCAAGTTATTCCATGGCCTTGCCCCTCCCTGACTTTGTAATCTTCTACAATCCCCTGAAATCTCTACACTCCGCCTATGTTGGTCTCTTGACCATTCCTAATTTTAATTGCCCCACCATTGGTGGCCCTGCCTTGAGCTACGAAGTCCATTAGAGCTGCAGTCCCTTCGCTAAACCTCTTTCCTCCTTGAAGGTGCTGCATAAAACTTACCTCTTTGACCAAGCTTTTGCTCATCTGGCCTAACATCTCCTTATGTGGCTTGTTATCAAATTTTGTTTGTTAATGCTTCTAATGCACCTTATGTTAAGGATACTATATGAATGCAAGTTGCTGTCGTTTAAATACATAGTTTGCATGCAAAGCCAGCACTTGTCTGTGAACGCCTGCCCCAGGGCTGTTCCATGATCCATTCATTTGAAGATAGTCATGAGTACCAAGACTATTCAGCAGCTCAAAACATTGTCTCGTGGATAAATACTACCAATTAAGGAGTGACTGGAGTCCCCTCTGTGCAATTCTGGAAAAGATATATCAAAATAAAATACATTAGGTGCTGAAAATCTGTAAAAGAGAAGGAAAATATGAAATCAGACAGTATCTGGAGAAGAGAAAAGCGACAACGTAATGTTTCGCCTGAACTTCTGAAAAGAGTTTTTGTCTAAAAAGTGAGTTTCTCGCTTCTTTCCATGTATAATGGGGTACACTAAGCTATTTAGCTGTGGAACGGTTCATTGACATGGTTGCAAAGTGACCAGGGCTAGGAACTGTATATTCAACGGTATTTGATATTTTCGAAGGATATAAAGAAAGGAAAAGGAGGGAGGTAGCTCTATTAATAAAGGACCGTATCAGTACAGTAGTGAGATGATCTTGGCTCAGAAGATCAAGATAGAGAATCAGTTTGGGTGGAGATAAGAAAATGTTCAGGGAAAGACATTGCTGGGTGCATGTTGTTTATAGGTCCCTGAACAGTAGCTACACTGTAAAACAGGGTATAAATCAAGAAATTATGGTGTTTGGTTTAAAAAAAGGTATTGCAATAATTGAGTATGATTTTAATCTTCTTATAGATTGGACAAATCAAATTGTCAAAGGGAGCCTCAAGGTTGAGTTCATAGAGCATACTCGATTTCTTAAATCAATACCTTCTGGACCCAACCAGAGGACAGGCCAATTTGGACTTCCAATGTCGCTGGGTCAAAATCCCATGATCCATTTATTTCAAAAGAGTTATGAATACCAAGACTTTTCAGCAGCTCCAACATTGGCTTGTGCATAAATGCTACCAGGTAAGGATGTATGACCCTTCTTCAATGCTAAAGAGATGTAGAAATATGATTACATTCATACTATTTAAGGGGGGTGGGGCAGGTGAAGCTGGATAGAAGGCCAGTGATAGGTGGGAAGGGGTAACTGACAAAGAAAGGGAATAGTAAGGTCTAAAGAAGGTGCTATTAGTGGCATAAAGGTAAGGATGTGTTAATAGTTACAAGTGTAAGCACTCTGTGAAAGAACAACATGGAACAAGTAACAGATGGCTGTTTTGGAGGTCGGATGGGGAAAGGGGGCGGTGGTTGGGGAAAAAGGATTTAAAAGGGGATAAAACAATGAATATATGAATAAAAATGAAGATAAGTGGATGAAAAATAAAAATAAATTTTTTAAAAAGGGGGTGAAGATAGCGGAGCGAGTTCATGGTCTGAAGATGTTGAGCTCAATGTTAAGTCCGGAAGGCTGTAAAGTGCCTAATCGGAAGATGAGGTGCTGTTCCTCCACTTTGCGTTGGGCTTCACTGGAACATTGCAGCAGGCCAAGTTCGGATATGTGGGCATGAGAGCAGGATGGTGTGTTGAAATGTCAAGCGACAGGAAGGTGTTATGACCGAGCAGTTGGTAAAGCTGAGCTCTTTAAAAAAAAATCCCAGAGGGAAGCTTTAAACAATTGTCATAACCTATAATTTTAAGTGTTATGTTTGAAATGCAACTCTAAATTCAGAAAACATACCACCAGTTTGAGAGGTTTTATATTAAGCTAAATTAAACATTTTACTAACGTACACAAATTTATTTACACAAGTTAAATATATACACATGGCTACAAGTTACTACGATCATAACTTTTAACAAATTCCCAAACTAATCTCCATTAAGGCATTAGCAATCCATAGACTTAACCAGACACCATGCAAAGTATTTTCACCTTACGAATTCAAAATGAGGTTCTTTTCACTTTGGTTCCTGTGGAGATACTAAGAGGCTTACAGTTGCTTTTGATCTCACATTGCCTCTGCTCTACACACACAAAACTGCTGATGTTATACCTGGCACAGCTCATTAAATGTAAATTCTCATTGAATCACCAGCTTCTTTGAACAATAAAACCCCTCTCGTAGTACCAATTTTATTAGCGACATAAACATATTGCTTGGCCTCTGCTCGCTGGGTGCCAGAATTCACCCCACTTCTAGAATGCTGTATTCAAAAAAATGCAAATCCACTCTATCTCTCTTACATATCAAAACTAGTGTACATCAAAGTACCTAGACGAGCTGGCTTTAATCAAATTAAGACACACCCACAGACTAAACCTCTATTTTAAAATAAAAATGTTTTCCAATAATATTATATACATTAATAGCTTCATGACTAATGTCTGGGTCATGCTTCCGGACAAACTAAATGTGTTCCACAAGACGGTCACCCAGTCTGCGTTTGGTCTCCCCAATGGAGAGGAGACTGCATCGGGAGCAGCGAATGCAGTAGAAAATTTGAATTTTCTTCCTTGGAAATATAAAGCTATTATCAGTAAAAGTGAAAATAAATCTTGCTGGTTCCTTTCAGAAATTCATTTACATTAATAAGAGTTCATTATATTTCAAGAATATTGCGTTGCCAGTCAATATAGCATTTATCCATCATGCAAACAATGTGAAAAAAAACTTCCATGCAACGAGTGGTTCGAGTCTGGAGTGGTTCGAGTCTGGAGTGCTGCCTGGAAGTGTGGTGGAGGCAGTTCAATCGAGACATTCAAGAGGGCATTACGTGATTGTTTGAATAGAAACGATGTGCAGGGGTACAGGGAATAGGCAGGAGAATGGCACTAAGTCATAATGCTCATTTGGAGAGCCTGTGCAGATGTGAAGGGCCAAATGGCCTCCTTCTGCACCATAAAAATTCTGTTATGATCCCAGTAGAGGTTACCTCTGGACAAGCTAATCCCAGAATGGAACCCAGTTTGATAAATCCTAACTTTTAAGTTCTGTCGAAGGGTCATGAGGACTCGAAACGTCAACTCTTTTCTTCTCCGCCGATGCTACCAGACCTGCTGAGTTTTTCCAGGTAATTCTGTTTTTGTTTTACTTAGGTTAGCAGATTTATTTTCTTACCACGATAGATGACAATAGCACGGTGTTACCAACCTAGCAGTACTAGGGGCATTCTCTGGTTATACCTAGCTACAAATACCTGGTAATCACTCACTACCTGTTCAATTGGCCATGCAGATTCATACGCATATACATAGTTAGGAAAACTTAACAATCTTGAAATAGTAGTTAACAAGTCAAATTGCTTATTTTTTTTCTTCAAAGCTACCAATCAGGATTCAGGAACTGCCACAAACAGTTAAAATGCATAAACTTATTTTTATTTTTTAGTATTCTTGACTTATCAGTGAGCCAATTTTTACACCTAAAATATTCCATTTCTATGAAATTTTCTTTTAATCAGAACGGATTTGGGGTTTAAAACATACAAATAAATCCAGTAATTTGAATAAAATGACGATGAATTAATAGGAATTGTCTATGTACTTATAAAATACACTTTATCGCCAAGCACAAAAGTGTTTTATTTACAAAAAATATTTATAAACTACTTAAATTGTTCAGATCTTGTTGAATATCCAGTAGGTTTTCCTGACCATCTGCGTGAAAAGGTCTTTATTCTTTTAGTAATAACAGAGTATCTGTGCCTTCTTTTAACTGTCAGTGCAGAGCCTGTAGAACAATGTAAAACATGTTTTTAAAAAAGATTCCATACTGTGTTGTCTGTCCAGTAATTCATTAAGAAAGCTTTTTCCAGTAGCATAAATCACTTTTTCCTTCCTTCTCAAGGTTATTGTTCCCTATCCCATCGTTGTAATCACATATAAACATCACAGTATGCTCTGTTAGGCTTTTCTTCCAAGCACTTCATAATAAAAATCAGCTGGGATGAATCTTCTGACTGAAAGTGTTTAATTCTCACTGATGGTCAACTTTGATGGTTATGGAGAATTCCACAGCTCATCTACTGAAGGAAGATCAGTATCTAACTGAAAAGCTAATCACTCCATCATCGGTGACCATGCCTTCAGTTGGCAAGGCCCTAAGCACTGGAATTCCCTCACTAAACCTCTAACTCTCTCGACCTTTCTTTTCCTCCTTTAAGATGCTCCTTAAAATCTACCTCGTTGACTAAGCTTTTGGTTATCTACCATATTATCTCCTTATGTGGCCCAGTGTCATATTTTATTTTATAAAACTTCTATAATGCGCTTTGAGACCATGTTATTATGTTAAAAGTGTTAAATAAATATAAGTTGTTGTTGAAGGGGGAAACGGACACAAAGTAAAATATAGCAATGAAAGTGCATGACAATTCACTTTTTTTCAGATTTGTTTCATCCTCCTATTGGTTCATTACCTACAAGTCGTGGTCTGTTGTGGCCAAGGCGAGTATACCATTAATGGACAGTGCTGCTCGATGTGTTCACCAGGTAAGTGATGGCCTCTATTTTAAACAATTGTCATTACCCCACAAAAAATGTGGTCATTTTCTTTAACTTTTGAAAGTGCTACATGAATAATTGTTCTTTTATCAGTGTCAGTTGCCTATTGTATGAGATATGTGGCGTCTGTTTCCCCTTCTCCTTAAATATTAATTAAGGTATGTGTTTTAATTTTTCTGTAAAACATTTCAGTTTCTCATAAGTATACAGGTCATTAATTGTTTCAGTATTTAAAGCTCTGATTAATAGTTGTATTGTTGATTATATTTTTCAATGACACCTACCCAATGGTATTTGTATGTAAAATTGTTTCTAATTTTACCAGAATAAACTTTGGAATATTCACTTTCAGGTTTACTTACTTAAATCATAAATAAGACTAGGCTGTGGCTGTGCAGAAAATGCTGACTGGGGTTTCACGTTTCAATATTCCTGTAAATATATTGGCTACTCCATGTTTTTCAATGAGCCGTTCACCTCGCTGACAGCTGCATCAAAGTTTTTGCAGTCCTTTGAGCAGAGGGTTGCTGTAATCAGGCGTCTGAGTAGGAGAAAAAAACACAAGGGTCAACCAATCAGATTGAAGAATCCTCACTGAAACACGCAGGAGGCTAAATTGGATAACCTCTAAAGAAGGGCACAGGGAGTGTGATACACAATTAAACCATGCCCATTATTTGAAAGCCAGGCAAAATGCTAAATCTGTGCTGCCTATGCCTTCCAATGCTTTCTGCGTGCAGCCAACACTCCCCACACTGTTCAATGGCTGCACACACCAACAGAAGGGTCAATAGTGTTGGTACCTGGACTGCACCTGTTAAAGGGGAAGGGCATTGTACTTGCTGGTGGTGCTGCAATCATTCTAAATATTGCACGATGTCAGAATCAACAATGGCTGGCAAGAGGAGAGAGCATGGACCAAGGCTTTCAGATGCTGTATTGGAGGTCTTGGTGGAAGAGATGAAAGAAAAAAGAGGAGTTCTGTACCCTAAAAGGGGGGGTGGGGAAGGTGCCGGAAGCCTTCCAGGTACATGCTCAGAAAGCAGTGACAAAAGGGAACAGACGAGGTCAATGCCAGGAATCTAGTCCCAAGGACCTGGATGCAGTGCAGGAAGAAGTGTAATGTTCTCTCACAAGTTGTCAAGGTTAGCAAGTACATCTTCAAATGCTATAAAGTTACACACTACTTCTACAGCAGAGGACTCAGGTGAGGACTTTAGCTAGTTCAGGCTACCTGCAGGAAAACCTGCATTCTGTGTTAAGTAGTATGAAGGAGCCCAGCACCAACTTGACACAGGGCATTCCACAGAGCTTGGAACTCACAATTTCTAAGGTGTAATGGATGGGCACCTTAACAAACATGTGGAACCAGCAAATATGCTGCATTTGACGGCTGGTGTCTGGGCGTTCATTACAGCACAAGCAGCATACATTCACTCTCTGGAGTGCTGCAGTGGAAGCTGAGACTGTTGTTATTCAAACTCAGCTTGCTGAGATGGAAGCTCGGCCTGCTGCCATCATGACTCTTAATACCAAAGTGAAAGAGGCTTCCAAGGGTTCACAGCGTACCAGATATCTGTTCTGCATTAAATCTATTCCCTAAAGAACCTCTGCAGATATGGCCTTCTGCTGAGATGTCTTCTAGCCCTCCTCCTCCTCCCTCTGCTAGCAGCTCATCCTGCTCTGCATGGCCTCTAACATTTTGCAGTCGTGCACAATTCCAAGAGGAAGCCCAACGAAGTCACCCATGTCTGGGTGAAATTAGTTTGTGCACAAGCCATTAAAGTCATCATAAAGTACTTCAGTACCAGCCAGACAACTCCCTGAAGACTATGGAGACTCTTAACAAGTATGGAAAAGCACCCAAAGAATATGGAATTGCAGCAACAGTTTAAAGATATATTACATTATTAAAACTTCACTTACTCCTGATATCTAATGGGTAAGTACCCAAACTTCATGCCCTTTCTTGAGTAGACCCCTTGATTACACTATAATTTCCCTGTTTTTTCTGAACTTCTGTGATTGCTGTCTAAAAATAATAAAGGTTCTCATTTCAATTTCATAGCTTTTTGCAGCAGAATCCTTTCTGTCAACAGTTTTCTGGGAGCAATATAAGTTTTGTAATTTCGCATCTGTCTTACACATATGATTTTGTTTTGCAGGCACTATAGTGCTCAATCATTGCACAACGGATTTTGGTACAGTATGTAAACCATGTACAACTGGAGAATATATCGACCATCCTAATGGGTTAGAGAAATGTTTTAAATGTGCAGCTTGTGATCAAGGTAAACATCACAGTCACATTTATTTTACCCAGAGTGTTGTGGAGGCTGACTGGTTAAATATATTCAAGGCACAGATAGACATATTTTTGAACTATAGGGAGCCAAGGGTTATGGGGAACAGGCTGGAAAGTGGAGTTGAGGCCAAGATCAGATCAGCTTTGATCTCATTGAATTGTAGAGCACGTTCTTGAGACGGTATGGCCTCCTGCTCCTATTTCTTATGTTCTAATCAGTTTTGTAGATTGAGTATTTTCTTAGGAACAGTTATTGAGCAATTGGTTAAAAATGCAATGGTTTAGCAAAACATCATTGTTCAAGATTTTCCTTAACTGGGTTTGCTCTCACTGCTCTTGAACAAACAATGGAAAATTTCACGCATGCAGCGCTGCTCCGGATGATGCTAACAGATACATTTATTCACAGGGGATAGACAGTGCCGGAAGCCTTTACTTGCACAGTTCTATAGTACCACAAATTTTATTCAAATAATATTCCTGGACCTTGTTGGTGAGCTACAGATTCATAATTTATTTTTTATTCAATTATGGGACGTGGACTTCACTGGCTAGTCCAGCATTTATTGCCCATCCCTAATTGCCATTGAGAAGATAGGGTGAACTGCCTTCTTGAAACTGCTGCAGTCCCTGTGGTGTATGTACACCCACAGTGCTGTTGGAGAGGGAGTTTCTGACTATATCAATGATGAAATCGTACAGTTCAACTTCAAATCTGATGTCGAATTTCCTGTGACCAGAACCTTGTTTTGGAGTTTGGTGTGATCAGGTTAAATGTCAGTTACATTTATCACATTGCCTGTTAGACAAGCACACTTTATCTGTCGTCTCCTTTCCCAAGAATGCTGACCTATGCTGGTATGTGGTTGCGCCGTTGCCATTGACTCTCCTGACCGTCACCCAAATAGTCACTATTCATAAAGGAAACAACCTATTGAGAGGAAGGGGCCATGACAGCCAAGTCCTCTTCTGCTGGGTGAAATGCTTCACCTGTGGGATGTGGGAAATCTGTGACGCTTCAAGTGTCCCGGACAACTACATCTGCAGGAAATGGACTCAATTGCAGCTCCTCACAGGATCGGTTGGAGCAGCAGTTGATGCACTTAGGAGCATTCAGGTGGCGGAAAGTGTCATTGACAGGAATTTTGGAAACGTGATCACACCCAAGGTACAGACAGATAGATGGGTGACCGCTAGAAGGGGCAGGCAGTCAGTGCAGAGATCCCCTGTGGCTGTCCCCCTCTCTAACAGGTATACCATTTTGGATACTGTTGGAGGGGGTGGCCTATCAGGGAAAAACAACAGCAGTAGCCAGAGCAATGGCACCACAGCTGTCTCTGTTGTTCAGCAGTGGGGGTCAAAGCACAGAAGAGCAATTGTCATAGGGGGCTCAGATAGGCGCTTCTGTGGTTGTGAAAGAGACACCAGGATGGTATGTTGCCTCCCTGGTGCCAGGGTCCAGGATGTTTCTGATCGGGTACGGGACATCCTGAAGGGGGAGGGAGAACAGCCAGAGGTCGTGGTACACATTGGTACTAATGACATAGGCAGGAAGAGTAACGAGGTCCTGCAGCGGGAGTTCAGGGAGTTAGGCAGAAAGATAAAAAACAGGACCTCTAGGGTTGTAATCTCAGGATTACTCCCTGTGCCACGTGCCAGTGAGGCTATAAATAGGAAGATAGTGCAGCTGAACATGTGGCTGAACAGATGGTGTAGGAGGGAGGGTTTCCAATATCTGGATCAGTGGGATCTCTTCTGGGGCAGGTGGGACTTGTACAAGAAGGACAGGTTGCATCTAAACCAGAGGGGCACCAATATCCTGGCTGCGAGGTTTGATAGTGTCACTCGGGAGGGTTTAAACTAGTATGGCAGGGGGGATGGGAACCAGAACAATAGGTCAGCAGGTGAAATAAATGACTGGAAACCAGTTAATATGGCCAGTAGGACTAAGAGGAAGGGTAGGCAGGGAGAAATTACTGAACACAGTGGGACTGGGGGTCTTAAATGCATTTGTTTCAATGCGAGAAGTATAACAGGCAAGGCAGATGAGCTTAGATCTTGGATTAGTACATGGGACTATGATGTTATTGCTATTACAGAGACTTGGTTGAAGGGTGGACAGGATTGGCAGATAAACGTTCTAGGATTTAGATGTTTCAGGCAGGATAGAGAGGGATGTAGAAGAGGTGGGGGAGTTGCACAGCTTGTCACAGCTGTATGACAGAAGGACACCTCAGTGGGCTCACGTTGCGAGGCAATATGGGTAGAGCTCCGGAATAGGAAGGGTGCAATCACAATGTTAGGGGTTTACTATAGGCCTCCCAATTGCCGGCGTGAGATTCAGGAACAGTTATGTACGCAGATTTTGGAAAGATGTAAAAGCAATAAGATTGTTGTGGTGGGTGATTTTAACTTTCCCTACATTGACAGGGAATCACTTAGTGCTAGGGGTTTGGATGGTGCAGAATTTGTAAGGTGCATCCAGGAGGGCTTCCTGAGACATTATGTAGATAGTCCAACTAGGGAAGGGGCAATACTAGGGACAAAATTAGGGAATGAACCTGGCCAGGTGGTCGAAGTTTCAGTAGGGAAGCATTTTGGGAAAAGTGACCATAATTCAGTAAGTTTCAAGGTACTGGTGGATAAGGATAACAGGAATCCTTGGGTTAAGGTGCTTAATTGGGGAAAGGCTAATTATGACAATATTAGGCAGGAACTGAGGAATCTAGACTGGAGGCGGATGTTTGAGGGCGAATCAACAACTGACATGTGGGGGGCTTTCAAACATCAGTTGATAAGAATTCAGGACCCGCATGTTCCTGCTAGGATGAAGGATAAGCATGGCAAGTTTCAGGAATCTTTGATAACAAAGGTTATTGTGAGATTAGTCCAAAAGAAAAGGGAAGCATTCGTAAGGGCTGGAAGGCTGGGAACAGATGAAGCCCGTGGAGAATATAAAGAAAGTAGGAAGAAACTTAAGCAAGGAGTCAGGAGGGCTAAAAGGTCTCATGAAAAGTCACTGGCCACCAGGATTAAGGAAAATCCCAAGGCCTTTTATACATATGTAAAAAGCAAGAAGGTAGCCAGGGAAAGGGTAGGCCCACTCAGGGACAGAAGTGGGAGTCTGTGCGGAGCCAGAAGAAATGGGAGAGATACTAAATGAGTACTTCTCATCGGTATTCACCAAAGAGAAGGACATAGCAGTCGATTTGTCTAGGGAAGAGTGTGTAGATAGCCTGGATCATGTTGAGATCAAAAAAGAGGTGTTAGGCGGATTGAAGAATATTAAGGTGGATAAGTCCCCAGGGCCAGATGGGATCTACCCCAGAGTACTGAGGGAGACAAGGGAGGAGATTGCTGGGGCCTTGACAGAAATCTTTGTATCCTCACTGGCTATGGGTGAGGTTCCAGAGGACTGGAGAATGGCCAGTGTTGTTCCATTGTTTAATAAGGGAAGCAGGGATAATCCAAGAAATTACAGGCCGGTGAGCCTTACGTCAATGGTAGGGAAATCATTGGAGAAGATTCTTCAGCATTAGGATTTACTACTATTTGGAAGCAAATGGGCGTATTAGTGAGTAGCAGCATGGTTTTGTGAAGGGGAGGTCATGTTTCACTAACTTTATCGAGATTTTCGAGGAAGTGACAAAGATGATCGACGATGGAAGGGCAGTGGATGTTATATATGTGGATTTAAGTTAAGGCCTTTGACAAGGTCCCTCATGGCAGCCTGGTACAGAAGGTAAAGTCACACGGGTTCAGAGGCGAGCTGGCAAGATGGATACAGAATTGGCTTGGTCATAGAAGACAGAGGGTAGCAGTGGAAGGGTGCTTTTCTGAATGGAGAGCTGTGACTAGTGGAGTTCCGCAGGGATCAGTGCTGGGACCTTTGCTGTTTGTAGTATACATAAATGATTTGGAGGAAAATGTAACTGGGCTAATTAGTAAATTTGTAGACGATACTAAGGCTGGAGGAGTTGCAGATAGTGAAGAGGATTGTCAAAGGATACAACGGGATGTTGATCGGTCGGAGACTTGGGCAGAGAAATGGCAGATGGAGTTTAATCCGGACAAATGCGAGGTAATGCATTTTGGAAGGTCTAATACAGGCAGGAATTATACAGTAAATGGCAGAACCCTTAAGTGCGTCGAGGGGCAGAGGGATCTGGGTGTACAGGTCCACAGGTCACTGAAAGTGGCAATGCAGGTGGATAAGGTAGTCAGGAAGGCATATGGCATGCTTGCCTGCATTGGCAGGAGTATTGAGTATAAAAGCTGGGAAGTCATGTTGCAGCTGTATAGTACCTTGGTTCAGCCACATTTGGAATATTGTGTGCATTTCTGGTCACCACATTACCAGAAGGATATGGAGGCGTTGGAAATGGTGCAGAGGAGGTTTACCAGGACGCTGCCTAGTCTGGAGGTTATTAGCTATGAGGAGAGGTTGTAGAAACTCGGATTGTTCTCACTAGAGCGACGGAGATTGAGGGGCGACTTGATAGAAGCTTACAAAATTATGAGTGGCATGGACAGAGCAGATAGTCAGAAGCTTTTTCCCAGGGTGGAAGAGTCAATTGCTAGGGGACATAGATTTAAGGTGAGAGGAGAAAACTATAGAGGAGATGTGCGGGGCAAGTTTTTTACGCAGAGGGTAGTGAGTGTCTGGAATTCGCTGCCAGAGGAGGTGGTGGAAACAGGTACGATAGTGGTGTTTAAGAGGCAGCTTGACAAATACATGAGTAGGATGGGAATAGAGGGATACGGATGCAAAATGTTTTAGTTGATGGGCAATATGATTGGCGCAGGCTTGAAGGGCCGAAGGGCCTGTTCCTGTGCTGTACTTTTCTTTGTTCTTTGTTCTTTTGTCATTTAATGTAGTAGAGGAAGGTGGCTAGTTAGCTTATGTGGTTAGTGTGTGGTTCAGAATAATGGCAACAGTATGGGCTCAACTCCTGTTCTGGCTGCAGTAGGCTTGGAAGAGTGGAAGACAATGACAAACCACCACTGACAAAAAAACGACCCAAAAATTGCTCAGGATGAAGCATCAGCAGACAATGAACAAAGGACCTCCTTTCAGGCAGGACACACATCTGTGTTGTAGAGGAATGGGAGCAGTTGCTGAGTCTTCTGCCAGTGGACATGATACCAGTTCATCCTTTTAGTTACTCTGGTTGAAATGAGCTAATGCAATAAAATCCAGACTGCTTGGGGCATTTAATTACAGTACTGAACTATTGGGGATGAAAAACAACTGCCCGCATATTTAACATGTAAATGTAAAGTTCTGGAAGTGCCCAGCAAGTCAGGCAGCATCATCAATGGAGAGAGGTAGGTACGGTTCATGATTCAGGTTGTTGACCTTGGACATTGGCCTTGGTGGGGGTGCAGCACAGATTCATCAGAATTATATTAGGAATTAAAGGGAAAAATAAAGTGTGAGTACAAATTTAATGAATTCTGTTTGTATTCCCTTGAGCTTAGTTCTGAGGGCTGAAGTAATCAAGCTCTTTAAAAAATTAAAGGGATTTACTTGACAAGATACGGAGAAACTCAAATGGAGTGAAAATCCAAAACAAGGGGTGTAATCTTAAAATTAGAACTCAGCCATTTAAGGGTGAAATTTGAAAGCAGTTTTTTCAAATAAAGGATAGTGGAAATATGGAACTGCCTTCCTGAAAATCTCTGGGTTCTAGGTCAGTTGAAATTTTCAATATTGAATTTGATACATTTTTGGTAAGGGTATCAAAATGATACAGAGCAAAGAGGGGTAAATGATGTGGAGGACCATAAGCCATAATTCAATTGAAAAGGTTCAAGGACTGAATGGTCTACTCCTGTTCTACCTTCTAATGCTCCTACGGAACTAGGTGGTAGTCGTCAACAAAGTGTAAGAAAGGAATGCTGAAAGGATTGTTAACAAGAAATGAAAGGGGATAAATGCTGCCACAAATGAGCCAAATCAAAATTTTCCCATTCTTAATCTCCTCCTGTAAGTGAAAGCCAAGACACTCAGTATATATGATTTTTTAAAAAAACTGATCTATAAAAAAACACTCAAGAATCTGAGGAAAACATTAAAAATGTTAACTGAAAAATATGAACCAGAAAATCGCCAGAGTCTGTGTGAAGGAAGGGGAAAAAGTTTGAAAGAAATGTGGAAAATAGAAACATGACAATAAAGAAACAATGAGAACAAGTTACTAGAAAAGCAGGAACTTTGCGACTCTGAGATTGGCCCCCAATCCACGCCCCCTCATTAAAGATCACAACTTGCTGGCTCATGTGAACAAGTCTGGGGGCTCCGAATCATGGTTCCCTCTTCTTCATTAGATTGGATGATTGGTTGATGCGTTCCACCCAGTTGGTCACCCAAAAGTCAAAATCAATCCTCCTAGATTCTAATCTTAAAAGAGAAGCCTTCGCTTTCTCATGTTTTGTATCCATTGTGTACCTCATAAGGAGGTATAAAGTGAAGTAGTTCATATTTTGTTTCTATCATGTTTTCTATTTATAGAGCTTAGGCTTCAAGTTAAACATGAATGTA
The DNA here is from genome assembly GCF_017639515.1 of Carcharodon carcharias. Classification (NCBI taxonomy): domain Eukaryota; kingdom Metazoa; phylum Chordata; class Chondrichthyes; order Lamniformes; family Lamnidae; genus Carcharodon; species Carcharodon carcharias. The sequence goes on from NC_054481.1 coordinate 129,255,680, forward strand.
CCTATACACAAAATACAGTATGTGAACCAACAGAAGGCTATTACTGCATAGACAAACACTGCCAGCTGGGTAGAAAGCACAAAACATGCCCTCCAGGTGAAGGAGTTAAAGAGAAAGGTATGTTGTCAGAGTTCCTTATGTTTCATTACTTAATCCTCTCTTATGGTGAAAGATAACATGCTTGACTTTCCTCCACTATATCCTTTAGGATAGAAGCAGCAGAGGATGGACAATCAGGTACAAAGACTGGTTGCCATATACTTGATCCTAAAGTGTCATTTGACCTTTTATTGGTCTGATGGATTTGATTATGGGCAGGACTAGGGAAACAAACCAAATTTGATATAACTAAAGGGAGCTTGTTCCCAGACAGGCAATCTGCATTGGGACACCCGATTGGCGGCTGCAGCTTGTCAGACTTATTCCAATAAGGATCATGGGCAAATCTGGGACAGTCTTTGGGCTGGATTTTTAGGCCCTGCTGACACCGGGAATGGAAGTGAATGGGGCACAAAAATTACGTGGCTGGCTGGCTGGCGTGCTGGCTTCCTGACCCCCTTCCTGACCTCAGCCATTATGGCCAATGTGGGTTCAGAGCATTGGAAGACTACCTGCCCCACAAGGCGGACAGGCAGTTAGGCTCAATAATTGCTTAACTTGCACTGCAACCGGGCGCATCTCTGTAGCTGGAAGGCCTCTGGCAATCCAGCTTCAAGAGCCTGCCAGCTGCCCTTAATTGGATAGGAAATCAGTCCCAGTGTCAATTAAGGGGGTTTGTCAACATTCCAGGTCAACATTGCCCCCTTTGGGCTGGTTTCAGATCTGGAAATAGTCCCAGCTCTTATTTTTTGCTCCCAAAGTGAAAATTCAGCCTTTTAGGCCTATCTCCAGATGCATTAATTCATCCTATGGAACATTTTTCACCTATTATTAGGCCATATGGATTTAGGCTCCCTTTGCCTAATTCATCACTTGCCTTTTACTGACCAAAACTCAATTTTGCCCGAAAACTGGGCTTCCCACATTCCTGTCCACACCATCATCCCATCATCTCTGCTCACTGACCTGCACGTCTTCCCTGTTAGACAACAGATCCCATTTAAAATCACTGGCTTCTTCCTCAAATCCCTGCATGGATTTTCACTTCCCTACCTCTGGAAATACTTCCATCCACAGATTTTCTCATGAACCTGACAACCCTCTGACTCCAGCCTCCTGGACAACTCTCCCTCCCATTTTCCCACCATTGGTGGCAGAGCTTTTGATAGCTTTATTCCTGCTGTCTGCACCGTGTAGTATAAAGTGTTTATGTGGGACAGGGTACAGTACCATTCACATAGTGATGTAAGAGAACTGATGACCCACACCTAGAGGTCATTGCAGTGTTGGACAGAACAGTGTGTCGAAACAAACATGGAGACAGCTCCTAGCTTAGACCCTTTACTGTACACATGTATATAGTTACTAGTAGTTAATAAATACTGACAGTTGAACAACCTATTATTACCTTACTAAGAGTTACTGAGCTGTACCCAACATCCTACAACATGGTGACGGCGAATGGAAGAACCCAAAACCTTGCAAAGACTGCAGAAGAAAATTAAAATCCTGGAACACCAAAGGAAAAAATCAAAGAAGCATTCTTACCCGCAGAAAAGCTCAAGAAACGAAAGCGCAGATGGAAATCACCAGAGAAAAGATCCAAAGAAAACGTGGAAGCTGAGGGCAGAAATAAAACTCTTCACTGCAGCCAAAGACTACACGGGATCCTGTGGAAGCCCAGTTTCAAAACCCAGAGAGTGCAGAGTCAGCAGACCTTGCAGGGATGAGCAAAAAAGTAAAAGAAATTCCTGGACTAAGCAAGTCCTGAAGAAGTTTAAATATTGCAGTGGTCAAAAATTGCCATTTAAATCATAGTGAGAGAAACCCGATTCCTGATTCTGTGCCTAAACTATGCCACCACAGCAAAGCCCACTTCTAAAAGAAAAAAAAATTAAAGATTAGTCACGACTGAGTAGGCAGCTTTACAACCAAGCAAAAGCCGGAATTCGACAATTCAACAACCCAAAAACATAACACTGAAGCAGGGAGCACTTTAAGTAGTTTGTCCAAGCAGCCATTGTTCAAAAAATCTAAATGTTGAGATTGCGAGCACCATGACTGCGGGATCCTGCCAAAACCAGCAAATGCAAAAAACCCTTTGCACAGAAGCATATGGTGGCACCATCTTGGATTTTCGGAAACCTCTTAAAGCTGAACCTGCATTTAAAAATATTTAACCATGAATCAGAAATCTACTCTTCCTCGGATTTATCCAAGGTCCAAATCAATCACAAAATTGGGAAACTATAGAAAGACATTCCTTAGACACAGGATTGCTTCAGGTTTGGATAAAAAGGCAGAAGTTGAATAAGGTAACACACTGCCTCATTCGGTAGGCCTGATAGCCAATGATATAATAGCTTGATAAGGAATAAATTAATCATCTGCATAATTTGATGAAGTTTGAAAACCATTCGACACTTTATTAACTTCTGAAGTAACAGAATCTGTTGCAAGGCTGTGATTACGGTGATGTGAAATCTGAGCTAATCAGGGATACAATAGTTGTAGGAGTGGCGGACAACGTATTCTCAGACATGCTTCAGGTGAAGGAAGATTTGACCCTTGTCAAGCAATCTGAAATCTATTTGCATCACAGATCTATATTAAGAGGAGAAAGTAACCCGTGGTACAAAGTAAACCTCACTGTCCAGCTAGAGAAACAGCACAGAAACAGGGATACTCCAAGCTCCTAGGTTAGACCCTTTACTGTACATATATACATTGTTACTAGTAGTTAATAAATACTTTTGGTTGAACTACCTAAGTCTACGGATAACTTAACAAGAACTATCGAACGACATCCAACATTTTACCACAGACTTCCCTCCTAAATCCCAAATTCCTCCAGTAAGAAGAGTAGGAGTAATACAGTCCTTACCTCTTAAGATGGACTGCAAACTGCAACCCCACACAGTAGATTTAAGTACACAAGATAATTGGATCTTAAGGGGGTGCTAATTATTTTATCGAACATGTTTACAGTGATTACTTAGTGCAAGCTATAAGCCAACACCGGTTAGAGATAATTAAGCACATAAAATAATCAGACCGAAACAATGTATGAGTGCTGTGTGGACACCTATAACTTCCCAAAAACATGGTGTGCAACATGGCAACTTTATCATTGATAATAATGATAAGACAAAAAATTTTGTGGTAATGGTAACATAAAAGCCATTTATGTGACAGAACCTAATACTACACCTCCCCTCAAGTTTTATTTTGCCCGGTTTTAAATGCGGGTGGTTTTAGTTCAAAAAGCTTCAAATAATTGAGAGTAAACTGGTATATAACAGTAACAGGAATAGTGGTCCTGATTTTGTGGTCTCAATAGTGGTGAACACTGGTCAGAGGAGGCTTTGGTGATGGCCCTGCTGGGCCACTCTTTCAGGCTGCAGGGACCAATACTGAGTGAATTTGGGTGCATTACCTGCAAGTTACACAGATTTTCAGGTACCTTGTATATTAGCTGGTAATTTCAAGCATTAAGCCTCCTTTCCAAACAGACCTTGGCAATAAAAAGTCAGTGCCTAAGATCTGCTATCAACATTGATACATTTATTTTTCAGGTACAGATTTCACAGATACTGTGTGTGAGCTGTGCCCTGAAGGAACATATTCAGGAACTGATTCATCAACTGAAGCATGTGAGAAATGGACTAAGTAAGTACATAAAAAAAATCCAGAATTTTTAACTTGCAACATCAGCGTATGGTTGGCTGTAATTTGCAAACATACAGTGGGGAATTTAAACCTCGTGGGTGGATGGCTGGGGAACCGCTGTCAGTTTGTGCAGATTGGAATGGGTGGTGGGGTTGTTAAAGAAGCAAAAATGCCAGCATGTTGGGAACATGACAAGAAGTTGACAACTTCTTTAATCAGTCCTATTTCGGAACCACATGCAAAGCCCCTGTGGGACAGTTCGGGCGATGCATTACTTACATTAAAAACCAATTGGCTGAAGATTTATCTCTGCATTCTGGCTTTAACTGCCAGCACTGGGTTTCCTGGGCTGTGAGAAGCTCACCAGGGTGAACATGGTGAGAGCAAAGGAAGGATTAATGGGTCTGTGAAATTGACAGGCTGGAAAGCCTTGAAATACTGATTCAGGACAGGCGTGTGTTTGTCTAAGTGAAAGGCTATTGCTCACAGGATTTATTCTGAGAGTGTGTTTTTACTTCTTTGTAGGTTATTTCCAACACTTAAGGATATTTCTGCAAGCTTGCACTTTCTCATTTTTATCTGCACTCTGTAGGACAGAGGGGATCAGAGGAGAAGGGACAGAGCCCATAACTTTTGAGCTCCAGGATATCGGAACTGGATGTGCTGAGGAACTTCCCCCACCCCCGAACCCCCTACCCCTGAAAGTCCCCACCTAAGGATTGCACAGCAATTGCCCAGGAAGTTCAAACTCCTGTTGGGCAATTGGCTGGCAATGGGAACCACCTGAAAGCATGGCATAAATTGCAAGCTTTGGATGGTTCCAATTGTCTTACAGTAACAGTTACCTAGAAAGAGTTAGAAGAATTAAAACCACTTCTAAGTTCTGGGTAACTATAATACAGACCCTATCCCTGCCCCTGACATCCCACTGAACTACCCCCACCTCCCACCACCGAACCCACCCCAACCAACTAAACTTCCTATTATGACCCAGCAGTTGGTAAAGCTGAGTTATTTAAAAATCCCAGAGGGAAACTTTAAACAACTGTCATAACCTATATTTTTATTTTTGTATGTTTTGAGATGCAGCTCTAAATTCAGGAATCAGACCACCAGTTCTCGAGGGGTTTTATATCAAAATACTTGAGACATTTATTAATTTACACAAGTCAAATATATACAAATTACTACTGTCATAACTTTTAACAAATGCCTAAACTAATCTGCATTAAGGCAACAGCAACCCGTAGACTTTCAGCAGACACCAGACAAAGCATTTACACCTTACAAATTCAAAATGAGGTTCTTTTCACTTTGGTTCTTATGGAGACAGTTGTAGGCTTGCAGCTGCTTTGATCTTACATTGCCTGTGCCTTGCACACACAAAACTGCTGTCTGTTATACCCAACACAGCTCATTCTATGTAAATTCTCATTGTATCACCGGCACCATTGACCTCCACCTCTTCTAACAATAAAACCCCTTTCATAGTACCAATTTTATTAGTAATATAAACATATTGCTTAGTCTCTGCCAGCTAGGTGCCAGATTTCACCCCCCCTTCTTGAATGCTGTATTCAAAAAATTGCAAATGCACTCTACCTCTCTTACATCTCAAAACTAGTACACATCAAAGCACCCAAACTGGCTGCCTTTAATCCAATTAAGACTCACCCACAGACTAAACTTCTAAGTTAAAAGAAAAAATAGTTTCCAATAATATCATATATGTTAATAGCTTCATGACACTCACCCAACCAACCAACCCTGAGCACCCGATCCACCCCCTACCCCCAAACCTGCCCAGTTACCTTACAAACTTACCTTCGCCCAGGCTTCTCAAATAGCTGGACCCTTAAACTTACCTCCTTTACGGCAGCTAGTGCTGTAAAAAGAGGTCGTGGCTTCCTTATCTCTGACTCTTCTGCCCTCAACACGAGGCTTCAGGAACCCGCTGTACTGCACAGTTCTCATCCGGCCTGAGTCGAAAGGTCGGGCAGAAAAGGAGTGGCTGGATTTCATGGTAAATAAGCTGGTAGTGGAGTGGCAATTTAACTCTGATTGCCACTCCGTGGAAGTTACGGGCCAGAGTTCCGATTCGCAGAAAGCAATACTCCCAACACAGAGTTTACTGACAGGGGAGAGGAGGATGCAGAGATGCTTCAGTGTGATTTGGACAAGCTGAGTGAGTGGGCAAATGCATTGCAGGTGCAGTATAATGTGGATAAATGTGAGCTTATCCACTTTGGTAGCAAAAACAGGATGCAGGTTATTATCTGAATGGCTATAAATTGAGAGAAGGGAATGTGCAACGAGACCTGGGTGACCTCATACACCAGTCGCTGAAGGTAGGTATGCAGGTGCAGCAGGTGGTAAAGAAGAAATGGTTTGTTGGCCCTCATAGCCAGAGGATTCAAGTACAGGAGCAATGATGTCTTGCTGCAATTATACAGGACCTTGCTGAGGCCACCCCTGGAATAATGTGTGCAGTTTTGGTCTTATCTGAGGAATGATGTTCTTGCTATAGAGGGAGTGCAGCGAAGGTTTATCAGACTGATTTCTGGGATGGTTGGACTGACATATGAGGAGACATTGAGTCGGTTAGGGTTATATTCGCTGGAGTTCAGAAGAATGAGGGAATATCTCATAGAAACCTATAAAATTCTAACAGGACTAGACAGGGTAGATGCAGGAAGGATGTTCCTGATAGTGGGGGAGTTCAGAACCAGGGGTCATAGTCTGAGGCTATGGGGTCGATCACTTAGGACTGAGATGAGGAGAAATTTCTTCACCCAGAGAGTGGTGAGCCTGTGGAATTCGCTACCACAAAAAGTAGTTGAGGCAAAATATTGTTTGTTTTCAAGAGGAGTTAGACATAGCTCCCGGGGCGAAAGGGATCAAAGGATATGGGGAGAAAGCAGGAGCAAGCTATTGAGTTGGTCATCAGCCATGATCATAATGAATGGTGGAGCAGGCTCGAAGAGCCGAATGGCCTACTCCTGCTCCTATTTTCTATGTTTCTATGACCTTTCTAATTTTCATCTATATACTGCCCTTCAACAATATAATTTGAAAACAGATTGTTACGATACACTTTACGCTGATGCCACTCAGCTCTGTCTCACCACCACCTCTCTCAACCCCTCCGCCGCCTCTATCTAAATTGTCGGACTGTTTGTCCAACATCCGGTGTTGAATGAGCAGAAATTTCCTCCAACTAAATATTGGAAGGACTGAAGCCATTGTCTTCAATACTCACCGCAAACACTTTTCCCTGGCCACCGACTCCATCCCTCTTGCTGGCTACTGAGTTTTGGCTGAAACAGACTGCTTGAAACTTCATGTGACCCTGAGTTGAGCATCTAACTACAAATCTGCCCCATTACCAAGACTGCCCAATTTCTATTATTGTAATATCGACTGCCCCTGCCTCAACTCAGCTGCTGCTGAAATTCACATCACCTTTGCTACCTCTAGACTTGACTTGTTCAAGGGTCTCCCTGGCCAGGCTCCCATCATCCACCCTACTTTAACTTGTGCTCATCCAATTCTACTGCCCATATCGCAACTTGGACAAGTGCCAGTGACTCATCATCTTTATATGTGCTCAGCTGCATTGGCTCCCAGTCTGGCAGTACCTCAATTTTAGATCTTTCATCCTTGTTTTTAAATTCGTCCAGGGTCTAGTACTTTAATATTCCGGTAACCTCCACCACCTCACAAGACTTTGAGATCCAAACTTCTCCAATATTTTGTATTGCATTTATGAGATGTGGGCGATGCTAACAATGTCAGCATTTATTGCCCAACCCTAATTGCCCTTGAGAAGGTGTTAATGAGCTGCCGTCTTGAACCGCTGTAGTCCATGTGGTATAGCTACACCCAGAGTGTTGTTAGGAAGAGGATTCCAGAATTTAGACTCAGCAACTGTGAAGCAACAGAATTATAGTTCCAAGACAGGATGATGTGTAGCTTGGAGGGGAACTTGCAAGTGGTGATATTCCCATCGGTCTGAAGCCCTTGTTCTTCTAGGTGGTAGAGGTCAGGAGTTTGAAAGGTGCTGTTGAAGGAGCCTTGGCAAGGTGCTGCAGTGCATGTTGTGTCTGGTGCACATTGCTGCCACTGTGCACCATTGGTGCAAGGAGTGACAATTGGTGGTGCATAGCATGCCGATCAGGTGGGCTACTTTGTCCTGGATGGAGTGTTGTTGGAGCTGCATTCATTCTGGGAAGTGGAAAGTATTACATCAGACTTCTGACTGATGCCTTGTAGATGATGACAGGCTTCAGGGAGTCAGGAGATGAGTCCTTCACCGCAGAATTCCCAATCTCTGACCTGCTCTTGTTGCCACAGTATTTATATGGCTAGTCCAGTTCAGTTTCTGGTCAATGGTAAACCCGAAGATGTTGATGTTGGGGGATTCAGCAATGATATCGCCATTGAATGTCTTGGGAAGATGGTTAGATTCTCTCTTTTGTTGGAGATGTTCATTGCTTGGCACTTGTGTGGCATGAAAGTTACTTGCCACTTAGAGCCCAAGCCTGGATATTGTCCAGGTGTTGCTGCACATGGACACGGACTGCTTCAGTATCTGAGGAGTTGCAATTGGCACTGAACACTGAATCATCAGCAAACAATCTCACTTCTGACCTCTTGTTGGAGAGAAGCATTGTTAAAGCAGCTGAAGATGGCCTGGCCTGACACTACCCTGAGGAACACCTGAAGCGATGTCCTGAGTTGAGATGATTGGCCTCCAACAATCACAGCTATCATCCTTTCCTGGCATGACTCCAACCATCGAGAGATTTCCCCAATTCTCATTGACTGTTTGGTGCAGCATTTAGTCCAAAGCTGCTCTGAAGTCAAGGACAGTCGCTCTCACCTCATCGTTGGAATCCAACTTTTTTGCCCTTTTTGGACCATGACTAACAAGGTCTGGAGCTTCGTGACTCTGGTGGAACCCAAACTGAGAATCAGTGAACAGGTTTTGTTGTGTAAGTTCAGCTTGAAAGCACTGTTGTTGACACCTTTCATCGCTTTCCTGATGATTGAGAATAGACTGATGAGGTAGCTTTTGGCTGAATTGGATCTGTCCTTTTTTTGCAGACAGGACGTAGCTGGGCAATTTTCCACATTGTTGGGTCGATGCCAGTGTTGTAGCTGTACTAGAACAGCAGCTGGACTGCAGATAGTTGTGGAGCAGAAATGTTTACTAATACAGCTGCAATGTTGTCAGTAACCAAATCTTTGTCAAATACATTTCTTTCAGTCGGTTCTTGATACCATGTGAAGTGAATTGAACTGGATGAAGACTGGATCTGTGACACTGGGGATCTCAGGAGGAGGCCGAAATGGATCATCCACTCAGCGCTTCTGGGTGACAACGGTTGAGAATACTTCAGCTTTGTCTTTTGAACTGATGTGCTAGGCACCACCCTCAGTGAGCTTGGGGATATTTGTGGATCCTCATCCTCTAATTAGTTGTTTAAATTGTCCACCATCATTCCCAACTGCATGTGGCAGGACTGCAGATTTTTCACCTGATCTGTTGGTTATGGGATTATTTAGCTCTGCCTTTCGCATGCATTCCTGTGTTAAAAATGCAAGTAGTCCTGTGTTATAGCTTCACCATGTTGACACCACTTTTTTAGGTATGCCTGTTGCTGCTCCTGGAATGCTGTCCTACACTTCTCATTGAACCATGGTTGATCCCCGGATTGATGGAATTGGTAGAGTTGGGGATGTGCTGGGCCATGAGGTTACAGATTGTGGTTGATTACAATTCTGCTGCAGACGGCCCTCAGCACCTCATGGCTGCCCAATTTTGAACTGCTGGATCTGTTCTAAGCCTGTCCCATTTAGCATGATGGTAATGCCACACAGCACAGTGGAGGGTGTCTTCAGTGTGAAGACGAGACTTTGTCTCCACAAGGATCGTGTGGTGGTTACAGCTACCAACTCTGTCATGAACAGAATCATCTATGACAGGTAGATTGGTGAAGGTGTGATCAATTAGTTGTTTCACTCTTGATGGTTTCCTTATCACCCTGCTGCAGGCCCACTGTGGCAGAAATGCCCTTCAGGACTTGGCCAGCTTGGTCAGTAGTGCTGCTACTGAGCCACTCTTGGTGATGGACATTGAAGCACCCCACCCATAGAACCATAGAAAAGTTACAGCACAGAAGGAGGCCATTCGGTCCATCTTGACAATGCCAGCCTGAGGACACCTAGGTGCCCTTTCTAATCCCACCTTCCTGCACCTGGCCCATAGCCCTGCAGCTTATAGCACTTTGGGTGCAGATCCAGGTACTTTTTAAAAGATTTTAAAGATTCTGCCTCTACCACCAACTTGGGCAGCGAATTCCAGACACCCACTACCCTCTGCGTAAAAAAAGTTCTTCCTCTTGCCCCCCCTACACTTTCTGCCACTTATCTTGAATCTATGTCCCCTGGTTCTCGAATTCTCCATCATGGGAAACAATTTTATTCTGTCCACTCTATTTATTTCCCCTCATAATTTTGTACAGCTCAATCAAGTCACCTCTCAGCCTTCCTTGTTCTAAGGAAAATAACCCAAACCTATCCAATCTCTCCTCGTAGCTACACTTTTCTTACCCTGGCAACATTCTTGAAAACCTACTCTGCACTCTCTCCAGAGTACATTCTGTGCCATTGCCCTCCTCATTGCTTTTTCCAAGCAATGTTCAACATGGAAGAGTACTGATTCATCAGCTGATGGAGGGCGGTAGGTGGTAATCAGCAGGAGGTTTGCTTGCCCGTGTTTGACCTGATGAACAATACAGGCCATGATAATAGTAAATGACACTTAACTACTTTAAAATCATATCCATCTTCCCTCTACGTTACTGATTAATAGCTGTGACAGGAATGTCATACAGACTCACTTGGTGTTCGCCTGGTATTATCATTAGCAGATATTTCTGATCTCATGTATTTTAAATTTTAGAAAAAGAAAATATCACAAGGGCATGCCAGATCAATCAGCAAATTGAAAAAGACCAGTTAGCATTTCAGTGTGATGCTTCAGCAGAGTTCAGTTCTGAGATTTTGTTTCATTAAATCCCATCGTTGTTACTGAATTTTCTTGAAAATTATTATATTTTTACATCCTTTCACAGGACATGGGCATTGCTGGCAAGGCCAGCATTTACTGACCATCCCTAATTGCCTTTGAGAAGGTGGTGGTGAGCTATCTCCTTGAACCATTGCACTCTTGGTGTCGGTACACCCACAGCACTGTTAGGAAGGGAGTCCCATAATTTTGACCCAGTGTCAGTGAAGGCACAGAAACAGAGTTCCAATTCAGGGTGGTGTATGGCTTGGAAGGGAACGGTGTTCCCAAGCATCTGCTGCCTTTTCCTTAGGTAGATGTCATGGGTTGGAAGGTACTGGAAGGGACCTTGGTGAGTTGCTGCAGTTCACCTTGTAGATGGTATACACTGCTGCCACTGTATATTGGTGGCGGAGGGAGTTTATATTTAAGGTGGTGGATGGGACGTCACTCAAGCGGCTGCTTTGTATTAAATGGTATTGAGCTTATCGAGGGTTATTGAAGCTGCACTCGTCCAGGCAAGTGGAGAGTATTCCATCAAACTCCTGACTTGTGCCTTGTTGATGGTGGGCAGGCTTTGGGGAGTCAGGAGATGAGTTACCCGCCTCAAAATTCCCAGCCTCTGACCTGCCCTTGTAGCTACAGTATATATATGGCTGCTCCAGTTCAGTTTCTGGTCAATGGTAACCCCTAGGATATTGATACGAGGGGATTGGCCTAAGTTGAAAGACCTAACTGGCGATCCTTAAAGACATCACCAGAGGCCTCCGAGAAAGGAAATTTTTGTGGGCTTTTAAGAATCTTGCACCCACCCAACATCTGTTTCAGCCCCCTTTCCCCCCGCCCCACAGCAGTCCTAACCCACCAACTTCTACAGCCTGTTGATTACCCCCTCTTTGGGAAATGAACATAAAAGCAAAATACTGCGGATACTGGAAATCTGAAATAAGAACAAAAAACCTCTATTTTTAAAACAAATTTCCAATAATATTATATACATTAATCGCTTCATGACAGCCGCACAAGTGTCAAGCAATGGTCATCTCCAACAAGAGAGAATCTAACCATCTCCCCATGACACTCAATAGGTGTGTCTTAATTGGATTAAAGCCAGCTAGTCTAAGTGCTTTGATGTATACTAGTTTTGAGCTGTAAGAGAGGCAGAGTGCATTTGCATTTTGTTGAATAGAGCATTCAAGAAGGCGAGTGAAATCTGGCACCTAGTCAGCAGAGACCAAGCAATATGTTTATATTACTAATAAAATTGGTACTATGAAAAGGGTTTTACTGTTAGAAGAGGTGGAGTTCAAAGGGACGAGTGATACAATGAGAATTTACATTCATTGAGATATGCTGGACATAACCGGTACCAGTTTTGTGCGTGCAGGGCAGAGGCAATGTAAGATCAATGCCTTTAAGCCTGCCACTGTGTCTACAAGGAACCAAAGTGAAAGGTACCTTATTTTGAATGTGTTAAATGAAAATGCTTTGCCTAGTGTCTGCTTAAAAGTCTATGGGAATAATATTCCGTCGGCGAGCGGGGGCGGGGCCCACTTGCTGACGTGTAAAATGTCATCCAAAACTCTCTTACCTGCTCAGTGATGCCAGGTGGTCGTCCCAATGTCACCACGTATCATTTAGATTGTCAGTTCGGCGGGCACGTAGCCATGTCAGCTGCACACTCGCCAAACTGTCTAAGGCCCTTAAGGAAGTCATTTGTTAAGAATGGTTAAGATTGCTGCCCGCCCAATCTTAAGGTTGGCGGGCACGTGAAGAGCCCAGGCGGCTTTCCCGTTTTTCATGAAACTTCATCGATGGGCGGGTTGAGGTTTCATGAAGTGTTTTAAAACGTAATAACAATTTATACTTTTAGTCTTTGACATGTCCCAGCTCATGTGATAGTGTCACATGAGGGGACATGTTTTAAAAGTGTTACAAACCTTGATTGCAAACTTTAGCGCTGAAACCAATCTCCCTGAGGCGCCCCTGTGCCTCGGGGAGATCTCTAAGAGCGCAGGGAACCTCTCAGGGAATCCACCCCCTGCCCGCACAGGGACCTCTCAGTGCTTTCAGCTGTGTGTCATGATGGGTGGGCCTTAACTGGCCCACCCACGTAAACTGGCGGCGCCCACCGGATCGGGAGCGCCAGTTGGGTTCGCGCTCGCTCCTGCCCTCCCCCACGCAAACACCCCAACGGGGGGATTATTCTCCCCTATGTGTTGCTGTTGCCTCAATGGAGATTAGTTTGGGAATTTGTTATATGTTGAGATAGTGGTAATTTGTAGCCATGTATATGTGTTTAATGTGTTGTACCTTAATGAAATGTTTCATTTAGTTTAATATAAAATCTCTCGAGGACTGGTGGTCTGATTCTTGAATTTCAAGCTGCATCTCAAACATACCACTTAAAAATATAGGTTATGACAGTTGTTTAAATTTCCCTCTGGGATTTTTAAATAACTCAGCTTTACCAACTGCCGGGTCATAACAGCGGCACAAATGTTAGTTGAGATTTATAAGCCGAAGTGGATTAGAAATAATTGTAGCCATGTCTCAGTCAAAGCAACAACAACAACTTATATAGCACGGTTAAAGTAATGAAACGTCCCAAGGCTATTCACAGGAGCACTGTAAAATAAAACATGACACCAAGCCACATAAGGGGATATTAGGTGAGATGACCAAAAGCTTGGTCAAGGAGGTGTGTTTTAAGGATTGTCTTGAAGGAGGAAAGCGAGGTAGAGAGGGGGAAAGATGTAGGGAGGGAATTCCAGAGCGTGGGGCCTTGGCAAATGAAGGCATGACCCCAGTAGTGGAGCACTTATAATTGGGAACATACAGGAGGCCAGAATTAGAGGAGCACAGATCTCAGAGGGTTGTGGGGCTGAGGTAGGTTACAGAGATAGAGTGGGACAAAGCTATGGAGAGATTTGAAAATGAGGATGAGAATTTTAAAATCAAGTCGTTGCTGACCGGGAGCCAATGAAAGTCAGCCTGCACAAGGGGGATCAGAAACAGGACTTGCTGAAAGTTAGGGTGCAGGTAACAGAGTTTTGGATGACTTGAGGTTTATGTAGAATGGAATGTGGGGAAGCACCTTTTTGAGTCATATGCCCATGGATTCAAGCCACACTCCAGAGACTTGAGCACAAAAATCTAGGCTGCGCTTCAGTGCCTTATTCAATAAGTAATATTAAACTGAGGATCCATCTGTCCTTTTAGGTGGAAGTGAAAAATCCCATGAGACTATTTTGAAGAGGATCTTGTAGTTATTCCAGGTGCCTGGCCAGTAGTTATTTTGATTAAATATAATGAATCAGCCTTCCATCATTTCCTGTAATGGTAATGTGTTGGAATAAGATTTCCATAAAAGATTAATTGTCACAGGTTCGTTATAAATATTAATACAACAACTAATGTGGATATTTGTGTTGATTTAATTTTTTTCTGCATTTTCCCCAGTTGTAAGGAACGCAACCAAAATCAGGTCAAACTAGGAACCTCTAGTACTGACACGATATGTGGAACAAAGACTAATCTGGTCACTATACTTGTGCCTGTTGTCATCACGGTGCTTATCATAGCTTGTGCGGTGGTTTTTATTTGGAAGAGAAATAGAAGGCATCCAAAACATGAAGGTGAGTACTTCTTTTGATTTACTGTGTACATCTTTCTGTTCCAGTATGATTTGCCATATTCTTTCAATTAGATTGGAAAAAATTTACTTTTCTTTCGAACAGCGTATACTGCTGTCAAAGCCGTGAGGAAATTTGGCAGCAGGAGGTCACAACACAGAAATCATGGGATCAGTATCTGACAATTAGTGGGAAGAGGGGCCTGAAGGAGATCGTGGGGGGGGAGGAAGTGCAGATGGGAGTTGAAGGTTCAAGACCAATTGAGGGAAGCCAGGTCTTAGGAGATCAAAGGACTCCTTGCAAAGCCTGGTGAGGCGGAGGGAGAGCGTTCCTGATCCACCTGGCCCACAAGGAGTCCTAACTGAGAGTTTTATTGGTATTTTGCTGCAGTCAGTGTGGACGCCCCCCTGACTTTGTTTATTATGTTGCAGCCTGATTGGTATCTTCAGGCTGAGACTTTGAATTTAATTTACTGGCAGGTCCTATCTGCTGGTAGTGAGCGTCTTGGTTGACTTCAATTTTGGCAAAGGTAAGATGGTGCCAGGTAGGTACAATGCAGCCTCAGCTGTTAAGTCACCTCGGCCTAATTTTAACCTTTGCCACATGTGATGAGCAAGGGTGGGAGTGTATTAAAATTAAGGCTAGTGTGTCATTTGCTATGAAGAACACCTGCTATTTTCATGTTGGGCCAGACCTGCGCTATGTACAGCAACACCAAGAGTGCCTCACACCTGATCACCAGGTATTTACCCGCAGGGTATCAGAGCATCATTCCCGCGTGACAGTTTTTGTGTTACCATGGTCACACATTCCTTCCTGTTTTTGACAGATGCCCTGGCCTCTCTGAACCATGACCTTCCTTCCATCAAAAGGTCAGAAGTAGGGATGTTCGCAGATGATTGCACAATGTTCAGTACCATTTGCGACTCCTCAGATATTGGGAAAGTCCGTGTCCAGATGCAGCAAGACCTGGAAAATATCCAGGCTTGGGCTGATAAGTGGTAAGTAACACGCAGTTGTCAGGCAATGACCATCACCAAACAGAGGGAATCTTCACAGCTCCTCTTGACATTCAGTGGTATTATCATCGCTGAATCCCCCATTGTCGACATCCTGGGGGTTACCATTGACCAGAAACTGAACTGCACCAGCCATATAGGTACTAAGGCTACAAGAGCAGTTCAGAGGCTGGGAATTCTGTGGAGAGTGACTTGGCTCCTGAGCCCCCCAAAGCCAGCCCACCACCTTCAACGCACAAGTCAAGAATGTGATGGAATACTCCCCACCTGCCTAGATGAATACAACTCCAGCAACATTCAGGACAAAGCAGCCCACTTGATTGGCACCCCATCCACCACCATAAACTCCCTCCACCACAGATGCACAATGGCAGCCATGAGTACCATCTACAAAATGGACTACAGCAACTCACCAAGGCTCCTTCGACAGTACCTTCCAAACCCACAACCTCTACCAGCGAGCACAACAAGGACAGCAGATGCATGGGAACACCACCACCTGCAAGTTCCTCTCCAAATCTCACACCATCCTGACTTGAAACTATATCACTGTTCCTTCTCTGTCCCTGGGTCAAAATCCTGGAACTCCCTTCCTAACAGCACTGCAGTGGTTAAAGAAGATAGCACAACACTACCTGCTCAGGGGCAATTAGGGATGATTAATAAATGCTGGCATAGTCAGCAACGCCCACATCCAATGAACGAA
This sequence comes from Carcharodon carcharias, assembly GCF_017639515.1. Taxonomy (NCBI): domain Eukaryota; kingdom Metazoa; phylum Chordata; class Chondrichthyes; order Lamniformes; family Lamnidae; genus Carcharodon; species Carcharodon carcharias. The sequence goes on from NC_054481.1 coordinate 129,271,880, forward strand.
TAAAAAAAAAAATCCCTAGCACCTTCAGTTAGTCTAACCTGATGGTAAAGGGAACAAAGGATCATTTGGCTCAGTTTCCAAAGAACATGGCCTCGCTCTTGCCACAATTTACTTTGGTTCCCAAGGCTGCTTCAGACTGGTCACAGATGCTCATCAGTCTACACAGAGACTGTGAATATGAGCAGAAGACAGTGATGTCATCCATGTATAGGGAGGCTTTAACCTGAGTGCCTCCGCTGCCTGGAATCGCCAGCCCTCTTATGCCCACATCCTTCCTGATGGACTCAGCAGAAGGTTTGAAGCAACACACAAACAGAACAGGGGAGAGCTGACAGCCCTGTCTGATTCCAGTTTTGATCAGAAAGCTTTCCAATTCCTGTCCATTGTTCAATTGTGGATTTCATCCCCAAACCCCATGTTGGAGAGCACAGCCATCATGTAGGGGTGTGAAATTCTGACAAGGGTCTTCTCCTGGTCCAAGCTGATGAGGTAGGTATCCACCCCCTGTCCGGCACAAAGGCGATCATATCCCTGGAATAGCACCAGGCTACCAAAGATCATCCGGCTGGGTACAGCCCAGGTCTGATCAGGATGGGTCACTTATTCCAGAGCAGACTTGAGTCGAATGTTGAGGATCTTGGATGGAATTTTGTAGTCCATGTTAAACAGTGAAATTTGCCACCAGTTTGTGATTCCCTCCCTCTCCCACTTTCACCTGTGGCTGAGGTTGATGATGCCTTTCCTCATGGGTTCTGACATGCCACCAGCCAGATGCATGCTCTCATACATTTCCAGCAGGTCTGGGCTGGTCCAGTCCCATAGAGTCAAATGCAACTCAGCTGGTAAACCATCACTTCCGGGAGCTTAACTTGTCTCAAAGGATCTGGCAGCCTTTGTCAGCTCATCGGCTTTAGTGGTTTGTCCAGACTCTCCTGCGTGCTGTCATCTAAGACTTCCATGATAGAGAACAGGAAAGACTGGGAGGCTGTGTTGTCTGTGGGCTTCACGTCATAGAGTCTGGCGTAAAAGGATTTGCTGATCCTTGGTATGTCAAACTATGATGACGTTACCGAGTTATCTTCTTCCTTCAGGCTGCTGATCACAGCACTGTCTATGTGTATCTTTTGGAAGAACAACATGAACACCTCTCATCCTGCTGCACGGACTGGAAGGCAAAGATGGAGGCTTGCAGGCTCTTCACCTCTTGGAAATTCTCCTTGACATCGAAACCCATCGACTGTGGTCTGAGCAGATTCTATATGCTTTTCTGGAGTCAAAACATTTCCCTCTGTTCTTCTCTATCCTTCTGAATACCTTTTGAGGACAAAAAACTTCTTGACGTTTGCCTTGATGACTTCCCACCAGTGCATAGGAGACTCGAGGAGGGGATTCAAGATTTTCCAGCCTTTGTAATCCCTTTTGAATTCCTCAATGTGTTTTGGGGTCAGCCAATTCATGTTCAGCTTCCATGTCCCCCTAACAACCCTCTGGTCTTCCTGTAAGTGGCACGGCCACTCGGAGGTAAAGGTCAGAGAAGCACACCAGCTTAACGTCGGTGGATCAGACCATGAACACTGGGGACACAAAAAGAAGCCTGTCCTGGAACGGATGGGCCTGTCTGTCCTCTACCTGGTGTATCTGTGCGGTGCTCCATCTGTAGGGTTGCTAAGCCATCAGGCAGCTTGGCGTCTTTTACTGTTTCCATCAGGAGTCTGGATGTGGTATCCAGTTTGCTGTTGGCCCTCCTGGATCAGCCAGCTGCACCGTTGATGAATTTGATATCACCACCTAGAGGGCTGTGCCTGGGACATTGCCAGCAGCAGTGGGAGCCACTGAAGGACTCCCAGCCACTTGCTGTTTTGAGTCGGGCATACACAGAAATTGACCGTGGAGCATTTTTGTACATTACATCTGGTAGGAGGAGGTGCCCGTCCAACACCTCCTTAACTTCGGAGGTGGTGGAGTTGCCTCCCTGCAGCAGAATACCCAGGCCAGAAGAACAGAATCATTTCCTTCTTACTAGTTCAGTGGCCCATGGGACCACCATTGCCTGGAGGTGCTGAGGTCCACCCTCCTGCAGAAACAGCAGATCAGCTTTTATCTTGACAAGGTACCCCAAGTTCGAAACACATCGGGTAGTAGACTTAACACTACGCACTTTACTGGAGGCAATTTTTAGACCCACTTAAAACACTGTTGCTGAGCAGACCCATTGTCTGTGAGGGTTCTGGCTTTTGGGCATGTTCCTGCATACTCATCAAATTCAGAAACAGTCTTCCCGTTGTTGGGCTGAGAAAGCTGTCCTGGTCCCCACCACCAGTGTTGTTCCACCCAAGTGACATCGGAGGAGTCATGCAAGGAGCGCGGTCTGGGCTGCCCTCCATTGGATAAGTGTTTCCATTCTGTTCCTCCTCCAGTACATGGCTGCTCCTGGTTTTCCAGAGCCAGGGGGAACTGGCCTGTTCGGTGTTTCCCATATTTTGGAGCTTGTGTTTCTTCTGCTCGAGCTTCTTAGTGTTTTGCCACTTCTGCAGGTGTCATCCGTGTCCCTCCTTATACAATGAGAAGCAGCCACAGAAGTCCGTTTCGGATGGGAAGTGGCTTGGTCCTTTCATGGCCCCTTCTTCCTCCCAACTAGGTGCCACTCACCCAGTTGTCCCTCTACCGACTCCTCCTCCATTGATTTGATCTGCTGAGGGAGCAGCTCAGGACAGTATGGGTGTTTGACACTCTGCTGCCGCATCCTTTTCCTTTTTGGCCCTCCCTGTGTCTTTCTTTGTCCCATTCTTCTCACTGAAGTGCTTGGTGAGTCAGGGTTGCAGATCTCTTCATAATAGCCATACCCGCCATTTTGTCTGCGTGCCCTTTGTTGGTGACACCCAGCTGGTGAGAACCAAGGCAGAGTTTTGCGCAGGTCTTGTAGAGGTGGCCTGCCCCATCTCACAAGTTGCAACATTTACTCTGCAGTCCTTTGTCTGATGGCTTTCCTGCTTGCAGCTCTTACAGATGATGGTGCTACAGTTGCAATGTGGCCAGATTTGCCATAAGCGTGACAAACACTGGGTTGCCCAGCACAGACAAGGTAGCCCCAACTTCTGCCGATGGCAATGCTAGAGGGAGAGTGGAGAATTGCTCCCTTGCCGTCCACCTTCAACGTCACCTTGACCTGCCATTTACTGGTCCAAATCCCGACAAGGTTCTTGAGCTCAGTGCTATTCCTGACCACTTCACCAATCCCGGCGAGGAAGGTCAGCACATCCACAATAGGAACATGGGATTGTAAAGTTGGATGGTCACAACACTGTTCTGTTCCAATGGCAACGTGAAGAGCAATCCCACTGTAAGGATAGACAGCAGGGTCAGGTTTCTTCTCTCCTCGAACACTTTGAGAAATTTTACACATGCTCAGCATTCTTGAAAGTCAAATAAAGTATCCAGTGCTGGGGAAGTCTTGCAGGTAGTAGGTGTAAGCAGATTCAAATATGCATCATTTCAAAAAGACTTGCTTAACGAATAAGGCACGGACAATCCGTGCACCTTCTTCACTGTTTATCACAGCCACCATAACAGTTACCCCTTCACACTTCTGTGCATTAAATTTCATCTGCCAGATGTCCACACATTCCACCAACCTGTCTATATCCTCGTGAAAACTATCCACCTCAGAGTTCACAATATTTCCAAGTTTTGTATGATCTGCAAAATTTGAACTTGTGCCCTCTATACTCAAGTGTAAGACCATAAGACATAGGAGCAGAAATTAGGCCATTCGGCCCATTGAGTCTGCTCCACCATTCAATCATGGCTGATAAGTTTCTCAACCCCATTCTCCCGCCTTCTCACCGTAACCTTTGATCCCCTTACCAATCAAGAACTTATCTATCTTGGCCTTAAATACACTCAATGACCTGGCCTCCACAGCCTTCTGTGGCAATGAATTCCATAGATTCACCACTCTCTGGCTAAAGAAGTTTCTCCTCATCTCTGTTCTAAAAGGTCTTCCCTTTACTCTGAGACTGTGCCCTCAGGTCCTAGTCTCTCCTACTAATGGAAACATCTTCCCCACGTCCACTCTATCCAGGCCTTTCAGTATTCTGTAAGTTTCAATCAGATCCCCCCCTCATTCTTCTAAACTCCATCGTGTATAGACCCAGAGTCCTAAAACGTTCCTCATATGTTAAGCCTTTCGTTCCTGGGATCGTTCTCGTGAACTTCCTCTGGACCCTCTCCAGGGCCAGAACATCCTTCCTGCAATTACAGGCCCAAAATTGCTCACAATATTCTAAATGTGGTCTGACCAGAGCCTTATAAAGCCTCAGCAGCACATCCCTGCTTTTATATTCTAGTCCTTTCAAAATAAATGCCAACATTGCATTTGCCTTCCTAACTACCGACTCAACCTGCAAGTTAACCTTAAGAGAATCCTGGACTAGGACTCCCAAGTCCCTTTGCACTTCAGATTTCTGAATTCTCTCCCCATTTAGAAAATAGTCTATGCCTCTATTCTTCCTACCAAAGTGCATGACCTCACACTTCCCCACGTTGTATTCCATCTGCCACTTCTTTGCCCATTCTCCTAACCTGTCCAAATCCTTCTGCAGCCTCCCCGCCTTCTCAATACTACCTATCCCTCCACCTATCTTTGTATCATCTGCAAACTTAGCCAGGGTGGCTTCAGTTCCTTCATCTAGATCATTAATGTATAAAGTGAAAAGTTGCGGTCCCAACACTGACCCCTGCGGAATTCCACTAGTCACTGGCCACCATCCTGAGAAGGACCCCCTTATCCCCACTCTCTGCCTCCTGCCAGACAGCCAATCTTCTATCCATGCTAGTACCTTACCTCTAAACCATGGACTCTTATCTTACTGAGCAACCTCCTGTGTGGCACCTTGTCAAAGGCCTTCTGCAAGTCCAAGTAGATAACATTTCTTGGCTCTCCTTGTCTAACCTACTCGTTACCTCCTCAAAGAATTCTAACAGATTTGTCAGGCATGACTTCCCCTAGATGAAACCATGCTGATTCTGCCCTATTTTACCAAGCACTTCCAAGTATTCTGAAATCTCATCCTTAATAATGGACTCTAAAATCTTACCAATGACCAAAGTCAGGCTAATCGGCCTGTAATTTCCCATCTTTTGCCTCACTCATTCTTAAACAGGGGGATTACATTGGCGATTTTCCAGTCCTCTGGAACCCTCCCTAACTCGAATGATTCCTGAAAGATCACCACTAATGCCTCCACTATCTCTTCAGATATCTCCTTCAGAACTCTGGGGTGTAATCCATCTGGTCCAGGTGATTTATCCACCTACAGACCTTTCAGTTTTCCTAGCACCTTCTCCTTGGTAATGGCCACCATACTCACCTCTGACCCCCCGACTCTCTTGAACTTTGGGAATGTTACTTGTGTCTTCCACCGTGAAGACTGATGCAAAGTACCTATTCAGTTCCTCCGCCATTTCTTTGTTCCCCACTACTACTACTCCTGCGTCATTTTCCAGCGGCCCAATGTCCACTTTTGCTCTCTCTTACCTTTTATATATCTAAAAAAGCTCTTGCAATCTTCTTTTATATTACTGGCTAGTTTACCCTCATAGTTAATCTTCTCCCTCCTTATTTCTTTTTTAGTTGTCCTCTGTTGGTCTTTGTAGGCTTCCCAATCCCCTGGTTTCCCACTGCTCTTTGCCGCATTGTATGCTTTCTCTTTAGCTTTTATGCTGTCCCCGACTTCCCTTGTCAGCCATGGTTGCCTCGTCCTCTTTATGCTTCTTCTTCCTAGGGATGAATTTTTGTTGTGTCTCCCAAATTACTCCCAGAAACTCCTGCCATTGCTGTTCCACTGTCTTTCCTGCTAGGCTCATCTCCCAGTCAATTCTGGCCAGCTCCTCCCTCATGCCTCTGTACTTGCCTTTATTCAACTGTAATACTGTTACACCTGATTCCAGCTTTTTCCTCTCAAATTGCAGGGTAAATTCTATCATATTATGGTCACTTCCTCCAAAGGCTTCCTTCACCTTAAGCTCCCTTTACAAATCTGCCTCATTACACATCACTAAATCTAGAATTGCCTGTTCCCTAGTGGGCTCCACCACAAGCTGCTCCAAAAAGCCATCTCGTAGACATTCCACAAATTCTTTTCCTTGGGATCCACTACCAACCTGTTTTTCCCAATCTATCTGCATATTGAAATCCCCCGTGATCACTGTAACCTTGCCTTTCTTACACGCCTTTTCTATCTCCTGGTGTATCTTGTGCCCCACATCCTGACTACTGTTCGGAGGCCTGTACATAACTCCCATTATGGCTTTTTTACCTTTGCAGTTCCTCAACTCTACCCACACAGACTCTACATCATCTGACCCTCCGTCATTTCTTGCTCTCAATTTAATTTAATTTCTTACTGACAAAGCAACCCCAAACACTCTGCCAACCTGCCTATCTTTTCGATAGGATGTATATCCTTGGATATTTAGCTCCCAGTCCTGATCCCCTTGCAGCCATGTGATGCCCACCACATCGTACCTGCCAATTTCAATCTGCACCACAAGCTCATTTACTTTATTTCATATACTGTGTGCATTCAGATACAACATCTTCAGTCCTGTATTTCCCGTCCCCTTTCTCATTGTCGTCCCTTTATCTGATGTGCTTGAATTTTGATTCCTAGCCCTTTCCAAACACTCTGTCCTATTTTGTTTTCTGGAGAATTTAATAGCCTCTCGTGGGCTCTCCTTTCTTTTCAGTTTTTTCATCATTTTCCGTGAAGTTGAATCCACCCCCATACATGCTAACCGGCTGCTTTGTTTCTCATTAGTCATACTTCTTGGAGTTTTACCCTTCCCTGTAGGTCATTAATATTGTTCTGACCATGTGAGAAAGGGTGAACTGGCTACCTCCTCTTGATTCACCCTTCTTGATTGGTCACAACAAAGGTTTCACAAGGATATGCTTTTTCCAAATCAGAATGTATTTAACCATTAAGCAGTGAGGAACAAGGAGCCAATCAAACAAGGTTTTCTTGGGTCATTCAAAGAGCAGATTTATTTCCCACTAAACTGGAGAAAAATAATAAAAACGCATTCGGCCCTCATGCAGTCAATAGGACACACACACACACACACACAAACGTAAAGGTTGTTTCCTTTGATTCTCCTTGAGGCATAAATTTTAAACGTTGCAGCTGATTTACATTATCTGGCTTCTTGGATGCAGTCAGATGTAGAAGATGTTGCGTGTATTAAGCAATCTCAATTTGCTTTGCTGGTAGGTTTCTGGTACTGGGCGACACCCTTATTCCAGAAGAGAAAGCGAGAGAGAGAGCAGCCTTCAGCCTGTTTCCTCTGCTGAAGAATTTCTTGACATCGCCTGTGTCACTTGTAATCTCGTGCTAGTGGCTGGGCAGCCTTGCCCTGAAATACGTCACCCATTATGTATTTCCAAGAGGATTTGGGTGTGTCTGTCTGTGACAGCTATTGTTTCAATATCCAGGACTTTGCATTTTTAATGTCTCTTTAGACAGTCACAAGTTTCGACGGTTATCTGGATTATAGGAAATGTCTCTCACTTCGCACTCCCCTAAGGGTGATTTGTTTGTTTCTCATCTTCATCTTGGAAAGTGGCCGAGTGTACCTTCCTCCTGTCCAAAGTTCACCACTAATGTCCTGATAATGTTGTCACTCTCCGTTTTATTCCATGGGCTTCAACGTTGTTCCAACTCTACCATGTGGCACTTGATCAAATGCCTTTTGGAAGTCCATGTGCACCACATCAATCACATTACCTTCATCAACCCTCTTCGTTACCACATAAGAAAACACAATCAAACTAGTTAAATACAGTTTACCTTTAACAAGTCTGTGCTGGCTTTCCTCAATTGAGCTAACTTATGTGGCAGCCAGTAACTGACACAGAAAGGGAGGAAAACTATCTTTAGTCAATAAGTAAAAATAAATATAATTTAATGTCAAAATTGGGCATTCATAATAAAAGAAAAAAAATTGCATTTATGTATCGCCTTTCATAACCTCAGGACCTTCCCTGCCATTAAAATTCTTTTGAACTATAATCACTATCATAACTAGGGAAATGTGAAATCTAATTTGAGCGTAGAGAAGTGCCACAAAGAGAAATAGGCACTGAGATGGAGTATTCTTTGTTGGCTGGTATTTTTTTCTTTAGAATCTTTAAAATCAGCTGAGTTGACAGTGAATTTTCACCTCTTCAGCTCCTTGTTCTGCTTATTTATATGGTTCTTATTTTTTTTGCTGAGATATCTTCACATTTTAATATGAGTGATTTTTCTCTGTTTCATTTTTTTTGTCTGTGTTATCCTCGTCTTCCAATTCACTATGATGCCACTTTCACTGTCCTATTCCGAGGCTTCTGCATGGAAACATGGAGATACAGGTTTCATTGTGCCTTCAGTTTCCTTTCTGTTTGGGGAAATCCTGCACCTCTGCTTATCATCCTGCTTCAGTTGGGGGTGTGTGACGCTGGAAATCATGAAGCAGAATCCCTTACTTCTTACAAAGCAGCATGGTATGTTAGTATCACGGTGCACTGTTCTCTTAAAGTCATAGTTACACAGCTTGAAGAACAACTTTCAAGTTAAAAGTCTAAAAACCTTTCAAATAATATTTTAGTTCCAGCAATCGTAATTACATACAAACATATGAATGAACTGGAATAGGCCATTCAGCCCCTCGAGCCTGCTCCACCATTTGATAAGATCATGGCTCATCTGATTGTGGCCTCTAATTTCCTGTCTGACCTTCTACCCTTTGACTCCATCCAACTCAGCCTTAAAAATATTCAATGACCTAGCCTCCACTGCTCTCGGGGAAGAGAATTCCACAGACTAATGACCCTCTGAGAGAAATAATTTCTCCTCATCTCCATCTTAAATGGGAGACCCCTTATTTTTAAACTGTGTCCCCTAGTTCCAGTCCCTCCCACATGGGAAAACATCCTTTCAGCATCCATCCTGTCAAGTTCCCTCAGGACCTTCTATATTTCAATAAGATCACCTCTCATCCTAAACGCCTGTAGATACAGACCCAGTCTGCCCAAGCTTTCCTCGTAATACTAGCTCTTCATCCCAGGAATCAGTCAAGTGAACTATCTATGCACTGTTTCTAATGCATTTATATCATTTTTTAAATGAGGAGACTAAAACTATACAGAGTATTCCTGATATGGTCTCACCAACACTCTGTAGAGCTGTAGCAAAGCTTCCCTACTTTTATATTCCATTCCCTTTGCAATAATTAACAACATTCCATTTTTCTTCCTAATCATTTGCAGCAACTGCTTACTGACCTTTTGTGATTCATATACCAGTACACCCAGATCCCTCTATACTGCAGAGTTTTTAAAAATTCTTTCATTGGATGTGGGTGTCACTGGCAAGGCCAGCATTTATTGCCCATACCGAATTGCCTTTGAACTGAGTGACTTGCTGGACCATTTTAGAGTCAAGCACATTGCTGTGGGTTTGGAGTCACATGTAGACCAAACCAGGTAAGGACGGCAAATTTCCTTCCCTAAAGAACATTAGTGAACCAAATGGGTTTTTATATCAATTGATTATAGCTCCATGATCACCATTACTGAAACGAGCTTTCAATTCCAGATGTTATTGAATTTAAATTCCACTGGCTGCTGTGATGGGATTTAAACATGTGTTCCCAAAGCATTAGCTGTGCATCTGGATTACTAGACCAGTGACATTACCATTCTGCCACCAATATAAATAATGCTAAAATAATTTAGCATTATTTAAATGTGAAATAAATGCTATTAATTAGCATTTAAATAAAATGTTCCTTTTCTGTTCTTCCTGCCAAAGTTCATATTACCCCACATTATACTTTATCTACCAAATTTTTGCCCATTCATTTAGCTTATCTATATCTCTTTGCAGTCTCCTTATGTTCTCTTCATAACTTATTTTCCAACCTAGCTTTGTTGTCAGTAAATTTAACAAACACACATTTTGGTCCTTTCATCCAAGTCATAAATAAAGATTGTAAATAGTTGAAGCCCTCGTACTGATCCCTGTGGCACTCCACTGACTACATCTTGCCAACCTGAAAATGACCCATTTACCCCTTCTCTCTGTTTCCTGTTAGCTAACCAATCCTTTATCCATACTAATATGTTACCCCCTACACCATGAGCTCCTATTTTGTGTAGTAACCTTTGATGTGGCACCTTATCAAATGCCATTTGGAAATCCAAATTTAAATAAATACACCACATCTACAGGTTCCCCTTTATTCACAATGTTTGTTACTTCCTCAAATAACTCTAATAAACTAGTCAGACACGATTTCCCTTTCTCAAAATCATGTTGATTCTGCCAGATTGCGTTATGATTCTCAAGGTACCCTGCAGAAACCTCCTCAATAATAAAAACAAAAAACTGCGGATGCTGGAAATACAAAACAAAAACAGAATTACCTGGAAAAACTCAGCAGGTCTGGCAGCATCGGCAATAATAGCTTCTAGTATTTTCCCTGTGGCAGATGTTAGGCTAATTGGCCTGTTGTTTCCTGCTTTCTGTCTCTTCCTTGAATAGAGGAGTTACAAACTCTGTGTTAAAAACTCGATGTTACAAACTCTATGTTACAAACTAATGGGACCTTTCCAGAATCTAGGCAATTTTGGAAAATTAAAACTGGTGCATCTACTATCTCAACAGCCACTTCTTTTAACACATTAGGATGAAGTCCATCAGGATCTGGGGACTTGTGAATTTTTAGTTCCAATAATTTTCTAATTACCCTTTCCCTGATAATTGTAATAATTTTAAGTTCCTCCCTTCCACTTCTTGATTTATAGTTATATCTAGGATGTTATTTGTGTCTTCTACAATGAAGGCAATCACAAAATATCTATTCAGTGCATCTACTATTTCCTTATTTCACAGAATCACAGAATATTACAGCGCACAAGGAGGCCATTCAGCCCATTGTGTCTGCACTGGCTCTTCGAATGAGCTTCATGACTTTGTGCCATTCTCCTGCCTTTTCCCCATACCCTTGCTCATTGTTTCTATTCAAATAATCATCCAATACCCTCGTGAATGCCTCGAATGAACCTGTCTCCACCACAAGTCCAGGCAGTGCATTCCAGACTTGAACCACTCGCTGTGTGAAAAAGTTTTTTCTCACATCACATTCGCTTCTTTCGCAAATCACTTTAAATCTCTGCCCCCTTGTTCTCGATCCTTGTACAAGTGGGAACAGTTTCTCCCTATATATTCTATTCAGCCCCCTCATGATTTTGAACACCTCTATTAAATCTTCTCTTCGCCCCCCTCCTCTCCAAGGAGAACAGTCCCAACTTCTTCAACCTATCTTCATAACTGAAGTAATTCATCTCTGGAACCATTCTTGTAAACCTCTGCTGCACTCTATCCAATGTATTCGCATCCTTCCTATAATGTGGTGCCCAGAACTGTACACAATACTCTAGCTGAAGTCTAACTAGTATCTTATATAAACGCAGCATAATCTCCTTGCTCTTGTACTCTATGCCCCTATTAATAAAGCTGAGAATACTGTATGCTCTATTAACTGCTCTCGCCACCTGTCCTGCCAACGTCAATGACCAATGCACATATACACCCAAGTCCCTCTGCCCCTGCACCCCCTTAAGAATTGTACCCCTTATTTTATGTTGTCTCTCCATGTTCTTCCTACCAAAATGCATCCCTTATTTCCCTGTATTAATTTCCCAGACACTCTCTCTAGAGGACCAACATTCACTTTAGTTAATCTTTTCTTTTTTAAATATCCATAGAAATGTCTTACTTTCTGTTTTTTATATTTTTATCAGCTTTCTTTCATTCTAATTTCTGATTTCTTTTTTTTTTTGTTATTATTTGCTCTTTTTAAGTATCTTGTTCAATTTTCAGACCTACCACTAATCTTCACGGAATTGTACACTTTTTCTTTCAACCTGATACTATCTTTTAACTTTCTTAGTTAGGCACGAATGATGAATCTTCTCCAGGAGTCTTTCTTTCTCACTGGAAAGTATAACAATCTGGTTATGATCACAGACAGCCTGGAGCTCCTTTATTATGAGGTCATGAATCAATTCTGTGTCATTACACATTATGTCATGATGACAGACATGATTATTGAATGAGATCTACCAACAACTTCACCAGCTAACCACGGGCATATTGAACTGTTTAAAGAAGTCCTGTTTTTTAAAATGCAAGTAAAGACACTAACCAAAGATGGATACCAGCAGTCATCTGATACCCAGAAATTTACCAAAGCTCCTTAGACAGCACCTTCCAAACCCACGGCCACTGCCATCTAGAAGGACAAGGGCAGCAGATAGGTGGTCACACCGCCACCTGGAAGCTCCCCCCTAAGTCACTCACCATCCTGACTTGGAAATATATCGCCGTTCCTTCACTGTCGCTGGGTCAAAATCCTGAAACTCCCTTCTTAACAGCATTGTGGGTGTACCTGCACCACGTGGACTGCAGCAGTCCAAGGAGGCAGCTCACCACTGCCTTCTCAAGGGCAATTAAGGATGGGCAATAAATACTGGCTCAGCCAGCAAAGCCCACATCCCACGAATGAATAAAAAAATTGTAAGTGACCACTTTGTTGGAAAGTTCCTATATGATTTGCACTACACACCTACTCTCAGTTGTTGCATGGAATGTCATACCTGCAGGTGGAGATGTGTCAAGGCCCAGTTGAAACAGGGAATCTTGATAGGAAGGCATTAAAAGTGCAAAGTGCTGGACTTTTAATTCCCTGTAATGCTGTGAAGATAATGGGATTTGCTGCTCAGCCAGTTACACCCAACCAGATACTTAAAATCCCCTTTGGAGGATGAAATAACTCCATCTCCTGTTGATTTATATCTCAAAATGTGTCAAAACGTTTCTGAGATGAAAGAGAAAAACTGGGATCACGTCAACAGTAGATGTTAATTGGAATCCCTTCTTGGAATATACAGAAATTAGTTTAAAAACTGGCTCTGCCAAAAGCAGAGAGAGGGACAAACAGGAAGAAACATGACAGTCATCTAAGAATGCTGCTGAAAAAGAGCAGGAAGCATCTCTCTCTCTCTCTCTCTCTGTATGTGTCGTCATGTCTTTTATTATTTTTTTCTTCGGTTTAGTAACTAATAAACTTACTCTTTCTCTGACTCAGGTAAACCTGGTTTGATTGACTCTTTGTTAAAAAGTAAATACATTTAGACTAGAAAAGGTATCTACAGGAAAAATAATTTTTTAAAACCTTTGTGGTAGCCAGCCTGCAGGGCTGAATGAAAGGGGAGCCAGCTCACTCCTCCTCATCCAGTCATAACAATTACCAGATTTAGAATAGCCTGTTCTCTGCTTGGCTTTAGAACGTGCCTCTATGAACTCATCTTCCAGACTCTCTTTGCCACTCTGATTCGTCCAACCTACATGCAGATTGAAATCATTCATAATTATCGCTGTACCTTTCTCATCAGTCCCCATTATTTTGTACTGTATACCCTGTCTGACAGTGTAGTTACTGGTAAGATACCACTTATAAACTACTCCCACAGGTGACTTCTTACCTTTAGTATTTCTAATCTCTATCCATACTGATTCTACATCTTGGTCTTTAGAACTAAGGTCATCTCTCACACTGTTGTACTATTGTAATTTCAAGTGCATGCATAGATTTGTCAGATGACCATTAGCTCCATTGTATTAAAGGACCTTTCCATTGCTTCATGCAAATTGGTTCAGTTTCACAGCTAATTATTTTCCTTTTCTGTACATATTGGTCTTTAGACTCTTCATTTCATCTGTATCATCATTTGATAAAGATAAACAGTAACTCTAAAGTGACATTTCTGTATTTTTCATTTTTAGGAGATCCTCATGATCCAGGAACGCTGGTATCCTTGACCACTCGGCACACTGGTCAGAAACCCTCTCACTGCTCAGTCACAACCCCTGTGCAAGATCATGACTTGAGGTGAAATTTTCCTTGTGAATTTGCGGACACATACAATTTGTAAGAGCTGGAGCACTGGTTGTAGGCCAAGGTCTCTCTCTAGCAACTTGGCACAAAAATCTAGGCTGAAACTCCAGTGCTCTACTGAGGAAGTACAATACTGTTGGAGGTGCTGCCTGTCGATTTGGATAAGACATTAAACAGAGGCCCTGTCGGCGCACTAAGATGCACTTAAAGAATCCAATGGCACTTATTTTGAAGAGCAGGATGGTTCTCCACAGTGTCCCTCAACCAACATCACAAAAACAGATTATCTGACAGAGGACAGCTGGATACTCTCACCCAATCCGAGGCCCCAACCAAGATCCAGCCCTCTGCTCAGCTTTGTGCTCCAGCCCTGGGAGGGAGGGCATGTGGGGTTTAGGAAGAGGAGTTGCTGAGTGAGTATGGTAGGGAAATAGGTTGGGAAAGAGTGTGTTGGTGTGTGTGATGAGATTGGGAAAGAGTGTGTGGCTTTCACCACCTGGCAGTGCCACCTAATGTGTAAATATATATGTACAGTATGTAAATATGTGTTAAATATTTTGAGAATTATCTGAAAGCATTGCTTTAATCATTTTTGTCCTACTGCAACTCCAACCACAACAGGCACCAGGAACAGTTGTACATACACACTCGGCTCACACTGTCCATCAGCTCATGCGTGGTTTCTCCTACCGCTGACCTCATTGGTGTGTGTCCATCAGCCTGTTCATTTGCGTTCAAGTGCGATATGCAAATGGCCACAGCAGCTTTACACGACTGGGGAATCTTTTCAGTCTATCATTGTATTGTAAACTTTAGGCACAAATCATCAATCACAGTAGCTGCACATGCTGACTGATGGGAAATTGTCAATTTTCAGTCAGTGCCCTTCAGCACCTAAGGGGTAAATGAATGATGTCAGCTGGCATTCTGTGCAAAATGGAAGCATACTTAACCTGGCACTGCAGAGACAATGATTAAATATGCGAGACAACCATCTTAGGGAACTGGGCTGGCCAATACTTTATCCCCTTCACCATCAGGTCAGACAGCCTGAAGGTGCTGGGGATATGGTTCGGAGGGACCAGGGCATGTGTTAGAAACTGGAAGGAGTGAGTGGCTGCGATGAAAAGAAAACTGGGCATGTGGGAGCGACACTCCCTCTCCAATGCGGGTAAGAACCTAGTCATCAGGTGTGAGGCACTCTCGGTGTTGCTGTATGTGGTACAGGTCTGGCCCATTCCTCACTTCTGCACTGTGGTGATCACCCAAGCCATCTTCCGCTTTATCTGGAGGTCAAAAAGGGATTGTGTTCACAGGGACACGATGTACGAGCCTCTACATAAAGGGAAAAACATGCCCAACATCACCTCATCCTGATGGCCACCTTTGTGTGCAGCTGCAACAAGCTGTGCGTAGACCCTCAGTATGCAAACACCAAGTGTTGCTACGTGCTGAGGTTCTATCTGTCCCCGGTGTTGTGAAGGATGGGTCTGGCCATGCTGCCGCGGAACGTTTCAAGTAGTTGGACCGTGCCGTACCACCTGTCCCTTGTGAAAAATTTTATGCAGAGAAACACCTTTGACCACAAGTCCATCAGGCAGTGGTCCATACTTATTGTCCTAGAGGCCCTACAGGAAAAGGAGAGGGTGGATCCTGTCGTGTGGTTCCCTGAGCAGACTGTCAAAGTCATTTGGCAGAGTGCCTCATCACCAGAACTTTCCAACAAGCACCAAGATGTAATTTAGCTGGTGCTAAGAAAGGCCCTCCCCACCAGATCCTTCCTCCACGCCAGGAGTCTCAATCCCTCTGCACGTTGCCCTCGAGGTGGCTGTGGTGGAGAAGAGACCGTTGTTCACCTCCTTGTGGATTGTGCCTTTGCAAAGAAGGTCTGGAGAGAGATGCAGTGGTTTCTGTTGGGGTTCATCCCAAGCAGTTCTGTGACACAGGACTCTGTGCTCTACAGGCTGTTCCCAGGGACACACACCGAGACAAACATCAACTGCAGCTGGAGGATCATCAACTTGGTGAAAGATGCTCTTTGGTCTGCCTGAAACTAGTTGGTCTTCCAGTGCAAAGAGTTGTCCCTGACCGAGTGTTGCAGTCTGGCACGTTCCAAGGTCCAGGACTACGTGCTGAGGGACACACTAAAGCTTGGGACAGCCGCTGCAAAGGCACAATGGGGAAAGGTCATTGTCTCAGACCTTTCTGCCACAGTGCACCAAGGGGCTGGGAACTATACAGACCAAATACAGGGTTGTATGACTCACACTGAATGTATGCAGTGAATACTAAATGTATCATTATTGTATTGAAGCACCTCAGAGTGCAACATGATGTATGTCGATAACTCCAACACCCATTGCACAGCCTGACTGTAATGACCATATTGAAATGACTGTAATGTTCATTGATTGTATTGAAGCTCCTCGTGATCAATGTGTAAAAGTTGAGTATGACTGCACTTTTTTGTGATGGCCAATTTGAAATGTATTGTCACGTTCTTTCAGATATTTTAGGAACATCACTGTGTTGTTAGGGAGGGAATTCCAGGATTATGACCCATCGACAGTGAAGGAATGGTAATATTTTTCCAAGTCAGGATGGCGAGTGGTTTACAGGGGAACCTCCAAGTGGTTCCCATCTATCTGCTGCCCTTGTCCTTCTAAATGGTAGCGGTTGTGGGTTTGGAAGGTGCTGTCTAGGGAGCCTTGATGAGTTCCTGCAGTGCATCTTGCAGATGGTACACACTGCTGCTACTGTTCGTTGGTGGTGGAGGGAGTGAATGCTTGTGGAAGGGGTGCCAATCAAATGGGCTGCTTTGTCCTGGATGGTCTCTTGTTGGAGATGGTCATTGTCTGGCACTTGCATGGCATGAATGTTACTTGCCACTCGTCAGCCCAAGCCTGAATATTGTCCAGCTCTTGCTGAATTTGGACATGGACTGCTTCAGAACTGAGCACAATATTCAATTTGTGGTCTAACTAGGGCTTCGTATAACTGAAGCGTAACTTCTACTCCTTGTATTCTATTCCTATAGATATAAAGACCTTTGGGATTATTTTCTGTATCTGTTCATAGCACTTTAATATTTTTTCTCAATTTTTTCATAAAATTTGTCAAATGTACATTACATAACAGTTGTAAACTCAGTCCTCAAGAACCTCGAGAACGTTATGTGTGGACCACTGCCTGATGGACTTGTGGTTAAGGTGTTTTTCTACATAAACTTTTCCACAAGGAACAGGTGCTACAACTGAATGGTGTGTTTCACAGCAATGTGGCCAGACCCATCCTTTGCAACATTGAGTTCAGATAGAAACTCAGCATGTAGTGACACTCGGTGTTTGTTCACTGATGGTCTATGTGCTACTTGATGCAGCCACACACAAAGGTGGTCATCAGGATGAGGGTGATGTTGGGTATGCTTTCCTCCTGCCGCACCCAATATTTTATCGAGATTTGTATCAGGTGTTCCTCCAGACACTGTCCATTTTCAATCTGAAGATAAAGTGGAAGATGGTTAGAGTGGCCACCACAACTCAAGAGCAGGTTATGGGCCAGACCTGTGCCATGTGCAGCAACAGTGAGAGCGCCTCATGTCTGATGACCAGGTGCAAGAGGGAGGATTGCTTCCACACACCCAGTCTTGTGCTTTACTTTGGCTATGTGGTCCTCCTGGTTTTTGGGGCATGTCCCAGCCCCTTCAAACCATATTCTCAGCATATTGAAATATAACGATAGCGGTGTGAATTTAATCATTGTAATTAATATGATGGCGCTGCACACCTGAAGCGTAACTCCTTCTAACATCACCATCTATAGGAATACTGTGGTATTGCAGTGCTGTAGACTTTTATTCTAACTGTAATATCAACAGGTACCAGCTGAGGGCGGTGCAGACCTACTAATGATCAAAAGCCATCGCTGGCAACAGCGCCCTCTATACGATAATAAAAATACCTGGAAAAACTCAACAGGTCTGACAGCATCTGCGGAGAGGGATACAGTTGATGTTTCAAGTCCGTATGAACCTTCATCAGAACTAAGACAAATGGAAATGAGATGAAATATAAGCTGGTAGAAGTGGGTGGGACAGGAGAGCTCGATAGGGGGCCAGTGATAGGTGGAGGCCAAGAAGAGACTGCCAAAGATGTCATAGACAAAAGGATGAAGGGGTGTTGATGGTGGTGATATTATCTAAAGGATATGCTAATGGGGACATTAAGGGAAGCCAGCTAGTGGCAGATGGCCCTAGTGTGGGTGGGGTGGGGTGGGGGGAAGGAATCGAAATGGGCTAAAAGGTGGAGATGAAACAATAGATTGAAATAAATTTAAAAATAGGGAAAAGAAAAAAAAAGTTTAAAAAATTACAAATTATTGGAAAAGGGGGGATTGGAAAGGGGGTGGTGATGGAGGAGAGGGTTCATGATCTGAAATTGTTGAACTCAATATTCAGTCTGGAAGTCTGTAAAGTACCTAGTCGGAAGATGAGGTGCTGTTTCTCCAGTTTGCGTTGAGCTTCACTGAAACAATGCAGCAGGCCAAGGACAGACATGTGGGCATGAGAGCAGGGTGGAGTGTTGAAATGGCAAGCGACAGGGAGGTCTGGGTCATGCTTGCTGACAGACCAAAGGTGTTCCACAAAGCAGTCACCTAGTCTACGTTTGGTCTCTCCAGTGTAGAGGAGACTGCATTGGGAGCAACGAATGCAGTAGACTAAATTGAGGAAAGTGCAAGTGAAATGCTGCTTTACTTGAAAGGAGTGTTTGGGCCCTTGGACCGTGAGGAGGGGGGAAGTAAAGGACCAGGTGCAACCTTCTGCGGTTGTATGGGATGGTGCCATTGGAGAGGGTTGAGGAGTAGGGGGTGATGGAGGACCAGGGTATCCCGGAGGGAATGATCCCTATGGAATGCCGACGGTGGGGTGAAGGGAAGATGTGTTTGGTGGTAGCATCATGCTGGATTTGGCAGAAATGGCGGACGATGATCCTTTGAATGCGGAGGCTGGTGGGGTGATAAGTGAGGACAAAGGGGTCTCTATCATGTTTCTGGGAGGGAGGAGAAGGCATGAGGGCGGATGCACGGGAGATGGGCCAGACACGGTTGAGGGCCCTGTCAACCACCGTGGGTGGAAAACTTCGGTTAAGGAAGAAGGAAGACATGTCAGGGGAACTGTTTTGGAAAGTGGCATCATCAGAACAGACGCAACGGAGGCAAAGGAACTGAGAAAGGGATGGAGTCCTTACAGGAAGCAGGGTATGAGGATCTGTAGTCAAAGTAGCTGTGGGAGTCGGTAGGCTTGTAATGAATATTGGTGGACAGTCTATCACCAGAAATTGAGACAAAGAGGTCAAGGAAGGGAAGGGAAGTGTCAGAGATGGACTATGTGAAAATGATGGAGGGGTGGAAATTAGAAGCAAAATATATAAATTTTTCCAGATCCAGACAAGAGCATGAAGCAGCACCAAAGCAGTCATTGATGTACTGGAGAAAGAGTTATGGGAGGGGGCCTGAGTAGGACTGGAACAAGGAATGTTCCACATACCCCATAAAGAGACAGGCATAACTGGGGCCCATGCGGGTACCCATAGCAACACCTTTTATTTGGAGGAGGTGAGACAAGTTTAAGGAGAAATTGTTCAGTGAGAGAACAAGTTCAGCCAGACGGAGGATAGTGGTGGATGGGGATTGTTCAGGCCTCTGTTCGAGGAAGAAGCCGAGAGCCCTCAGACGTGGATGGAAGTGCAGAGGGTTTGGACGTCCATGGTGAAGAGGAGGCGGTAGGGGCCAGGGAGCTGGAACTTGTTGATATGATGTAGGGCGTGAGAAGAATCGCAGATGTAGTTGGGGAGAGACTGGACAAGGGGAGAGAGAATGGAGTCAAGATAGCAAGAAATGAGTTTTGTGGGGCAGGAACAGGCTGACACAATTGGTCTGACAGGACAGTCCTGTTTGTAGAACAAAAACAGAAATACCTGGAAAAACTCAGCAGGTCTGGCAGCATCGGCAGAGAAGAACAAAGTTGATGTTTCGAGTCCTCATGACCCTTCAACAGAACAGTTCTGTTGAAGGGTCATGGGGACTCAAAACGTCAACTTTGTTCTTCTCCGCCGATGCTGCCAGACCTGCTGAGTTTTTCCAGATATTTCTGATTTGGTTTTGGATTTCCAGCATCCGCAGTTGTTTGTTTTTATCAGTCCTGTTTGTGGATTTTGGGTAGGAGTTAGAAGCGGGCTGTCTGAGGTTGGGAGACTATGAGGTTGGAAGCTGTGGAGGGAAGATCTCCAGAGCAGATCTAATTCGACCTATTGTTTCATCTCCACCTTTTAGCCCATTGGATCCCTTCCCCCCACCCCACCCGCACTAGGGCCATCTGCCACTAGCTTGCTTCCCTTAATGTCCCCATTAGCACATCCTTTGGATAATATCACCACCGTAAACACACCTTTGTCTATGACATCTTTGGCAATCTCTTCTTAGCCTCCATCTATCACTGGCCCCTTATCGAGCTCTCCTGTCCCAACCCCTCCCACCAGCTTATATTTCATCTCATTTCTATGTGTTAGTTCTGAAGGAGGGTCATACAGACTTGAAACATCAACTGTATCCCTCTCCGCAGATGCTGTCAGACCTGAGTTTTTCCAGGTATTTTTGTTTTTGTTCTAGATTTCCAGCATCCGCAGTATTTTGCTTTTATCCCTCTGTACGCTATTACCGGTATCACAGCTGTTTGCACTACATTATTCCCACCAACGGGTGGCGCTAATTCAACCCTTTTAATCTATTAAACCTTCAAATTCAAACCTATTTCATGTTTTGGGCAGAAACCTTCCTGCCGCTGTTTCCACTTTTTGTCACAAACAGATCAGATGGGAAAGAGGAGGGGAAAAAGCACTAAGATGTTTTTTGGGAAAAATATACTTTATTCATAAAATATCTGGAAGAACATTACAAAACATTTCTAAACGGCCATCACAAAAAGTACAATCAGCTTCAACTTTTCCACATGGATCACGAGGAGCTTCAATACAATCAATGTCATTTACAGACAGTGCAATGGTATTGGAGTTATCATCATACATCATGTTGCACTCTGAGGTGCTTCAATACAATTAGTATTCACTGCATATTTTTGAGAGTTGTAGAGCTCAAGGGGTCTATACAATTCCTAGCCCCTCAGTGCTCTATGGCAGAAAGGACAGCGACCCTTCCCCATTGGGCCTTTGCAGCGGCTGCCCCAAGCTTTAGTGTGTCCTTCAGCACGTAGTCCTGGACTTTGGAATGTGCCAGTCTGCAACACTCGGTCAGGGACAACTCTTTGCGCTGGAAGACCAACAAGTTTCAGGCAGACCAAAGAGCATCTTTCACCGAGTTGATGATCCTCCAGCTGCAGTTGATGTTTGTCTCGGTGTGTGTCCCTGGGAACAGCCCGTAGAGCACAGAGTCCTCTGTCACAGAACTGCTCGGGATGAACCTCGACAGAAACCACTGCATCTCTCTCCAGACCTTCTTTGCAAAGACATAATCTACAAGGAGGTGAACAATGGTCTCTTCCCCACCACAGCCACCTCGAGGGCAACATGCAGAGGGGGTGAGACTCCTGGCATGTAGGAAGGATCTGACAAGGAGGGCCTTTCTCACCACCAGCCAAGCTACGTCTTGGTGCTTGTTGGAAAGTTCTGGCGATGAGGCATTCTGCCAAATGACTGTCAGTCTGCTCGGGGAACGATCCCACAGGATCCACCATCTCCTTTTCCCTCAGGGTCTCGAGGATGTTATATGCTGACCACTGCTTGATGAACTTGTGGTCAAAGGTGTTTCTCTGCATAAATTTTCACACGAGGGACAGGTGGTACAGCACGGTCCAACTACTTGGAGCGTTCCGCGGCAGCGTGGCCAGACCCATCCTTCGTAACACTGGGGACAGGTAGAACCTCAGCACGTAGTGACACTTGGTGTTTGCATACTGAGGGTCTACGCAACGCTTGATGCAGCCGCACACAAAGGTGGCCATCAGTATGAGGGCGATTTTGGGCACGTTTTTTCCCCCTTTATCTAGAGGCTTGTACATCGTGTCCCTGCGGACACGATCCATTTTCGACCTCCAAAGCAAAAGATGGCTAGGGTGATCGCCACCACGGAGGAGTGAGGAATGGGCCAGACCTGCACCATGTACAGCAACAGCGAGAGTGCCTCACACCTGATGACCAGGTTCTTACGCGCAATGGAGAGGGAGCATCGCTCCTACATGCCCAGTTTTCTTTTCCACCATAGCCACGCGCTCTTTCCAGTTTCTAACACATGCCCCGATCCCTCCGAACCATATCCCCAGCACCTTCAGGCTGTCAGCCCTGACGGTGAAGGGGACAAAGGATCGATCAGCCCAGTTCCCAAATAACATGGCCTCGCTCTTCCCACGATTTACCTTGGCTCCCGAGGCCAGTTCAAACTGGTCGCAGATGTTGATCAGTCTGCGCACCGACAGGGGATCCGAGCAGAAGACGGTGACATCATCCACATGCAGGGCGGCTTTGACCTGAGTGCAGCAACCCGCAAAAAACAATCTTGTGAAACTGTTTCAGCAAAGCAAAAAAACCAACTGCGACCTACTCACCACAACAACTATCAGATACCTGGAGAAAAACAAAACAGAAAGTCTGTGCGACCCAGAAGGAAAGAAACAGTTTGGACCAATATTCTTATTTCCCAGTTTTTACTCTTTCTTTCCTTCTGGGTCTCACAGACTTTGTTTTGTTTTTCTCCAGATATCTGATAGTTGTTGTGGTGAGTAGGTCGCAGTTGGTAAATGATTTTTTGCTTCGCTAAACAGCTTCACAAGATTGTTTTTTCTGGATTGTTCGTATCAATTCAGACCAGTACTCAGAGTAATAGAGGTCTTCAGCACAGAAAAGGCCCTTCGGCCCATCGAGTCTGCACCGGTCAAATACCTAACTATTCTAACCCTATTTTCCAGCACTAGGCCCATAGCCCTGTATGTCATGGCAACGCAACTGCACATCCAAATACTTCTTAAATGTTATGAGGGTTTCTGCCTCTACCACCCTTTCAGGCAGTGAGTTCCAGATTCCCACCACCCTCTGGGTGAAAAAAATTCTTCCTCACATCCCCTCTAAACCTCCTTCCTGCCCCTTACCTTAAATCTATGCTCCATGGTTATTGATCCCTCCACCAAGGGGAAATTCTTTCTTGTCTACCCTATCTATGCCCCTCATAATTTTATACACCTCAATCATGTCCCCCCCTCAATCTCCTCTGCTCCAGGGAAAATAACCCCAGTCTAGCCACTCTCTCCTCATAACTAAAACTTTCTAGCCCAGACAACATCCTGGTAAATCTCCTCTGCACTTTCTCTCTAGTGCAATCACATCCTTCCTGTAATGCAGATTCCAGAACTGCACACAATACTCTAGCTGTGGCCTAACCAGCGTTTTATACAGTTCCAGCATAACCTCACTGCTCTTACATTCAATGCCTCGGCTAATAAAGATAAGTATCCCATATGTCTTCTTAACCACCTTATCTACCTGTCCCGCTACCATAAGGGACCAGTGGACATACACATGAAGGTCCCTCTGATCCTCGATACTTCCCAGGGTCCTACCATTTATCGTGTATCCCTTGTTTGTCCTTCCCAAGTGCATCACCTCACACTTGTCCAGATTAAATTCCATTCGCCACTGATCAGCCCATCTATATCCTCCTGTAATCTAAGGCTCCTCACTGTTTACCACGCCACCAATTTTTGTGTCATCCATGAACTTACTGATCAACCCTCCTACATTCAAGTATAAATTGTTTATATTTACACCACAAACAGCAAGGGACCCAACACCGATCCCTCTGGAACCACACTGAACACAAGCATCCAGCCACAAACACACCCCTCGACCATCACCCTCTGCTTCCTACCACTCAACCAATTCTGGATCCAATTTGCCAAATTGCCTTGGATCCCATGGGCTCTTACCTTCGTTATCAGTCTCCCATGCAGGGCCTTATCAAAGCCTTGCTGAAACCCAAGTAGACTACATCAAATACATTGCTGTCATCAATACCTGGTCACCCCTTTGAAAAATTCCCTCAAACTGGTCAGACATGACTTCCCTTTAACAAAACCATGCTGACTGTCCTTGACTAATCCTTGCTTCTCCAAGTGTAGATTAATTCTGTCCCTCAGAATTGCTTCCAATAGTTTCCCCACCACTGAGGTTAGACTGACTGGCTTGTAAGTTCCCTGCTTTATCCCTTTCTCCCTCCTTGAATAACGGTACCACATTGGCTGTCCTCCAGTCCTCTGGCACCTTTCCTGTGGCCAGAGATATTGAAAATTATTGCCAGCGCCCCTGCTAGCTCCTCCCTTGCCTCACTCATTTCATTCGGGCTCGGAGATTTTTGTACTTTTAAGCCTGCCAGACCACTTAGAACCTCCTCCCTTTCTATACTAATTTCTTTAACTACATCACAGTCCTTCTGCCTGATCTCTATGCCCACGTCGTCCTTCTCACTTGTGAACACCGACACAAAGTATTCGTTTAGAACGCAACTACATCTTCCGGCTCCACACACAAATTGCCACTATGGTCCTTAATGGGCCCTACTCTTTCCCGAGTTACTTGTAAAATAACTTTGGGTTTTCCTTTATTTTACCTGCCAATGTTTTTTCATGCCCCCTTTTTGCTCTCCTAATTTCCTTTTTAAGTTCCCCCCCCCTACCCATTCTATACTCCTCTAGGGCTTCTGTTGTTTTGAGCCCTCGGTATCTGCCATAAGCCTCCCTTTTTTCTCTTTATCCAATCCTGTATAATCCCTCGACATCCAGGGGTTCCCCTGGATTTGCTGGTCCCACCCTTGGTCTTTACTGGAACCTGTTGGCCCTGGGAAGGAACATTTCCCCTTGGTGGAGGGATCAATAACCGGAGGGGGAGGGAGGGGGGGGGGGCAGGAAGGAGGTTTCGAGGGGATGTGAGGAAGAATTTTTACACCCAGAGGGTGGTGGGAATCTGGGACTCTCTGCCTGAAAAAAGGGTGGTAGAGGCAGAAACCCTCATTACCCACTTTCCACATCAACCAACCAACCACCCCCACCCCCCCCCCCCCCCCCCCCCCATTGTGGGGCAGGTAAAATCCAGGCCCGAGGCCCCGAGTTTCCCTTCAGGAGGTCGGGCCCGGCTGACGGCTGCGGCCCCCGGGGCCTGGTCCGCCCGCCCGCCCGCCCGCCCGCATCATAATGACCGCTCAAGCCGGCACTCGGGTCAGGGGCATTTGACGTGATGGTTTATTTGCGGCCATTCCGCTCCCGTCAGCCTGAGGCCCCGGGCCCTGCGGCCTGTGCCGTGTCCGCGCTCCCGCTGCCTCTCTCCCCACAACAAGGAGCCGACCCTCCGGTGAGTGAACGAGCCCGAATCCGCCCGCCTTCGCGGCCCCCAACCCGAGGCCAGGCCCCTCCTCCTCTTCCTCCTCCTCCTCCCGGCCCCCACTGCGTCCGGCCCGGAGACACGGACACTCCCTCCGGCCGGGCCCGAGCCACCGCTACTGCCGCCGCCATTACCACCCCCAACCCCCTACGGAGCAAGAGGGAAACAAGATGGCGGCGTCCCCGGGGGTCAGGGGTCACTCCCGTCCGGCCGCCATCTTGTTGTCTGAGTACCAACTGCGCTTGCGCACCTCCCAGAGCTTGAAGCCAAGCTGTAGACTGGGTCCTCTCACTGTCAAAATATCAAGAAAATATATTTTTCAGCCGAACTCACAACAGGAGATGACAGCTTTAGTAATATCCCCCCCCCCCCCCCCCTCAGAGTCAGAAATAAGGTTGCCATCTCTGGTTAGAGGCACTCTTGGAGATTGAACTGGCTTAAAACCTAC
The DNA here is from genome assembly GCF_017639515.1 of Carcharodon carcharias. NCBI lineage: Eukaryota > Metazoa > Chordata > Chondrichthyes > Lamniformes > Lamnidae > Carcharodon > Carcharodon carcharias. Next base: position 129,297,764 of record NC_054481.1, read on the forward strand.
CCCCTTGACCAAAGTTTTGGAGCACTTGACTTAATATCTCATTTTGTTTTGCTCAGTATTAATATTTTTGACAAATTGTTGTTTTCTTTATCCATGGGATCTGTAAGGCTATTTATCACCCATCTTTAAATTGCCGTTGAGGAGGTGATGTTGGGCCTCTTTCTTGCAATGCTGAAATCCATGTGGTGTTGGATCCAGTACACTACTGCGAAGTTCCATGGGATGTTTTACTGCAAAATGAAAGTTGTTGTCTCGTCATGACACAACTTCCAATGGGAATTAAAAGTTGGCACCTCTGTTGTAATACACTGGAGTATCAGGCGAGATGATATGCTCAAATGGGGGTTATATATTGGTTTAAGGGAAACAGATAAGGTTACACGAAATGCTACTTTTTTGTTACAGAATCTAAAGAAATTGTTCTGGTGATTTCCTTTGAAGTAAATATGAAGTTTTACTTTTTATGGGTGAGTGCTGGGGATATGTCAAACTGCTCAAGTTTAAACTTATACTGGGAAATTGCATGTACTTTTATTTAATTTATAATTAAAAGTGTTCTTTTAAGTATTTTATTTTCTCTTTAATTTATAAGTTCAGATTTCATCCATTATCTTTACAATATTCACTTTTTAAAAATTACCACCCCAATTTAAAAGTCAAATTTCTTATTTTAAATATTTTTAACTGAGGAGAGACGGTGGGTATGGGCAGTTTGCTACTATTCAGCAAGTTGATCCAGTAAGTACTTGAGTTCACCTCACAGAGGCTGAGCGTCAACTCACAGACACTTCCTCCTACCTCTCCCTGGACCATGACCCCACCACTGAACATCAAGCCGTTGTTTCCAGGACTGTCACTGACCTCATCTCCTCTGGGGATCTTCCTCCCACAGCTTCCAACCTGATAGTCACCCAACCTCGGACGGCCCACTTCTACCTCCTACCCAAAATCCACAAACAGAACTGTCCCGGCAGACCGATCGTGTCAGCTTGCTCCTGCCCCACAGAACTCATTTCTCGTTATCTTGACTCCCTTCTCTCTCCCCTTGTCCAGTCCCTCCCCACCTACATCCGTGATTCCTCTGACACCTTACGTCACATCAACAATTTCCAGTTCCCTGGCCCCAACCGATTCCTCTTCACCATGGACATCCAATCCCTCTACACCTCCATCCCCCACCAGGATGGTCTGAGGGCCCTTAGCTTCTTCCTCGAACAGAGGCCCGAACAATCCCCATCCACCACTACTCTCCTCCGTCTGGCTGAACTTGTTCTCACGCTGAACAATTTCTCCTTCAACTCCTCTCACTTCCTCCAAATAAAAGGTGTGGCTATGGGTACCCGCATGGGCCCCAGCTATGCCTGTCTCTTTATGGGGTATGTGGAACATTCCTTGTTCCAGTCCTACTCCGGCCCCCTTCCACAACTCTTTCTCCGGTACATCGATGATTACTTCGGTGCCGCTTCATGCTCTCGTCAGGACTTGGAAAAATTTATTAATTTTGCTTCCAATCTCCACCCCTCCATCGTTTTCACGTGGTCCATCTCTGACACTTCCCTTCCCTTCCTTGACCTCGCTGTCTCAATCTCTGGTGATAGACTGTCCACCAATATCCATTACAAGCCTACGGACTCCCACAGCTACCTTGACTACAGCTCCTCACACCCCGCTTCCTGTAAGGACTCCATCCCATTCTCTCAGTTCCTTCGCCTCCGTCGCATCTGTTCCGATGATGCTACCTTCAAAAACAGTTCCTCTGACATGTCCTCCTTCTTCCTTAACCGAGGTTTTCCACCCACGGTCGTTGACAGGGTCCTCAACCATGTCCGGCCCATCTCCCGCACATCCGCCCTCACGCCTTCTCCTCCCTCCCAGAAACATGATAGGGTTCCACTTGTCCTCACTTATCACCCCACCAGCCTCCGCATTCAAAGGATCATCCTCCGCCATTTCTGCCAACTCCAATATGATGCCACTACCAAACACATCTTCCCTTCACCCCCACTGTCGGCATTCCGTAGGGATCGTTCCCTCCGGGACACCCTGGTCCACTCCTCCATCACCCCCTCTGCCCCAACCCCCTCCTATGGCACCACCCCATGCCCATGCAAAAGATGTAACACCTGCCCCTTCACTTCCACTCTCCTCACCGTCCAAGGGCCCAAACACTCCTTTCAAGTGAAGCAACATTTCACTTGCATTTCCCCCAACTTAGTCTACTGCATCCGTTGCTCCCAATGTGGTCTCCTCTACATTGGAGGGACCAAACGTAAACTGGGCGACGGCTTTGCAGAACACCTGCGGTCTGTCCGCAAGAATGACCCAAACCTCCCTGTCGCTTGCCATTTCAACACTCCACCCTGCTCTCTTGCCCACATGTCTGTCCTTGGCTTGCTGCATTGTTCCAGTGAAGCCCAACGCAAACTGGAGGAACAACACCTCATCTTCCGACTAGGTACTTTACAGCCTTCCGGACTGAATATTGAATTCAACAACTTTAGGTCTTGAGCTACCCCCTCCATCCCCACCCCCTTTCTGTTTCTTCCCACTTCCTTTTGTTTTTTTCCAATAAATTATATAGATTTTTCTTTTTCCCACCCATTTCCATTATTTTAAAATATTTTTAAATCTTTTATGCTCCCCCCACCCCCACTAGAGCTATACCTTGAGTGCCCTACCATCCATTCTTAATTAGCACATTCATTTAGATAATATCACCAACTTCGACACCTGTGTTCTTTTGTTCTGCTGTCTGTGACATCTTTTGATGATCTGCTTCTATCACTGCTTTTGCCTACAACCACACCACCCCCCTCCACTTCTCTCCCCCCACCCAACCCCACCCCCCCATCACCTTAAACCAGCTTATATTTCACCCCTTCCTGGGATTCGTCTAGTTCTGTCGAAGGGTCATGAGGACTCGAAATGTCAACTCTTTTCTTCTCCGCCGATGCTGCCAGACCTGCTGAGTTTTTCCAGGTAATTCTGTTTTTGTTAAGTACTTGAGTTCTCCAGGGTGGAAATATTCCAGATTTATCTATATCGAGTTAGTTGATCGCAGCAATGTATATGATATGTATCATTACAGCTGTATTCAGCTGTCGAGGTTTCGTTAACAAGGTTTTGTATCACAGATGTTTAGCATGTAGGACACCACCAACATTTGAGTCTTTATGACCAGTGCCTTGGAACTGACAAATAGGTACCTTTAATCGTTGTATCTATTTGCATCTTTTCTGTTTTCCACTTTTAATATTTACTGCCTTGCACAAATTTCAATTTCTTCCTTATCACATTCCAAAAGAAAACTCTGCCTAGTCTCATTCTGGTGAATAAAAAACATTTTTTCTGCAATACAGCCACCATGGCCATTCCTTGCTGTATACTCTCCAAATAAAATTTGCTGCATAAACCATTTTTAAAAAATTCTAAATATCAAATAGCAGAACATTCTGGAATCAGTCATAATACCTTAGATGAGAAATCCTAAAATTCAGCCTGCATCCAGTCATCATAATGTGCATCAGAATGAGCTTCTCTCTTTATATACTTACTAATGGATAAATATGTACCAATGTAGGAGTCTATCTCCGATGAACAAGCTGGTGAGTTCTATTGACTGAGCAGATTGCAGCCTGGCACATAGGGAAGGAAGAAAAATGATGAATCCTGTGGGACTGGGGGAGGCAGGAAGAGAAAAAGAGATTAGGAGGATATGGGAAAGAAATAGTTTTGCTGGAGAAGGTAGTGCTGGAGAAATCCCTTTTTTGGGACAAGAAAAATTGAAACTCTCTTTTGTTCCCAGGCAGCACACAGGGGCAAAGAGGTAAACAAACAACCTGTTGGAATAGCTTCTAACAGAGAGATATCCTGTCAGAGGGATTAAAAGAGAGAGAGTGAGTTTTAGGGGTTAAAAAGAAAGAGGGAGAGATCCTGCTGTAGGGTGGAGCAATAGAGAAACTTGTTGGGACTGGAAGGAGCAAAACTCAGTGGTGGGGAAGTGGCGCATCTCTGGCTGTGCTGGGTAAGGAAGGGAGGGTCAATTGATGTCAGGAACTCCCCCTCATTATGAAACTATATTTTTTTTTGCAAAAATATACTTTATTCTTAAATCTTCAAAAGCATTTCAAACCATTTCAAAATCATCATTACAAAAATACAATCAGGTTCAACTTTTACAACATGAAACTGTATTTTTTTTTGCAAAAATATACTTTATTCATAAATCTTCAAAAACATTTCGAACCATTTCAAATCACCATTACAAAAATACAAACAGGTTCAACTTTTACAACATGAAACACAAGGTGTATCAGAAAAAACAATAAATATTTCAATCATTGGCAGACATACATTTTAATCTGTACAGCCTGAGGGGCTCTTTACAGTTCCCAGCCCCCCAGTGCACTGTGGCAGAAAGGACTTAGACAGCGACCCTTCCCCATTGCGCCTTTGCAGCGGCTGCCCCAAGCTTAACTGTGTCCCTCAGCACGTAGTCCTGGACCTTGGAATATGCCAGTCTGCAACACACGGTCGGGCACAACTCTTTGCGCTGAAAAACCAACAAGTTTCGGGCAGACCAAAGAGCATCTTTCACCGAGTTGATGATCCTCCAGCTGCAGTTGATGTTTTTCTCGGTGTGTGTCCCTGGGAACAGCCCGTAGAGCACGGAGTCCTCTGTCACAGAACTGCTCGGGATGAACCTCGACAGCAACCACTGCATCTCTCTCCAGACCTTCTTCGCAAAGACACAATCTACAAGGAGGTGAACAACGGTCTCTTCCCCACCACAGCCACCTCGAGGGCAACGAGCAGAGGGGGTGAGACTCCTGGCGTGTAGGAAGGATCTTACAGGGAGGGCCTTTCTCACCACCAGCCAAGCTACATCTTGGTGTTTGTTGGAAAGTTCTGGCGATGAGGCATTCTGCCAAATGACTGTCAGTCTGCTCAGGGAACCATCCCACAGGATCCACCCTCTCCTTTTCCCTCAGGGCCTTTAAGACGTTACGTGCCGACCACTGCCTGATGGACTTGTGGTCGAAGGTGTTTCTCTGCATAAATTTTCCCACGAGGGACAGGTGGTACGGCACGGTCCAACTACTTGGAGCGTTCCGCGGCAGCGTGGCCAGACCCATCCTTCGTAACACTGGGGACAGGTAGAACCTCAGCATGTAGTGACACTTGGTGCTTGCGTACTGAGGGTCTACGCACCGCTTGATGCAGCCGCACACAAAGGTGGCCATCAGTATGAGGGCGATGTTGGGCATGTTTTTTCCCCCTTTATCTGGAGGCTTGTACATCGTGTCCCTGCGGACACGATCCATTTTCGACCTCCAGATAAAGCGGAAGATGGCTTGGGTGATCGCCACCACACAGGAGTGTGGAATGGGCCAGACCTGCGCCACGTACAGCAACAGCGAGAGTGCCTCACACCTGATGACCAGGTTCTTACCCGCAATGGAGAGGGAGTGTCGCTCCCACACGCCCAGTTTCCTTTTCACCATAGACACTCGCTCCTTCCAGTTTCTAATGCGTGCCCTGGTCCCTCCGAACCATATCCCCAGCACCTTCAGGCCGTCAGCCCATACAGGGAAGGGGACAAAGGATCGGTCAGCCCATTCCCCAAAGAACATGGCCTCGCTCTTCCCACGATTTACCTTGGCTCCCGAGGCCAGTTCGAACTGGTCACAGATGTGGATCAGTCTGTGCACCTACAGCGGATCCAAGCAGAAAACGGCGACATCGTCCATGTACAGGGAGACTTTGATCTGAGTGCCTCCACTACCTGGGATCGTCACTCCTCTTATGCCCGGATCCTTCCTGATGGACTCAGCAAAGGGTTCTACGCAACACACGAAAAGAACAGGCGAGAGAAGGCAGCCCTGCCTGACTCCAGATTTAATCGGAAAGCTATCTGATTCCCACCCATTGATTGAGACTGCACTACTGATGTTAGTGTAGAGCAGTTGGATCCAATTGCGAATTCCCTCCCCAAACCCCATTTGGAGAGCACATCCACCATGTAGGTGTGCGATATTCTGTCAAAGGCCTTCTCCTGATCCAGGCTGATGAGGCAGGTGTCCACACCCCTGTCCTGTACATAGGCAATCATATCCCTGAGCAGCACGAGGCTGTCAGAGATCTTCCTGCCCGGCACAGTGCAGGTCTGGTCAGGGTGAATCACCAATTCCAGAGCGGTTTGACCCGATTGGCGATGACCTTGGACAGAATCTTATAGTCCACATTCAACAGTGAAATGGGTCGCCAATTTCTAATTTCCTCCCTTTCCCCCTTGTGCTTGTAGATGAGGGTGATAATGCCTTTCCTCATGGATTCTGACATACTACCGGCCAGGAGCATACTCTTGTACACTTCTAGCAGGTCTGGGCTGATCCAGTCCCACAGAGCCGAATACAACTCCGCCAGCAAGCCGTCGCTTCCGGGAGTTTTACTCTTCTCAAAGGACTCAAGGGCCTCAGTCAGTTCGTCAGGAGTTAGCGCTTTGTCCAGACTCTCCCATGTACTGTCATCTAAGACCTCCGTGATAGAGGACAGGAAGGACTGGGAGGCCATGCTGTCTGTGGGCTTCACGTCATATAATCCGGCATAAAAGGATTTGCTAATCCTCAAAATGTCGGACTGCGATGACTTTACGGAGCCATCTTCTTCCTTCAGGCTGCTGATCACAGAGCTCTCTCTGTGTACCTTTTGGAAGAAGAAACGTGAGCACGTCTCGTCCTGCTCCACGGAGCGGACTCTGGAACGGAAGATGATCTTGGAGGCCTCTGAGGCAAAGAGCGAGGCTTGCTGGCTCTTCACCTCTTGGAGTTCCTCCTTGATATCGACTCCCATCGATTGCAGCCAGAGCAGATTCTGCATGTTTTTCTGGAGTCGGGACATTTCCCTCTGTTCCTTTCTAGCTTTCTGGGTGCCTTTGAGGACGAAAAACCTCTTGATGTTTCCCTTGATTGCTTCCCACCAGTGCGTCAGTGACTCAAAGTGAGGTTTCATGGTTCTCCAACCTTTGTAATCCCTCTTGAGCTCCTCAATGTTCTCTGGGGTCAGCAGTTGCACGTTTAGCTTCCATGCCCCCCTGCCAACCCTCTGGTCCTTCGCTAAGTGACAGTCAGCCAGTAGGAGGCAGTGGTCAGAGAAGAACACCGGCTTGGCTTCGGTGGATCTGACTGTGAATGCACGGGACACAAACAGGAAGTCTATCCTGGAACAGACGGACCTGTCAGGCCGCGACCAGGTGTATCTATGCTGCGCTTCGTCTGCAGGGTTGCTGAAGACGTCGTGCAGCTTGGCATCCTTTACTGTTTCCATCAGGGATTTGGACGTAGCGTCCAATCTGCTATCAGCCCTGCCGGATCGTCCAGCCGCATCGATGATGCAGTTGAAGTCACCGCCCAGAATGACCAGTCTGGAGGTCGCCAGCAGCAGTGGGAGCTGCTGAAAAACCTCCAGCCGCTCAGCCCCTTGTGACGGGGCGTAGACGTTAATTAACCAGAGTGGAGCGTTCTTGTACATTACGTCTGCTACGAGGAGGCGCATGCCCACCACCTCCTTAACCTGGGAGACGGTGAAGCTGCCTCCCCGCAGCAGAATCCCCAGGCTGGAGGAACGAGAGTCGTTTCCCCCCGACCAGATCGATGGCCCATGAGACCACCATTGTGACCATTGCCTGTAGGAGCTGAGGTGCGGTATCGCACACTCCTGTAGAAACAACAGGTCAGCTTTGACCTTGGCAAGGTAATCCAAGGTCACAACACATCGCGTAATAGATTTAATGCTACGCACATTTGTGGATACAATCTTTACACCCATTTTAAAGCAGTTAGTTGCTTACCAAACCTGTTGTCTCTGAGAGTCCCAGACCTTTGGTCTGCTCCTTCATGCCCGTGGCGTGCTCAAATTGCTTCACTTTGGATGGGCTGAGGAAAGCGTCCTGAACCTCCCCATTGGCAGTGTTCTGCTCGGGTGGCATCTGGGGGTCTGTGCAGAGAGCGGGGTTTGAAATGTCCTCTGTTGGAGAAGCTTCTCCAATCCTCTCCCCCTCTGGGGCGTTGCTGCTCCCGGCTTCCCGGAGCTGGGGTGCGCTGAGCGCCTCACTGCTCCCAGATTCCTGGGGCTGTGGTACACTGGCCTCTTCGGGTTGTGGGCCAAGTTGGGGTGTGCTTGTCTCATTGTCTCCAATGTTCTGGAGCTTGGGTGTCTCGTCCTCCAACTCCCTAGCGTTTTGCCGCTTCTTCTGTTGGCGCCGCCCTGGCCCTTCTTCGTCCAAAGAGCTGCTGTGCTCTTGTTATCCGTGTCGGATAGGAGACGCCTCTTGACTCTTGTCTGGGAAGTGGCTTGGTTTCTTTTTAGCCCCTTCATGAAACTGTATATCCGCTGTCACATATGAGTAACATTATGAGATGTCTATTAGTAAAAGCGAATTTTTTAAAAGCATTGATATAAATCAGATGCATATCTTGATGCATGTTTTTTTTTCAAAACAAAATGCTCAATCATGTGGTCAAATTACCCTTTTTTTTAGTAGACCACTACAGAAGTCCTCAAATATTTTTAATCCCACAATAAAAGTTAAAGCAGTTACTTACACAACCAAAGAAGCGAACATCCTGAATGGATTGAGAACTTGCAAAATATTGTTTCAAGTTGAGTTTGGAAAGTTGATTTATTTTTTGAAATGTAACAGCAAGTTGAAAGATTGTTGCTTCACACATGAAGTAAGCGGCTCCCTCTATCAGAGCTGTGGATAAAATCCGTTTCTAATCATGTTATTAGAGTTCAGGCTTTTACTCAGCACTTAGTGTCATGTTCTTAGCTACACAATAATTTATATAAGCATTGTGAGCTCTGTGTGAACCAAAACCTCTATTGCATTCTTACCTTGTGTTCCAAGGCTCAAAGAACACCCGAGAATATGTGGGTTGCCTACCATGTTCTCCAGCCAATAGCAAGGGCAGAAATAATTGGTGGTTGGAACAATGAGTAAAACAAAGCCAAACTGCTTAGATTTATTTACAAGTTACACAGAAGCAAGAATACATTAAAAGTAAAATAACTGCACTTAAGTCATTTACAAACTGTTTCTACCCAAAAAGTCCAAAATCCTCACGGTTCATTTAGACAATTTATGATAAGTGTCTGATGAGAGTTAATTGAATCCCCCTTAGCCCATGTGTGGACACAGGAAAGAAGAGGGAACTGAAGACAGAGTGGAAGATTTGGGGTTTTTAAAGTATATTTTCTATTAATGAAAAAGCAGATCCTACGAAGACTGTTCTAAAATCATCAGGAAGTGCTGCAAACTATATTAACTCTATAAACATGTGTCATGCCAAGCAGACATGAGAATATTACAAATTGTAAAAAACTGTACTTTCTTTTAAAAATGGACATTGTTTAAAAATGGACATTAAAATGGCTGCCACAGATCACCTGACTTTTTGGAGCTGCAAGTTGGCCAAGCTTCTGGAAGCTTCTAAAAGTGGATTTTATATAACCACATCTGCCATTGTCAAGATTCACTCCAAAACAGCAAGAACAATAAAACCTCAGATGTCCTGTCTCCAGAAAGCCAAAGGAAAGCTGCTTTTCTCAACTTGCTGTGCATCTCTTATTCCCAAGAAATCTCCACAAGATCCTGTCTTCAGCTATCTGGTCTTGTCTGGATCCTAACTCCTACATGAACGAACCCCTCTAACTGGACTCTGATATTCACGTGAACTATTAATTAGAATCGCAGAAATTTACAGCATGGAAGGAAGCCATTCAGCCCATCATGTCCACACCAGCCAAAAATAGCCATCTGGCCTAATTCCATGTTCTTTCTGTTTGATTTTAATATTCATAGAAGTGAAACTCTTTTCCCTTGTGTGTATGTGTAGGTAGTAGTGACTAAACCTTTTTCTGAGATAGTGTGTGTGAATAAATAATGCTCCTGTCTTAAAAATCCAAGAAAGGTTGCTGTAGTGACTTTTAAAAAGTACTGATTACACATTAATGGGGCTTGCAAAATGTTTCTCAGCTGTATCAAAAATAAACCACACTGATTATGCAGATAAGGATAGAAGAATTAGGAAGTTCAGTGTGTCATTCACCCCTGTCTGTAACACACATGATACGTGAAAATATAGTTCACACTTAGGAGGTAAAATGGATATTACATTTTTTGAAGTTTATGACAATAAGAATTTGCAAGTTTGATCCCTTGCTGGTCTCAGTTGGGCTGCCATTAGAGGTGCTATAATTAGCACTGTTGGGCACAGGAGAGGAAAATGCTTCAGTGTTTCTGTTCCTGGTTATTATCTAGTTATCCCCGAAAGAAATGCACATCACGTATGCATGGACATTGGGTGAAATCAGCTCCCTCTTACAAATAATCACTGTCAAAAAGTCACATAGGAACCGTAGCCACTTGTGTTAGGTTTCAGGGTATCAGAGGGTGATTGGTAACTGTGTAGGAGCAAAGAGACAAAAGCATTCAGAATAGATGGGGAAAAGATTGACAAACAATTAGAAAAGCAACGTCACAACAGTTTGGTTCTTATTTCAAATTAGATGTACTTCATGCTGATCTCCTACCGACAAGAGGTGAAGTGTTGCCAACAGTCTCAGTTTTTATATAACGGAAACTGCTGTGACATGTGCCCTGCAGGTGAGTGGCAGTCAGATCATCATCTCTATAACATTTTGTAAGCTTCAGGAACCACAGAGAAAAATCACTGATGGCTGCCCAGTGCACAGTATGGGATTCTGTCTTAAAGCTGCAAAACTTGGTGCTTATATTTTCATGTAACTGGATTTAAAAGAAAGACAGACTGGGATTTAAGCAGTGCCATTAACAACCTCAGGACATCCCAGAGCATTTTACACCCAATGAAGTAATCTTGAATAGTCACTGTGTTAATGCACCTGTTTCAATTTGTGGACTTGATAATTCAGAAATGTCTTTTCCACTGTTACTGCCTCAACAATAGGTTAAAGATGTTTCCAAATTTGCAGGCTCTCAAAATTCTAACAGACAAACTCCCAGCAGCTTAAGAAAATAACGTGACACTGGGAAACAGCACGTAAATGTATGTAGCATCTATGAGTTTATGTAGTAAAGCCCTGCAAGACATCAGTCAAAATTTCATACTATAAAAAAAAGACAGGAGGCATCTGAGGTGAAATATCCTTATGTTTCCACAGAACTGCAGTGTTGATTCAGAGAGAAATGAACTAACTATTGACTTTTAAATGGGTATTGAATCTTATAGCTGTTGTTGGTTTTAAAAAAAAGTTAACTTCTTTATTAAGTTATTTAACCTGCTCCAAATTACAAACCTACAAGTTGATAACCGGCAACTTCGTAAACCCTTATCAACCTTGTGTGTATTGAGAACTTTTTTGACAATTTCCCCTCATATTTTACTAATCCCCTGTCATGACAATCACTCATTTTACTCCCTGTAAGATGCTTTATAAATTATACTTTTTATAATCAGAATTTATTAGCCTCAAATTTAATGATCCAATATAACAATATAGCCATTGGTTGAATATCATAAACAAGTCGACAAACACACTGGGCAGAACTGTCTGCCTGTCGGGCGGGCGGGCCTGACCCAATCTCTGGTGAGCGGGGAGCCAATCCCCGCTGGAGAAGCGGGCCCTGCCGCCATTTTAAGTGGGCGGGCCAATTAAGGCCCAACCAGCGTGACATCCGGCGGGAAGCGCTATGCACTCCCTGTACGGGCGGGGGGATTTCCCAAAAGCGAAACTGCGCTCTTTCATGCATGCACACGAAAGAGCGCACATCACCCTGAGGCTAAGTGCAGCCTCAGGGAGATCACTGACATCTGCATAAACTTTAAAAATTGAAAAATAAAAAAATTCTTAACATGTCCCCCTCATGTGACAATGTCACACAAGATGGGACATGTTAATAAATTTCATTGAAACTTTAATAAACTTTTTTAAACCCTACATGAAACCTCATCCCGCCGGTGGATGAGGTTTCATGTTTTTTCAGAAGCCCGAAGGGGCTCCTGGCCTACCCACCAGCCTTAAGGTTAGACGGGCAGGTCCTTTAATTGTTTTAATTATCCTGTCAATGGCTTCAATTGGCCATTGACAGGTCGGCGGGTAAGACAGCTGATCTTACTGTGCCCCCGCCTTCCTGAAGATTTAAATGGGGCGGGATGACTTCGGGGGTTCCGCCCGATGTCACCCCACGTCATTTTCACGTTGGCAAAATTCAGCCCGCTGTATGGTGTAATCTCAACTGGGAAAACAGTATAACCTCCTGAAATCCTGAAATTCATTTCAAAACTCTGGGTTTAATAGGGCAAAAATCAGCTAAGGTCACTGTCCCTGATTGATAGCTAGTGACACCCACTGAAAAATCCACCTGTGTGGACCTGAGGAGTGAACAGGATCAGTCTCAACTCCTGAGCAGAATACCTTGCTGACACAATGAATCCATGCTTACATGTAAACAATGATCATTTGAATGAGTTACCTGGAAGTAGCTAACACTGTGAAATTTGTACCCTGCAAGAGTCAATGCTTACCACACTTCAGCTGAGATCAAACAGTTCTAGAGTAAACTTGGAACCTTCAGAATCTGCTATGCACACTACACACGCAATATGCTACTAAGGAAACTTGCAATGTTTTTGATCTGTCATTTTGACCCTTTGTGGTTCATGTGCTTGTGGTTGTCATTCTTGATAGGTACTATCATGCAGTTAGTGGTAAAGTGATCCAGGACATATTGGAATTTTTACCAAAAATACTGCGGATCCTGAAAATCAAAAATAAAAATAGAAAATGCTGGAAATACTCAGCAGGTCAGGCAGCATCTGTGGAGGGAGAAACAGTTAATGTTTCAAGTTGATGACCTTAAGAACATGCAAAGGTTAGAAATGTAACAGATACAGAGTCAGGGAAAGAACAAAAGGAAAGATCTGCAATAAGGCGGAAGACAAGATTAAATGACAAAAGGGATGATGGTGCAAGGCAAAAGGAACACAAGATAGGTCTAGAGGTATAAATAGAAAAAAACAAAATCATTGCCAACAGTTGCTGTCTGAAAAATTGGAGGCAGAGGGTTATCTGAAACTGAACTCCATGTTGAGTTCAGAAGACTAAAATGCATAAGTAAAAGATGAGATGTTGTTCTTCAAGCCAAAGTTGAGCTTCATTGAAACAGCTACAACAGGAGTCTGAGGACATAGCGGTCAAGGTGGAAATGCATTGGAGAATTAAAATAACAGGCAATTTGTAATTTTTTTGGGATGTTTAACCTCCAAATCCATTTACTCAATTTGTTCATTTGAGACTTTGACCATTCAGGCATTAGGAGACAATCTAGTGATGTCACTCAGGCAATATTTATCAAGCAACAAAAGTAATAATTAACAAAGCTAGACAGTAACTTTACTGGCTTAACGCAGTTTTTGCTTCCCGATTCAGCCTATGGTGTGAGGCAGCACGTGGTCTTCTCTCTTTGTCTCTCGAGTTCTGTGGTCTTCTGAGCTTCTGAGCAATCTTCGACTCAGTCTTCAAATTCAGCACACCTGATAGCTCAAAGCTGGTGCATGATTTGCCCTGTGTCTGGATTCTGATTGGCTTGGTCAGTGCATGCTTGATCTCTCATTGGCTTGGGTGATGCATGATCAGTCTCTGATTCGTTTAGCTGGTGGATGATCATGTGTTAATTACTCAAAGGACCATCTCTCTTATTAACCTAACATGATGTTTTGCTGAATTGTAGTCAAAACAGGACACTAGTAAATCACATGAATAGGCCCCTATTAAAAGTCTAAGATAAAACCAAAATACTGCGGATGCTGGAAATCTGAAACAAAAACAAAAATTGCTGGAAAAGCTCAGCAGGTCTGACAGCATCTGTGGAAAAGAAGACAGAGTTAATGTTTCGAGTCCACATGACTCTTCATCAGAACCAAAGAGGAATAAGAAATGTGGCAAAATATAAGCTGATTAAGGGGTGGGACAGGTGGAGCTGGATAGAGGGATAGTGATAGGTGGAGGCAAAGGAGAGATTGCAAAAGATGTCATAAATAAAAGGACAAAGGGGTATTGACGGTAGTGATATTAGCTAAAGGATGTGCTAATGGTGACATTAAGGGTAGAAAGCAGGATGAGCAAGTGACAGATAGCCCTAGTGGGGGTGGGGTGGGGGGAATGGATCGAAATAGGCCAGAAGGTGGAGATAAAACAATGGATGGAAATAAATTTTTAAAAAGGGGATCAAAAAGGGGGTGAGGCTGGAGGAGAGAGTTCAAGATCTGAAGTTGTTGAACTCAATGTTAAATCTGGAAGGCTGTAAAGTACCTAATCGTAAGATGAGGTACTGTTCCTCCAGTTTGCGTTGAGCTTCACTGGAACATTGCAGCAGGCCAAGGATGGACATGTGGACATGAGAGCAGGGTGGAGTGTTGAAATGGCAAGCGACAGGGAGGTCTGGGTCATGCTTGCGGACAGGCTAAAGATGTTCCGCAAAGCTGTCACCCAGTCAGCGTTTGGTCTCTCCAATGTATAGGAAACCACATTGGGAGCAGTGAATGCAGTAGACTAAATAGAGGGAAGTACAAGTGAAATGCTGCTTCACTTGAAAGGAGTGTTTGGGCCCTTGGATAGTGAGGAGAGGGGAAGTAAAGGGGCAGGTGTTGCACCTTCTGCATTTGCATGGGAAGATGCATTGGGAGGAGGTTGAGGTGTAGGGGGTGATGGAGGAGTGGACCAGGGTGTCCCAGAGGGAACGATCCCTACGGAATGCCGATAAGGGGGGCGAAGGGAAGATGTGTTTGGTGGTGGCATCATGCTGGAGTTGGCAGAAATGGCGGTGGATGATCCTTTGAATGCGGAGGCTGGTGGGGTGTTAAGTGAGAACAAGGGGGACCCTATCATGGTTCTGGGAGGGAGAGGAAGGTGTGAGGGTGGATAAGTGGGAGATGGGCAGGACACAGTTGAGGGCCCTGTCAACCACCGTGGGTGGAAAACCTCGTTTAATGAAGAAGGAAGACACGTCAGAAGAACTGTTTTGGAAAATGGCGTCATCGGAACAGATGTGATGGAGGCAAAGGAACTGAGAGAATGGGATGGAGTCCTTACAGGAAGCAGGCTGTGAGGAGCTGTAGTCAAGGTAGCTGTGGGAGTCGCTGGGCTTGTAATGAATATTGGTGGATGGTCTATCACCAGAAATTGAGACAAAGAGGTCAAGGAAGGGAAGAGAAGTGTCAGTGATGGACCATGTGAAAATGATGGAGGGGTGGAAATTGGAACGTCCAATCCCTCCATTGAGTTCAACAACTTCAGATCATGAACTCTCTCCTCCAGCCTCACCCCCTTTTTGATCCCCTTTTTTCTAATAATTATTATATATTTTTTATATATATATGTTTCTTTTCCCATCTATTTCTAATATTTTTAAATGTATTTCCATCCATTGTTTTATCTCCACCTTTTAGCCTATTTCGATCCCTTCCCCCCACCCCACCCCCACTAGGGCTATCTGTCACTTGCTCATCCTGCTTTCTACCCTTAATGTCACCATTAGCACATCCTTTAGCTAATATCACTACCGTCTATACCCTTTGTCCTTTTGTTTACGACATCTTTTGCAATCTCTCCTTTGTGTCCACCTATCACTGGCCCTCTGTCCAGCTCCACCTGTCCCACCCCCTTAAACAGCTTATATTTCACCACATTTCTTATTGCTGTTTAGTTCTGATGAAGAGTCATGTGGACTCGAAACGTTAACTCTGTCTTCTTTTCCACAGATGCTGTCAGACGTGCTGAGTTTTTCCAGCAATATTTGTTTTTGTTGTATTAAAAGTCTAATCTAGACTTGGCAAGTGAGAGACACCATATGGCCCCAGGCCACTGCTGTGAAGTCAGTTCAGGTTGATTGAATTAGAATGTGAGCCTGGGTGGTAGGACAAATTCAAGGCTCCCATCCTGCCTCCCCAGCCCATTTCAATCAAGCCTGGAAAATCCAGCCCTTAGTCTCTGCAATTTACAAAGCTGAAGTCCCAACATCAAAGGCCAAAGCTGGGGCTGACCCACTCTGGTGGGTGACAGGACCTTGGGGATACATCTTGTCGGTAGAGACCAATTAACAAGCTGCTTTAAAGTTTCTGATCTAAAGGTAAATGCAATATTTTTCTGATTGTGCTACCATCTAAATGAATTTACCAGTCCAGATTTTGCTCGGGGTCCTTGAGAACATCTTGATTTACAAGAGTAGATTTTAGTGTTGAGCTCCCAGTATTCAATGCAGTACAGAAATGTAGGGTTCCATCTTTTTTACAGAAAAGCATAAGGGGTGAAGATCTCTTGAACAATTCTATGCTCAATACTTCACCCTTTCATGGAATTATAATAAAATTCGACTCTAGGTCTCACTAACTTTGTGTAGCTGCCGTTAGAAATATGCTGGGTACATGGTAATTTAACCTAACTCCGTCCCTACCTCAACTCATGCTTTGCCAAAACCCTTATCCATGCCTTTGTCACCTTTAGACTCGGCTATTCCATCTCTGCGCAGCCTCCCACATGCTACCCACCATAATCTTGAGGTCATCCAAAATTCTGCTGTACAACTTGCTCACTCGCCCCTCACCCCTATGCTTGCTGACTTACATTGGCTCCTGGTGAAGCAGTGCCTCAATTTTAGAATTCTCAATCTCATTTTCAAATCCCTCCAAGGCCTCCCAGCTCCCTACCTCTGTCATCTCCTCCAGTCGCACAACCTTCTGAGATCTCGGTGTTCCTCTAATTCTTGCCTCATGAGCTTCCCAATTTTAATCCTTCAACCATTGGTGATCGTGCCTTCAGCTTCAAGGCCCTGAGCTGTGGAATTCCCTCCCTAAACCTCTTGGCCTCTCTAACTTGCTTTCCTCCTTTAAAGAAACATAGAAATATGGAAAATTTACAGCACAGAAGGTGGCCATTTGGCCCATCGTGTCGGTGCCAGTCAGAAAGGAGCTATCAGCCTAATCCCACTTTCCAGCGTTTGATTCATAGCCGTGTAGATTACGACACTTCAATGTGACAAGGTCTCCTGCCTCTACTACCTTTTTTTTTGTTCATTCATGGGACGTGGAAAATGTTGGTCTAGCCAGCGATGCCCACATCCCATGAATGATTAAAAGAATCCCTTTCAGGCAGTGAGTTCCAGACCCCCATATCCTCTGGGTGAAATAATTTTTCCTCAACTCCCCTCTGATCTTCCTGCCAATTACTTTAAATCTAAGCATACTGTTTATTGACCTCTCTGCTAATGGAAATAGCTCCTCCCTGTCCACCCTATCTTAGCCCCTCATAATTTTGTACATCTCAATTAAATCTCCCTCCAGCCTCCTCTATTCTAAATAACACAGCCCTGGCCTGTCCAATCTTTCTTCATCGCTAAAGTTCTCCATTCCTGGCAACATTCTCGTAAATCTCCTCTGTACCTTCCCTAATGTGACCCTCCTGTAATGCGCTGACCAGTACTGAATGCAATACAGCTGTAGCCTAATTAATGTTTTTACAGTTCTAGCGCAGCCTCCCTGATCTTATATTCTATGGCTTGGCTAATAGAGGAAAGCATCCTTACGCTTTGTTGGACACCTTATCTGCCTGTCCTGTTCCCTTCAGGATCTGTGGACATGCATTCTAAAATCGCTTTGCTGTTCCACACTTTTCAGAATCCGACCATTTATTGTGTATTCTCTTACCTTGTTTTCCCTCCCCAAATACTTTACCTCAACATCTCTGGATTGATTTTCATTCGCCACTTTTCTGCCCACCTGACCAGTCCATTGATACCTCCCTACAGTCTACAGCTTTCTTCCTCACTTTCAACCACACAGCCATTGTTTGTATCATGGGCAAAATTCTTAATCGTGCTCCCCACATTTAAGTCTAAATCATTGATATCTCCCATGAAGAGCAAGAGACTTAGTACTGAGCCCTGTGAGGCCCACTGGAAACAGCCTTTTAGTCAAAAAACACCTGGTCACTACTTAAAACCTAACTCTTTCATCACGGTCGTAGGACGCAGTCACCTGCCCTAATATTATCTTATTTGGTTTGGTCTCAAGTTTAGCTTTATAATGCTCCTGCAAAAGACCTTGGGGCATTTTATTATGTTAAAGGCACTATAAAATACAAGTTGTTGTGCTGTTGTTGAGTTATGATTTGTCTCTAACCAGGTTGAGTTGGTGCAATGGCGTGCTTCTCTAGATACCCCAACAGTTCACTTTGTGGCTCTGCTGGAGTGGGTTAGTGTCAACCAATCACATTAATGCACCATCTATGCCTATGTCCACTTAACTTTCAATTCCACAACAAAATACTTTGGAAGAAGGGAGGGAAGCTGGGACTAGATCAAATCTTGTAATTGAAAATTTATCTGTTGCTAATGATGGAAATTTGTGTTTTTTTTTTACAGGCACTCAATTGGTAGCCTACTGTGGAGCGACTCTCCAAACAGAATGTAGGAGATGTAGGACTGGGACATTCACTGATCAAATGCATAATTTAAGAGCATGTTATCACTGTCTGTCTTGCCATGGAGGTAAAACATAGTAATATTACTTTTCACATCTTTCAGGTGACCTCCGTACTTTCCTAGCAACAATAATTGAGCCTTAGGAAAAATACTGAAGTGAGCAAAACACATGTATTCAAGTTATTGATGAGCTCTGGTTGCACTTTCATTTTCTGTGACTGTAAAGCTATGTACTTAATTCCCACCAAACCTTGTCATAAGTTCCACATACCTCAAGTGTTGCACACTTATGGAGTGTTTAGCAATCCCAATGGAATTTTGGTTTGTTGCCCTGCTACTCACCAATACCTCCATTTTACTCGCTATTTTTCAATTTGATTTCTATTGAATTTTTTTGTGATTCCAGAGTTGCTACTTCAAAGTTTGTTTTTAAAACTAAAAAAATTAATGTTTTCTTTCTTAACGGGAAGGAACTACAGGAAAAGCATAGAAGGAGGTGCTCCTGGCATAATGGTATTGCCACTAGACTGGTAACCCAGAGAGACAGGGTAATGCTCCTGGGCAGATGGTGGAATTTGACTTCAATAATCTGCTGTCCTTACCTGATCTGGCCTACATGTGACTCCAGATACACAGCATGATGATTGACTGTTAAATGCTCTCTGAAATGGCTTAGCAAACCACTCAGTTTCTCAAGGGCAATTAAGGGTGGGCAATTAATGCTGGCCTAGCCAGCAACGCCCATGTCCCGTGAAGGAATAAAAACTAAATGGGTGCCATATATCAAGAAAACAAGTGCTACACTGTCCACCACATTGGCTCAAAGATTGAGATGTAAGGCAACTCCTTGTATCAAAGGATTTTTTGAAAAGGGCAAATAGAGAGAAACACCTTTTCTCTGGGTGGGAGGGGGGAGGTCCAGAACTAGGGTCATATCCTTAAAATTAGAATTTGACTGTTCAAGAGTGAATATGAAAAAGCACATCTTCACACAAAGGGTGCTGGAAATATGGAACTCTCTTCTCAAAAAGCTGTTGAGGTTAGGTAAATTTAAACATTTCAAAACTGAGATTGATCGTTTTTTTTGCTGGGGTTTCTAAGGATTACAGAACCAAGATGGGTAGATGGAATTAAGATACAAGTCATCCATGGATTAATTGAATGGCAGAGAAGGTTCATGAGGATGAAAAGCTCCTATTCCTATCTTCCTGAGAGGAGGAGCAAAGGGGTCCTTAGTGCATTATTCTTCAGCTTAGGGTAGGAACAGTAGCCAAAAAATAGGTGCCAAAGGGAGGACACAAGATTGCGTAGACGAGAGGAAAGGGGAAGCAGAGAAAGTAAAATCGGTGAGATGCAAGAAAATGGATGGTAAGATCAGAAATAGATGGAGAGTGGGAGTGGATGCAGTGGCAAAGAAGGCACTGGATGGCAGTGAAAGAAGCAAGTGGATAGCAGTGAAGGAGAGAGTCAGGGGACATTGATGACAGTGAAGGAGGAGTAAATGATGGCAACAGAGCGAAGGAAAAAATAGATGGTAACGAAGGACAGAGAATGAGGCAGAATTTGCCAGTCATGTTTTAGAATGAGAGAGGAACGAGAAAGTGAGTTGGGAAGGAAATTGTCAGCATACCACCAAAATATCTTGGAAGACATATCAATGGGACCCCTCACAAAATAAAAGTTGCATTAAAAGTATTAAACACAGAGCCAAGTGAAAGTTGGGTGATAAGAGCAAAATTTTGCCAATACTGGAAATCTGAAATATAAACAGAAAATGCTGGAAAAACTCAACAGATCTGGCAGCATCTGTGGAGGGAGAAACAGAGTTAATGTTTTGAGTCCGTATAACTCTTCTTCAGATGCTGTGAGAGCTGCTGAATTTTTCCAGCATTTTCTATTTTTATTTGAGAGTTGGGTAAATCTGCCACAGTGAAAATACTCTGTTGCAGGACAGCTAATTTTTTACAATTTATCCTTCATGGGATGTAAGCGTTGCCCACCAGGCCAGCATTTATTGCCCATCCCTAATTGCTCTTGAGAGGGTAGTCGTGAGCCGCCTTCTTGAACCACTGCAGGCCATTGTCGTGTTAGAACACTCGCAGTGCTGTTAGGGAGGAAGTTCCAGGATTTTGACCCAATGACAGTGAAGCATACGCGATGTATTTCCAAGTCAGGATGGTGAGTGACTTGGAGGGAAACTTGCAGGTGGTGGTATCTGCTGCTCTTGTCTTTCTAAGTAGTGGAGGTTGTGGGTTTGGAAGGTGATATTGAATGAGCCTTGGTGAGTTGCTGAAGTGTATCTTGTAGATGGTATGCACTGCTGCCACTTTGCGTAGGTGGTGGAGGGAGTGAATGTTTGTGGGTGGAGTGCCAGTCAAGCGGGCTGCTTTGACCTGGGTGGTTTCAAGCTTCTTGAGTGTTGTGGGAGCTGCACTCATCCAGGCAAGTGGAGAGTATTCCATCACAATTCTGACTTGTGCCTTGTAGATGGTGGACGGGCTTTGGGGAGTCAGAAGGTGAGTTACTCTCTGCAGAATTCCCAGCCTCTGACCTGTTCTTATAGTCGCAGTATTTATATGGCTGGTCCAGTTCAGTTTCTTGTCAATGGTAATTACCAGGTTGGTTGAGAGTGAGGGATTCAGCAATGGCAATGTCACTGAATGTCATGGAGAGATGGTTAGATTCTCTCTTGGAGATGTTCATTGCCTGGCACTTGTGTGGCACGAATGTTACTTGTCATTTAATCATCTCAAGTCCAAATGTTGTCCAGGACTTGCTGCGTATGGACACACGCTGCTTGTGTACCTTAGGAGTCACGATGGTGCTTAACATTGTTCAATCAGTGAACAGACCCACTTCTGATCTTATGGTGGACGGAAGTTCATTGATGGTTGGGTCTAGGACACTACCCTGAGGAACTCCTGCAGTGATGTCCTGGGACTTTGACTGACCTCCAACAACCACAACCATCTTCCTTTGTGCTAGGTATGACTCCAACCAGCGGAGAGGTTTCCCTCTGATTCCTAGTGACTCTAGTTTTGCTAGGGCTCCTTGATGCCATACTCTGTCAAATGCTGCTTTGATATCAAGGGCAGTCACCCACACTTCTTGAGTTCAGCTCCATTATCCATGTTTGGACCAAGGCTGTAATGAGGTCAGGAGCTGAGTTTTCCTGGCAGAACACAAACTGAGCATCAATGAGCAGGTTGCTGCTGTGTAAGTGCCATTTGATAGCACTGTCGATGACTCCTTCCATCACTTTGCTATGATCAAGAGTAGACTAATGAGGTGGTAATTGGCTGGGTTGGATTTGTCCTGCTTTTTTATGTACTGGGCAATTTTCCACATTGCTGGGTAGATGCCAGTATTGTAGCTATACTGGAACATCTTGGCTAGGGGCATGAGTAGTTCTGGAGCACAAGTCTTCAGTATTATTGCCAGAAAGTTGTCAGGTCCCATAGCTTTTGCAGTCTCCAGTGCCTTCAGCCGTTTCTTGATATCACGTGGAGTGAATTGAATTGGCTGAAGACTGACATCTGTGTTGCTGAGGAACTCTGGAGGAGGCTGAGATGGATCATCCTGTCAGCACTTCTGGCTGAAGATGGTTGTAAATGCCTCAGCCTTGTCTTTTGCACTGATGTGCTGGGCTCCCTCATCATTGAGGATGGGGATATTTGTGGAGCCTCATCCTCCAGTTAGTTGTTTAAATTGACCACCACCATTCACGACTGGATGTGGTAGGACCGCAAAACTTAGATCTGATCTGTTGGTTATGGGATCGCTTAACTCTGTCTGTTGCATGTTGCTTCCATTGCTAGGCTTGCAAGTAGCCTGTGTTGTAGTTTCACCAGGTTGACACCTCATGCCTGGTGCTGCTCCTGGCATGCCCTCCTGCACTCTTCATTGAACCAATATTGATCCCCCAGCTTGATGGTAATGGTAGAGTGGGGAATATGCCATGCAATGACGTTACATACTGTAGTTGAATACAGTTCTGCTGATAGCCCTCAGCACCTCGTGGATGCCCAGTTTTGAGTTGCTGGATCTGTGCCAGGTCCACAGCTGTCCACAATATAAATGATTTACAAGTGCAAGAGTGAGTGTGAGAGTAAGTGAATGTGTGCATATGAGAGTGAATGTATGCGTGAGTGCACGTGTGTGTGTGTGACAGTGCTTGCGTGTGTGTGAGTGTGCTTGTGTGTATCTGTGAGCGAGTGTGTGTTTGCGTGTGAGTGTGAGAGAGTATGTGTGTGAGATAGAGAGAGTGTGTGTGTGTGTTCATGTGAGTGTGTGTGAGAGAGAGAGCGTATGTGTGGGTGAGTGTGTGTGAGAGAGAGAGAGAGACCTTGCTTTACTTTTCCTTAGTCATTTGTTTATTTCCTTACCTCAACTTTTTTTGAAATTAATTTTGTTAGAAAATATAATAATGCTCATAATATTATTGTAATTTATTGTAAAGGTAGGCTAATAGTGGGGTTTGGATTAGTTTCTCTGTGTGTAGGTGTGTGTGTGTGGGTTTTAATTGAATTACAGACAGCTAGTCTGGGTGCTTGGATGTATCAGAAGGGAAACTAGGTTTGAAATGCGAAATACATAAACATGGTTGAAGTTTTAGAATGGGAGTGCTATGAAAGTGTTGCCTCCTTTACCTCATGGTTTACTGAGATAATCTGCAGCTCTCCACAACTGCTCAATTCCAGGATAACAGGAGCATCTGTTTCAATGACATAGAACACATCTTTGCCTTTGAGTGTTCCTCTGAGTTGGGTTGTTCCCAGCTGTTCAATTTCAGTTCTCCCATCTGACGTTCCTCAGTTTCAGAAAGTTTCAGAACACCTTTTTTTGGATAACCATTTCCTTCCAAATTTTCTGGTAAGATCTTCTGGTACAGTCTGAGCAGGATGATGTTACTCTGCATACGGTATCAATCTTCACCTTCAGATTTATGGTAGTAGGCTTTCCTCTCACTCCTTCCTGAACTGAAGGGTTGTGTGAATTTCTTTTCTCTGGATACTGTCACATCCAGCCATTTTATGCAGTATTATGGTTCCTGTGTCTAGCGTGTTCACAGACTCACCGTCATCATCCAGGGTGTGGATGTTTTGGTTTCTTTCCCTGTCCATTTGCCCTGTTCCTCTGGACATGGTGTGCCTCCTCTATTACCTTCTCCTTTTGTTCTGCACATCTTTTCTCAATGACTGGCATTTCCACAAGCTCTGCAGGTTGATCCATATGTGGGACAGTTCCATCTGCCTCTGAAATCATTTGGTCATCCACAGCTCCTGCACATCCATTTCTCTGTTTGGACTACCTTCTTTTGTTGCTACTGCACTGCATCAACCCTGCTGCCTTTCTCTTGGCTCAACTGAAAGCTAGCCATTTGGGTAGTCAGTGTCTTCACCTGTTTGCTCGAGGCTTCATGTGCTCTGGCAGCATCTAAAACCTATGATATTGTGAGCTCATCCTTCCCAATTAGAGCTTTCTGTACTTCAGAGTGTGCAGAACCCCTAATTACGAACATACGAACAAGGAGCAGGAGCAGGCCATTCAGCCCCTCGAGCCTGCTCCACCATTTAATAAGATCATGGCTGATCTGATAGTAACCTGAAATCTGCATCCCGCCTACCCCCAATAACCTATCACCCCCTTGCTTACCAATAATCTATCCACCTCTGCCTTAGAAATATTCAAAGACTCTGCTTCCACCAGCTTTTCAGGAAGAGAGTTCCAAAGACTCACACCCCTCAGACTGAAAAAAATGTTGCCTCACCTTTGTTTTAAATGGGTGACCCCCTACTTTTAAACAGTGACCCCTGGTTCTAGATTCCCCCCACAAGAGGAAACATCCTCTCCACATTCACCCTGTCAAGACCCCTCAGGATCTTATATGTTTCAATCAAGTCGCCTCTTTCTCCAACTCCAGTGGAAACAAGCCTAGCCTGTCTAACTGTTCCTCATAAGACAACACACCCGTTCTAGGTATTAGTCTGGTAAACCTTCTCTGAACTGCCCCAACACATTTACATCCTTCCTTAAATAAGGTGACCATTACTGTACACAGTCCTCCAAATATGGTCTCACTCATGCCCTGTACAACTGAAGCATAACCTCCCTACTTTTATATTCAATTCCCTTCACAATAAATGATAACATTCTATTAGCTTTCCTAATTACTTGCTGTACTTGCACACTAGCCTTTTGTGATTCATGCATTAGGACACCCAGATCCCTCTGGACCTCAGAACTCTGCAATCTCTCACCATTTAGATAATATGCTTCTCTTTTATTCTTCCTGCCAAAATGGACAAGTTCACATTTTCCAACATTATACTCCATTTGTCAGATCTTTGCCCACTCACTTAACCTATCCATATCTTTTTGTAGCCTCCTCATGTCTTTTTCACAACTTACTTTCCTACCTATCTTTGTGTCATCTGCAAATTTGGCAACCATCCCTTTAATCCCTTCATCCAAGTCATTTATATAAATTGTAAACAGTTGAGGTCCCAGCACTGATCCCTATGACGCATCATTAGTTGATCAATAAGTCTTTCATCTGTGTCCTTAAACTCACATTTTCCAGCTGCATTTTTAAATCTTGATACATAGTTATCAATTGGCTTTCCTAATTCCTGTCTGAGGCCTTGAAATTCGTACCTGTAGATCCAATGATTCGATTTTGGTGGAGGCGGGTGCTGAATTTTTCAAAAGGTTTGTCTGGGTCTTTGCTGTCCTCTTCAGTATGCTCCCAGCTGTTAAATAAATTCAGTCCTATATCCCCTGCCACAGAAGGATATGGTTCACCCTCTCTTTATTGCTGCTGCCTTTTTGGAATCTACTGAATGTCAATCTGCACCTTTGTTTAAATTTTGCAAATGCCTCTACGTCATCATGAGCTTCCCAATTCATTGTGGGCTATAACTGTGTGCTCGTTGCTGTGCCGGTCAACATTTTATTCTTTGGCTTCGCATGATTTGCATGGTTCACTCACAGACACTTGCTGCCACAATGCTATGTGTTCTTGTTGTCTTTAGGTTGCCGAATGCTGTTAATAATCACACTTTAAGTTTGTAAAGACCAGAAACTCTTTATGTGTAATTTTGCCATGCTGTCTGATTCAAAACAAAAACCACATTGAACTGGTTATGTACACATCACTTCAGTCTCTACTGCAGCTGTGATTTGTGGCCCCCTGGAACCCTACACATACCACGTTAAGTTCCTAACTATTTCAGATAATGCAACAATATATAACAGATCAGACCCTGTAGTAATTATGGTTTTATTTAGCGTGTAATGTACCTTTAAGCATAACACTTGTCAAGGAAGATCACATGATCTGTAGTAACCAATAGGAGAGTAGTGCAGGCTATCTCAGCAATCAGTGTAGAGATAGAGTTGGAGTTGAAAGCACATGTGTAGTTGCTGTTGAGTATATTGTAAATAAACTTAATGTTTCCACCCAAGAAGTGTCTGCAGGTCAACTCTATCATTAATAGTACAACAAACTGGTGATGAGGATAAATCAGATCCAGCTCTGTCCCTCAGCCGGCGACTATGAGTGTTTAAGAAATTTAAAAAGAAAGGAAGATATACTCACTAGGTACGCTGTCGCTTTAATTTAAAGAAAAAATGGGCCCCAATCCAACTGGCTGAGAAATGTCCCGGAGCACTCCCGACATTTAAAAAAAAACAAAATTGCAAGACCCCCTGAGTGAGAATCCACAAGCAAAGCAAAAAAAAGAGAATCTGTACTTAAGTTGTAAAATAGGCAGCAGCTCCATGGACTCAGTAGGTTAGAGAAGCTGGCACACAGCCTGTGAGTTGAGAGAGAGGGGCAGTCAGGGTGGAAAGCAGTGCTGCAGTTTGGAATTGAGAAGTAGCCCTGCAGAATCGCCCAGAAAAAGGAGAAGAAATCGCTGCTGTGTTTTTTTTTTCCGAACAGGAACAAAGTTTTACAAAGTTAAAAGAGAAGAAGGCCCACGATCATCCTGCCAAAACTCAAAACATATGGGAAACACAGCGCAGAAAAGCTGACAGCTGCTGAGACAGCCCAGGTTTAAAAAAAGGTAACTGCTCTTAAAGCAGCAATACATTTAAAGTGGTAAATACAAGAAAAACGGCTATGGACAGAAATTTGAAGGAACCCCAGAGAGAGGGCAACTCTACCAAGGGCAACAGGAGACCACAGAGGGAGGACAACAAGAAATTAAATAGTTGAAAGAGAAGTTGATTGTCCTTCAAGATCACATGCAAAAGGAATGCGTAACCATTCAGCAACATGAAGAAATGAAGGCTGTCTCAAACAAGAGAATGGAAGTACAGCAGAAGAAATGTGAAGAGGGCTTAGGGGAAGCCCTGGTGATTGGAGGGCTCACAAGAAGCCCTGGGAGTTGTGTACAGCTGGATAGAGCCAGGGCACAGGAGTTGAGCAGTGCCAGCTCAGTTAAGCTAGCTGTCTAGCAAAGAGCTAAAGAATCAGCTATATGAAGGCAAGGAGGCTTTGGAAGCAAAAGTCACAGAATTTCCCAAGAAGCAGACAGATAATGAAATTTTGGGAGACTCGGCCACTGAGCTCAGACAAGTTAAGCTTGCATCTGAGAGAAATCTGGCCAATAGTGAAGTCAAAAAGAAGGCCAAGATTAAATTCTGTGCTAGAATAAAGAAGGCACATAGAAAGATGATACAGAAATACTCATAGGGCCTTCACCTGGTTGAGGAGAAAGTGACAGCCATAAGAGAGGCACCTGAGCCAAAGAACGTCTCAGAGCTCAAATCATTCCTAGGAATGATCAACTGTTATGGGTGGTTTTTACCCGATTTGTCTACAGTGCTGCCCCCCTGCATTCTCTACTCAAAAAGAACCAACATTGGTCTTGGGAGGCACCCCAGAAAGAAGCTTTCATAAAGGTGAAACAATTGTTGCACTCATCCAATCTATTAGTGCATTATGACCAGATGAAAGAATTGGTGATGCATCTCCCTACGGAGTGGGAGCAGTGCTCTCTCATCGGATGGACGATGGCACGGAATGGCCAATAGGTCACTTATCAAGAACACTCACCACAGTGGAAAAGGGATACTTGCAGATAGAAAAGAAGGCCCATCCATCATCATTGGTGTCAAGAAAGTACATACACAGCACCATTTTACAATCGTTTCAGACCACAAACCAATGCTAGGATTGTTTGGTGAGGACAAGGCTATACCACCCATAGCCTCAGCAAGAATACAATGATTGGCTTCAATTCTGGCAGCATACAAATACACTTTCCTACATAGGCCTGGCAATCAAATCGCAAACGCCGATGGCCTTAGTTGTTTGCCTTTACAAGAAAATGATGAGCACGTCCCAGTTCCATAGGAACTTGTTTTACTGTTAAATTTCTTAGATTCTTTGCTAGTATGTGCTGGAGAGATCAAAGATTGGACAAGTCGGGACCCAGTCCTATCTCCAGTTAGAAAACAAGTGCTCCATGGTTGGTCACTGGAGCCTGTACCTGATGAAATGAAACCGTACTTCAACAGAAGACATGAAATAACCAGCCAGGATGGCATCTTATTGTGGGGAGCACGAGTGATAGTTCCTCCAAAGGGAAGAGAACCACTTTTAATTGAACAACACAGTGCCCATCCAGGAATTTACCGAATGAAGACCACAGCACGCAGCTATCTATGGTGGCCTGGGATGGATGGCGAATTAAAGAATTTAGTAAAGCTTTCTGTGCAATGCCAGCAACTGCAAAAGTTGCCATTGACAGCTCCGTTTCACCCATGGGAGTGGCCAGGTAGACCCTGGGTGCAGCTACACTTTGACTACATTTAACCTTTCCTGGGAACAATATTTCTGCTCATTGTTGATGCCCATTCAAAATGGTTGGATGTATATGAGGCGAAGTCACCAACTTCAGCTGCTACAATTGAGAAACTATGTCAGAGTTTCTGCCATTCACAGACTACAAGAAGTAGTCGTTTCCGATAACGACACGGCATTTACAAGTGCCAAGTTTCAATGGTTTATCAGCCTCAATGGTTTCACTCAAATGAAGTCTGCATCATACCCACCTTCCCTCAAACAGCCTGGCCAAAAGGGCGGTTCAAATGTTCAAGGCAGGCATGAGAAAGTTAACTGGCGATTCCTTGGTAACCAAACTAGCATGCTTTCTTTTTCATTACAGGACTACCCCTCACACAACAACAGGTGTCACACCTGCAGAGTTATTGTTGAAATGCTGCCTCGGGACAAGATTGAGCTTAATGCCGAATTTAGAGGGAAGGTGGAAAGGAGTCAGGGAAGCTGGAAAACTAGACACAACTGGCATAGTCATGAGAAGAAATTTACCGTGGGAGAGCTGGTATACATGAAGAACTTCGGGGAAGGACCAAAGTGGTTACCAGGTGAAATAAGTGCATTGACTGGACCTCTATCTTACCATGTGGAGGTGGAAGGTCAGACCATCCGGAAATTTAAGACATTTAAGCAAGAGAGAGACAAATCATCAAGATTTGGTTCCACCAGTGACCATGACCAGGTCTCACTTTCCTGTTGACGATACACAGCCCAGGACTGACATGTCTGACGTTCCTGTAAGTGTTGAGGATACAGAACTGCAAGTGCTGAACGAAGCACCTGATGTTCAGACAACTCCGGAAAAGGAGGTTCTGACAAAGAATCTGAAGTTGTGGAGCTGCAACATTCCACACGTACCAGGAAACCACCTGAAAGACTGAACTTGTAAATTCCTTACCCAGTGTAAATACTGTGTTTTGAAAAATGTGTACTTGTAAATATAATATGTATAGCTGAGTTAAAGGGCAAGGAATGTAGTAATTATGGTTTTACTTCATGTGCAATGTACCTTTAAGAATAATACTTGTTAAGAAAGATCACATGATCTGTAGTAACCAATAGGAGAGTAATGCAGTCAGTGTAGTGATGGGGTTGGAGTTGGAAGCACACGTGTAGTTGCTGCTGAGTATAAATAAACTTAATGTTTCCACCCAAGAAGTGTCTGCAGGTCAACTCTATCATTAATAGTACAACTCGGCCACCCTATAACAGACTTTGAACTGAACTTACTTATCTGCAGTAAGTGTCTGCAGGTTATGGTTGTTGGGGAACGCAATGCTCTCCACCAACTCCCAGGTATTACAGCTCACCACCTCATCATGTACACTGCACTTGCATTT
Organism: Carcharodon carcharias; assembly: GCF_017639515.1. Classification (NCBI taxonomy): domain Eukaryota; kingdom Metazoa; phylum Chordata; class Chondrichthyes; order Lamniformes; family Lamnidae; genus Carcharodon; species Carcharodon carcharias. The sequence continues at coordinate 129,327,471 of NC_054481.1, forward strand.
TGTAAGTCATAGGTAAGGCCGTTGGTACTCATTTCTCTTGGAAAAACAAACTCAATTGGAAAATGTAATTCTAAAATACTGATCCAATACAACAAAAATAAATGTAATTTAGTCATTGCTAATTTATGCTGAAACAATGGCCTTGGTCCTAGGTCTTACTTCAGGGCTGGTTTTAATTTTAGATTGTTTTTGAGTGTCAGTTTTTTGGAAGATATTTGTCAGCTCTTCTGAGTTTGTGTATTAGTATACATGTGAACTGAACAGTTCTGCAGAGAAGCACCATTTCCACAATGCATTTGTTGGTTATTTAATTACTTCTAAATCTTAACCTAAAAGGACTGAATTTTGCCGTTCACTAGTTACCTCCAACCCACTATAAAGTGCTCACTTTCCAAAACTATAGAGTGATACATGAAAGTAGTTCAGACGTTCAACTAAGACTGATGTTTTTCTTATCCAGATGGATTTGTTACATTTCAGAAATGCAAGTCTGATAAAAACACTTTGTGTGGCTGCGCTAAAGGGTACTTCTGCGATAAAAGTGGTTTTGGTACCTGCTGGAATTGCAAACGTTACACACCATGTCCACCAGGTGAAGGGGTTAAAGTGCCAGGTACGATGTTAGACTGCATGTTTGAAAGGTCAGTAAGCCAATAAAGTCATTGAGAAAGCATCCCTGTATTAAAACTATAGAGTTGATATAGAATTATAGAATTTTCCAACACAATCGAAGGCTATTTGACCCATCAGGCCTATGTCAGCTCTTTGAAAAAACTGTCTAATTTACTTCACTCCCTAGCTTTTGCCCCATAACCCTGCATATATTAGTCCTTTACAGGTATATGCCTTATTGCCTTTTGAGAATTTTATGGAACCTGATTCCATCTCCCATTAGTAGTTCATTTCAGATCTTAGCACTCTTCATTGTGAAGAAATTTACCTTTAGGTCCCTTTACTTCTTTTATCAATTATGTTAGTTTTATGACATCTGCTTACTGATGAACTTGCCCGAGGAAATCGTTTCTCCCTAATTGCTTTATCAAAACCCTTCATAATTTTGAACCCCTCCCCTATCATCATGGTTATTGAAAATGAGTTGGCTATCACAGTGGCACAGACATTGGTGACCTGCTGTATTGTGCTGCAGAAACGTAAGTTGTGTGTTATCTCCTAGAGGTGAGGTCTAAATTCTCAGATATGTAGGACATAGGGGACACCAATTTGCCATTTCACTTACCTACATTCTCAACCATATTTTCAAGCTGGCTGAGTGGTAGAACTTTTGCCCGAATGAGGAGATTTTCGATTTTGATGCCCTGCTCCAGAAATTGAGCACATAATCTAGGCTGACCCTTCATTGCAGTACTGCAGGAGCACTCTATGTTAGCGGTATCCTTTGAATGAGCTACGAAACAGATGCATGCTATATCATCCAGATGGATGCAAAACAAATTTCACAGCACTATTAGAAGATCAGGCCTCTTGCCCGACATTCATCCGTCAAGCTACACCGTTAGAAAACAGGTCACTTATACGAACCCTGCAGTGTGTAAATTGGCTACCAAATTTTCCTCATAATTTTGTGTAACAAATAGTAATCTATGCTTTAGTATGGTTAAACTAGCTTTTGTATTACACCTGCTTAACATAGTTTCTGAGTTAAGGCAGAGGGAAAGGATGTGGACCTGGTTCATGACGTGGTTTTCTACCTTCTTTGTGTCGCCATCAAATGTAAGCATTCCAATTCCAAGCAATGAGATGGAAGTGCTAAGGGTGCCCATTGCTAAGGGTGCTCAGAAAGAGGTGTTGGGCCCTGTACCAGCCGTGCTCAAAGGATGAATCAATATAGGTTTTCATCACAATCTGCAGAAAATGCAGCTACTATTTCCATACAGAGTTATTGATACTAAACAATTCCCCCCTTCCCCAAAAAAGACAGGTTGCAAATCAAATAGTATAAATTTTGTGTGTCATTTTCTCAAATTGTGGATTCCATCATTCCAAGAATTCATTTTTTTGTATTCTTTCATGGGATTTGGGTGTTGCTGGCAGGGCCAGCATTTGCTGCCCATCCCTAATTGCCAAACTGAGTGGCTTACTGGATCATTTCAGAGGGCAGTTAAGAGTCAGCCACATTGCTGCAGGTTTAGATTCACATGTAGGCCAGATCAGGTAAGGATGGCAGATTTCCTTCCCTACAGGGCACCAGATGGGTTTTTATAGCAATTGGTGATGGTTTCATGATCAACCTTACTGAGGCTAAATTTCAATTCCAGATTTATTAATTGAATTTAAATTCCACCAGCTGCTATGGTGGGATTTGAACCCAAGTCCACAAGGCATTAGCCTGGGCCTCTGGATTACTCGTCCAGTGACATTACCAATACGCCACTATCATCCGCATCATCATGTTGCAACATATAGAAATAAAATACAGGCCTGCACACACAAACAATATTTTAAGTGTATTTTTTTATTCATTCATGGGATGTGGGCATTGCTGGCTGGGCCAGTATTTATTGCCCATCCTTAACTGCCCTTGAGAAGGTGGTGATAAGCTGCCTTCTTGAACCGCTGCAGTCCATGTGGTGTGGGTATACCCACAGTGCTGTTAGGAAGGGAGTTCCAGGGTTTTGACCCAGTGACAGTGAAAGAACGGCGATATATTTCCAAGTGAGGATGGTGAGTGACTTGGAAGGGACCTTGCAGTTGGTGGTGTTCCCATGTGTCTGCTGCCCTTGTCCTTCTAGATGGTAGTGGTGACGGGTTTGGAAGGTGCTATCTAAGGAGCCTTGGTAAGTTCCTGCAGTGCATCTTGTAGATGGTACACACTGCTGCTACTGTACGTCGGTGGTGGAGGGAGTGGATGTTTGTGGAAGGGGTGCCAATCAAGTGGCTGCTTTGTCCTGGATGGTGTCAAGCTTCATCAATGTTGTGGAACCTGCATTCATCCAGGCAACTGGAGAGTATTCCATCACTTTTCTGACATGCCATGTAGATGGTAGACAGGTAGGGTTATATGCTCCTGAACAGGCCATTCACTTTAATAGGAACTGATGAGTATCAAAGCAGAAAATATCAGCTGTCATCTGTACCTTCAACTTCCTGATTACAGGAGAAGTTTGATGATGGTCAGGAGAGAGGACTGCAATGTGTGTGACTGGGGAGAAGTAATGGAGGAGAAAAATACATTGCTGAGGTTGAGAAAAATTGGGTGGAATTGCCAAAGGGTTTTGCCAATTTCCTGTTATAACTTTGCTGCAACTTCTGGAGAAGCTTTACAAAAAATGCCTTTGGGCAGGATTTTTAGCTGCCAATTGGGGTGTGTGCGGAGGCAAACGGGTGCAAAAATTCACACCACCGGCCAGAATTTGCAGGTACCATCCCTCAGGTACCCTGAGGCATCAGAGACTAGGTCAGCTGGCTGCAGGTGACCCCCCCCACCCCCAGCGTAGAAGACCAGGGTAGTGCCCCAGGGGGGCTGTAATGCCTTCCTTGCCTGCCTGGGTTAGGGATAGGGAAAATCACTGTTGGGTGACTGTTTCCACACAGTGCAGGTATATGACCTTCATTTGAGCTTAATGTTGGGTTCCCGAAGCCACAGGGAAAACCCTTCCAAAAATTAATGTTCCAGTCCTTGTTTGATTTCTGTTTCAGCTTGTTATCTTTCTTTCTTACAGTTGCCTCTTTCTTTTCTTTATATTCTTTAATATTTTTCCAAATTTTGTTTTCTGCTTTCTATTTTTGAAGGTTTCATCTTAACAGCCTTTCTGCCACCAAGGCTTTTGACAAAGGACCACAGGGGGCACTATTGAAGAAGCTTAAGGGGGTGGAATGAGGGAGGAGTTAAGGCGGTTTCTCAAAGTGCTTGGTAGTGGTCTCCCACATTGTTCTGCCCTGATATAATTTCTGTTCATTGTGCATGTTAATGATATGGCAATGGACTAAAAAGAATCCTGTCCAAATTTGGAGACTATACTAAAATAAGAAGAATAGTGCATAATTCAGAGGATGAAAGAAAGATGCAGGTGTATTTTAATAAGATGGTGAAGTGAACAGCAAAGGCATCAGGTGAAATTCAGTGCTAGTAAATGTGAGGTGGTATATTTAGGTTAGAAATAATTATACTTTTGAATGGTGAAAGTTTGAGCAATGCAAGACAACAGAACATTTTGGGAGTTCTGGTTCATAGGACCTCAAGTAGATAACATCATAAAAATAGGTAATGGAATAAGTGGGTTTTATGGAAAGAGCTATTAGGGATTAAACTGTCCACAATTAACATGCATTGCTGGCAGCATGATAAACGTGCCACACGCTGATTTCTGGGATTGCTGCATGCAACTTGCACTCTGTTCATTGGCTGCTTGCATCAGAAGGAGATCCAATATCACAAGTGACTGACGTTACTTAAAGGCAGCCTGCGCCTCATAAAGGGAAGGTGCATTGTGGTTGGAAGGAGTGGTGAGAATCATTTGAAAATGGAATCTGATGCTGAAGAATGGCTGAGCACCACCCTCGTAGGAAGTGGGTTCCAAGTCATTACCCCACACTGCGTAAAAAAGTTCTTCCTCACATTTCACCAACCTCCCCTCCCCCCCACCCGTATCTCTTGCCCAAACCTTAAATCTGTATCCCCGGGCCCTTGTACCATCTGCTAATGGGAATAGCTTTGTTTTGTTCATCTTATCTAAACCTGTCATAATCTTGTGCACCCCTGTCAGATCTCCCCTTAATCTCCTTTGCTCCAATCAGACCAACCTAAACTTGTAGCTTAACTACCTCATTCTTGGAACCATTCTGGTAAATCTTCTCTACACCTTCTCAAGGACCCTCGCGTCCTTCTTAAAGTGTGGTGGCCAGAACTGGACATAATACTCTAGCTATGGCCTCACTAGATTTTTATAATGGTAATAGAGTATGAGGGAATATATATTTGTTGATTTCTTTTTTTTGGTGTATTCGGTGTGCAGGCTGAGGACTACAATGCCTGGCATGTCTGAGGTTCTGGTAGAAGCACAGAATGTAGCAGAGGGATTGGCCACTGTTATGATGTGACAGATGATGTGTGCCAAGCAGATCCAATCCATGAGGGAAACTTGCTCATGCAGTCACAGCAGTTTTGCAATTTGTATTTTATTTTGAGATGCGTGCCATGAATTCAGTCCACCAACACACTAGAGATTTTTTTAGAGAACTAAATTAACATTTATTAACAAAAGAAGAGATTTCAAGCACATACATAGGTCTACAAAGTACTACTATAATAACTCCTAAAACCCCTAAATAATCTGGCTTCTGGTTACACCCCCCATTAAGGCAACATTAAAAACAAATTGATTTAAACAGATCCAGGCAATTCAACACAATATCCTGGACAGTAGAATTTAAAGTGGCTTTTCCCAGCTTCGGTTTCGGTAGACAGCAGCTTAATGCACAACTACTGGAGGTTTTTCACACTTCTGGTAGATTTTACAATGCCCTTTTTGACATATAGCTTCAAATCCCTTTATACATGTTTCTCCCTTTTAATGTAATTTTCATTGTTCCCATATGTCTTTAGAACTCCATTTTTCTCATAATATAAATCATTGCATGGTGCTAATATTATCAGTAACCTTTGGGAAAAATAAACATACTGCTTGGCCTAGCTTCTCTGTCTAGGTGTAACATCCTACCATCTCTTTGAAATTCAAACTACCCTGATGTATCAAAAAATGCAAATTCTCCTCACCTCACATTGTAAGATTTCAGCTGTGTTTACGAATTAGCATTTCAAACCCAGCTTCTTTTGATGAGTCAAAGCCTTCAGACCAGCTGTCTCCAATTCAATTAAATCCCACACACACACAGGCAGAGAAACTATCCAAACCCCACTATTAATCTACTTTTACAATAAATCACAATATTATGAAAATTATTATACTTTTGTGACACTACACATGCGCAAAGCAGTAAAGTATTTTTTTCTAGCAAAATGTTGCCCACCTGACTGGGTGTGTGGCGTGAAAACCAAAACACAAGACCTTGGGCTTTGGCCACGTTAGAGAAGCCAATGTGACAAGGCTGGTCAGGAACTGAGGAGGCAGCAGCTGAAATGCTGTCGTTAGCTATGTGTAGTTCGGGCTCGGAGAAAGCTGGGAGTTGATAGCTCCATGCAACTGATATGCTTTTGTTAGCTCTATGGGGAGCTGGAGCAAAGAAAAGGCCTGAGAGCAATGTTAACTCAATGAAGCTGAAGTCTGCTCCATGAAAGCAGTTATTTGCAGCGGTGTGGCTGAGGAACTGGGACTGTGCCTGGGATCAGACACTGGGGTGTAGCCTTGCCAGCACAGTGGCACACAGTCTCAGAAGCAGGTCAGCTCAGCTGGGGAAGTAGAGCAAGAAGGCTGGATCTAGGAGCAGATACAAGAGAGATTTGGGATAGTGTGCCTTTTGGTGAGGATTGTACCCGTGGAACTTGGGTGGAGTAGAGCTGCTGTTATCCGGAGATCAGACCAGCTCTTTGAAGGAGAGGAACTGAAATTCCTCATGAGGAAGACAGAGTTTAAAAGAATTTTTGTGACTCAGCGACGTCTGACGTCTGGATCGGTTGCTAAGAAAGTTCACGGAATCTGTCTTAATGTGCCATTTCATGTGCAGCTTGTGGTGTGTTTGACCACGGTTTGCCTGTTAATTCATGTTTACCTCATGTTAATTCTGGATGTTAGAGTATTTACTGTTTGCTCTGTTAACTCTTGTATAGTAAAATTTCTTCTGTTTAAAACCAGAGAATCTGGTGGCTTTAATCTCTTAATAAATACCTGGGATTTCAAATTTAGTCTACTTTAAACAAAAGTTACTGGTCTCTAACTGGATCATAACAAAATTGTGGGTCACATCCGGGGTCATAACTAGAGCTTCAGCATTACTTCCCTCTATTAATGAAGCCCAAGCTGCTTTTTTAAATTATTCAAAGCAAAAACTATCCCATCGTGATGCATCCATAGTCACAATTCTTTCACACTTTCTGAGCAACTATTGAACTACATAGGCTTTATTTAAGTCAAACGCTTCAGTAGTGGATTGTACAGTTGTTGGAGAAAGTGTTTGAATGCCAACACAGAAAAGGCCATTTTAGGATTTAGGGACTAAGTTGTGTTTTTAAGTGTTTGGTTAAGTGAATTAGCACAGGCTTAAAAAAAAAAAATGCCAGATCACTGATTCGTGGAAGCTACAACTGATGCAACGGAAGTCAAATGCTTTATTTAAGGCCCCATTAACCAGATTGTCTCTCATTTATCTTCAGACGCCCTTTCTAAAACTCACCCCAGAAGGCGGTTTTATTGGCAAATCTACTGGTGACTCACTGTGGAGTAGAAGTTAGTGTATCAGCTGTCCCCTTGGCTGTGGACACAAAAGGCCACAAGGCCAGTCAAGTTTAAATAAGAGATTATGGCACAGACCCTAGGTCTGGAACTGGAAGCTAAAATAAAATGCAGTTTGTGCAGCTAGAAGTAGTTTGAAAGAAGGTGGTGACAGAGTCAAAGAAGTCAGCTCATGAAAAGGGGAGGATACATTTTCCCCCTGTCTATGAGACGAGAGGTGAGATGGAACTAAGGTGGAACTTGCTTTGACAGTTGCTCTGTATATACACTTGTCATCTATGAAATATGACAGCTTAATGATTTGTATTGAGTCTTATCTCACCGTGTCTTTTACTTGCCTTTGAAAAGTTTGCAGAAGCACACGTAAGGGCTTGCAAAAGGCACAATATTCAGTTCGGATCATATGGGGATTCTGTTGTTGGACCACTGTGTTACATTATCACACAGTTAGCTTTTGGGCTTTATTAGCACACCCTTAAGCATAAGATACTCAGGCTGTTTAGAGCAGTAGCCAGGAAACATGCCACTGCAAACAAAGCCCACTAAATGGTTTTGGGTCCCAGCAACCAATCCTGCTCATTGACTGAATCGCTTATTGCAACTTTACTCTTTCAATTTGGATAGCACATAGTAGCAGAGCATCACAGGAAGTCACATCTTGTAAGTAAAATTCGTAACTGCAAATCACAATACTTGGTATACAAGGAAAGTGGCAGCTTTCTCTGCTCCAGACTCCCCCCAAGCTCCTTACATGACCCTCTCAAAATACCCTCCCTGTCACCTTCTAGAAGCTAGCACGTGGCTTAGAGCTACCTGATCTTAGGGCAGGAAGTGAGCCCGTGGTATTTAAATGAGGCCTGTAAATTAATATCATTGAAGGCCTGTTGTTGAGTCTGGGAGGAAATTAACTCCCTAGAGAGATGTCCCATTATAAACCGGCTCCAAATTAACTCCCCATATTGACAGTGCTTCATTCACACATCTCACTGGTGCAAACTTGTTGAAAGGTTAAAATTATTTGATTTTCTGAAATTTGTGATAATGCCACACCTGCTTTCAGGAACAGATACAACAGATATTACGTGTGAGCAGTGTCCTCCTGGATCATATTCAGATACACCTACAATTACAAGGAAATGCATGCCAATTACTGAGTGAGTACATCAAAAGTAATCCAGAATAAAGTTTATATCAATTCATTACAGTGCAGTTGGCTGTCATTTATAAATGTTTTTAAAAGTGAATTTGATGTAAAAATTATATTTCACATCTTTCTAATCTAATTGAATCAATCTTTCATGTTATATGAATTTCAATTTCTTGTTTCATTTTCTCCCCTTTCCTTCGGTTGAAGGACACTGGATTTCAGCTTATTGGATAAACTGACAAAGACTGGCATAATTTTAATAAGCTGAGCTCTGGCTATACCTTCATCAATGTATAGTTACTGAATAAGACTCAATACTACAGGAGTTTTGAGCAAAATATTGCATAAATATTTGTTTTATCAATCTAGCAGTCCCAAGTGTGCAGTCAATTACCCTAGACTCTCACTTTGCATCTGACCCCAAGAAAAAATTTCAAACTTGTGAAGTTTGGCATCCCTTTCCAGAAATTTCTAAACCTGATACTGAAAGAAAAGAACATTCTCTGTAATTTGTACAGGTCATTGGTCACTGGATGAAACTGCAACTCAAGTTCTGACAATTTCATGTCACACTGCACTGTGTAACATTTTATATTTCTAATATACAACTAAGGCTAAAATAGGATTTCACAAAAATGGTTGATCAAATTGTGGAATGTGAACTGGTAAAACAAATCCTGGAATCTCAAGTAAAGAAAATAGAATCAGTCACTGCAAATCATTGGCCTTAGTCATCGTTGTAATTTCAAGTTGTTTTTCAAGTTATCAATCAAGCGTTGTTAGCTTTCTAGTTTAATATGGATGTTTTTTTTTACCTTGTATGAAGTATGTGTGCAGTTTGTACACAAAAACAGGGCCACACAGTTTATTAACATATATATCTGGGAAAACACACCATTTGTTGGATGTAATTAGTATGTACCATTGCAGTATTAATCAGAGAAATAATTTAATCAGGATAGCTTTAATAGAGAGAATTCTTGGGCCATCAACATGCTTTTGTGCGTAGAGATCTTTAGAAGACTATGCAAATAAGGTTAGATGAAGTAGGATGGGAGGGCCACAAGCTATCCTCAGATACAATGTGGAACATAATTTGGGTTTTGATAACTGTGAAAATGTCTACTGTATAACCTAGGCATTGAACAAAAGATTTAAGTAAGTAATAGTGTTTAGGGTAATATCCAGAGGATTGGATTGTTGTATCCCCGGAAGTGCGACAGAGCCAGATTTTGCTCGCTTCTATACCCTGATTCTGATCCCATCTTAAATGCTGGAGATGGGATCATTTAAACAATTGGGGCAGGTGACCACAAAACTGAGTCAAGTTCCATTTTCATTCACCTGCCACAGATATGCATTTTCCAACACTGGTCATTGAACAGGAGCTAGGAGGTAGAATCCTGACTGAGTTCTCCCTTCCTTAAAACTCAGAGAGCAGGCCATCTGTAGCCCTGATTGACTCAGCATAGACCAAGAATTAAACTAGCAACCTTCAACTTTCCATAGTTAGTTCATGTGCGTTAGCGCTACACCAAGTAATGTCCTTATCCATGCTGCCTTTGGAGCAAGATTGAAAATTACATTCCAGTGATGCAAATTTTTTTTGCAAAAATATACTTAGTTCATAAAATATCCAAATAAACATTACAAAGCATTTCAAAATGGCCATCACAGTACAATGATATTCAAATTTTCTGCATAGATCATATTGCTCTCTGAGGTGCTTCAATACAATTGTGATACATGTAATAGTCACTGCATACATTCAATGTAAGTCATACAGCCTGAGGGGATCTATACAATTCCCAGCCCTTGGTGCACTACAGCTGAAACATCTTAGACTGTGACCTTTCCCCGTTGCGCATCTGCGGCGGCTACCCCAAGCTTTAGTGCGTCCCTCAGTACGTAGTCCTGGACCTTGGAACGTGCCAGTCTGCAACACTTGGTCGTGGACAGCCCTGTGCAATGGAAGGCCAACAGGTTTGGGCAGACCAAAGAACCCAATTGAAAAGGAGCCCTTTGTACTGCTTTCACCCCTCCTCCTGCTTTCTTCTTAATATTCCCACTTTTCACAACCTCTTTGCACTCCATGGTGGTTCTACTTTTCTCATGGTGATTTAATTTCTAATCTGTCAAAATATTTCACAGACAAATGATGCTCATAATCAATTGAGACATTTTTGAATCTGGAAATTTCTAAAAATTGACTGCTACTTTGATGTTCAGTGTAATCATTTAAATAAGGTTAAACTAAACCAAACCATTATTTCTATCAATCCTTGTGGTACACAACACAGCAATGACTTAAAACTTGTTTGGTTGAAGAACCTCTTTTCAAATGGATTAGGAATGACAAACACCCTCCCCCCATCTAAATTTAACACTATTTAATATTCATAATATGAAAGTGCTGCATGTAAAGAGTGTTTTAATAATTCTGTTAAGAAAACAGGTATTTACTTAGGAACATAGGAACAGGAGTAAGCCAATTAGCCCCTCGGGCCTGTTAGAATCATAGAATGGTTACAGAAAGAGTCTATTCAGCCCGTTGTGTCTGCAGAAACTTTCTGCAAGAGCAGCACTGCTTATCCCACTTCCCTGCCCTTTCCCCTGGTGCTGTGATTTTTTTTTCCCTTTAGATGCTCACCCAATTTCCTTTTATAAACCAGAATTGAATCTGCCTCCACCACTCTCAGCTGGTGTCTTCCAAATCCTAACCACTAACCACAATCCTAACAACTCTAAAGGATGTGCAGGAGCGGAGGGACTTGGATGTATATCTGCATAAGTCATTGAAGGTGGCAGGACAGGTTGAGAGCGGTTAAAAAATCATACAGTATCCTAGGTCTTATTAATATGGACATAGAGTACAAGAGCAAGGACATTATGTTGAACTTGTACAAGACACAAATTCAGCCACAGCTGGAATATTGTATCCAGTTCTGGGTGCCACACTTTAGGGAAGATGTGAAGGCATTGGAGGGAGTGCAGAAAAGATTCACGAGAATGGTTCCAGGGGTGAGGAGCTTTAGTTATGAAGGTAAATTGGAGACGTTAGGACTATTTTCCTTGGACAAGAGAAGGCTGACAGGAGATTTGATAGAGGTATTCAAAATCATGAGAGGTCTGGACAGAGTAGAAAGGGAGAAACCGTTACCACTTGTGAAAGGATCGAGAACAAGAGAGCACAGATTTCAAGTAATTTGCAAAAGAAGCAAAAACGAGAAATGAGAAGCAATAATGAGAAAAAACTTTTTCAGGCAGTGAGTGGTTAAGGTCTAGAATGCACTGCCTGAGAGTGTGGTGGAGGCAGGTTCAATCGAGGAATTAAAAAGGGAACTAGACTGATATTTGAAAAGGAAAAATTTACAGGATTATGTAGAGAAGGCAGGGGTATGGGAACTAAGTAAATTTCTCATTCAGAGAGCCGGTGCAGACACGATGGGCCAAATAACCTCCTCCTGTTCTGTAACAATCCTGTGATTCTATTGTAAATACCACCTGCAGATAACAGTAAGATGGGTGTTGCCTGTTTCCCACTGAAGAGTCTGTTTATCCTTGGCAGATGCCTGGAGAGAGCACAGCATGGAGCAAACAGTAGCAGCACAAAGGGAGAGCAGGAGCACTGGGAAAGCACAGCACAGAGAGATCAGGAGCATGAGGAGAGCAGAATGTGAAGAAAACAAGGGCCCTAAGTGAGCAGGCGCCTGGGGACAGCAGAGCACAGGGAGAGCTCCAGGAGAGTCGGGGAGAGCAGGAACACAATAGTAGAGCACAGAGAGAGGATGAACATAGAGAGAGCAGAGTACTGAGAAAGCAGAAACCAGGGCAGGGTGAGGGGGAAAGTGGAATGGAGAAAGCAGGAGTGCAGAGAGAACTGGAATCTAGAGCAATCAGGAGCATGGGGAAGCAGAGCATGTCTCTGAACGCCATTCATTCACTCACACCTGACCATGTAACTCTGGGCTATCGCCCATGTCGCCCACCTGTTAGGCCAACACTGTGTGGCAGGACTTCTGGAAGGTCTTTGTCAACTCCCAGGGGACCGAGCCCAAGTTTGAAAACTATTGTAATAGGGGATCTATACTCCAATATGTTTAATATGAGATTTCAATAGGGAATCACTTAATTAGTATAAGAGTTACAAAATTAACAATGAATATTTGTCTTAATTAATTGTTCTGCACTTTTCCCTCAGTTGTCGTGCATTAGGTATGGTTGTGACAGTGGGAGCAACAAAAGCAAAAAATGCCAAGTGCATATACGCAGAAGCTATTGTTATACCACTTGTAGTATTAGCAATAAGCTCCGCTGCAGGAGTTATATTCTGGAATGGCCAATGGGTGAGATGTGAAGGGAACAGCGAGCATGATGGTTCAGGTGCGTGAGTCAGTTATCTGTTCAAAAAGTCACTTGATTCAGCCACTCCGAATCCCAATCTGCAATTACCTGTGCTTAGTTCTTTGTCACTCGAGGAAATTCTAGGCTTGTGTGTAAAATGAGATTGGTAACTGTCTTTTTGTAAAACTAAGCAATTCCTGATCAATTACATTATAAGTCTCTACAAATGTGAAGATCAATACATTTTCCCAGATAATGAAGTTGGAAACCTAATCTTTCAGCTCTACCCTTTCTGACACCGGGCGATGTCAACTAATTAACCTGCACACAAAATTAGATTTTGCAATCATAGATGCAGGATTAGGATCACCTCAATTATTTCTGAAATAATTTATCACCTTTCCCTTGTCATTTTGGTGAGGTTACTGTCCCCAGTCAACTATGTTTAAGGCTTCATTCATGCATCAGGCTTAATTATTGTAGCAGGTGGTAGAGAAAGCATGACTACCATCTTCCTTCTCACCCACTGTCCATACAATTGCACCTCCTGCAAAGAGAAGTTGACAGCAGTCAGGATAGGCAATGATTTTTCCTTTTTCTAATTTGGAACCTTCATGGTCTGTTTGATTCAGCTGTTCATTGAATGTATTTGCTGTGCCATTATTTGTCTTCAAATACTTGTCTTCAACTAAAACTGACTGCCCTTTTGTAAGTCACCCCGGGCCCAGGTGAGTGTCCCATGCTCAGGGTTACGAACCATGGCCAACAGCGGAACCAGTGAATTTTTGGTGGTGATGGTGGAAGAGTTGGAGCCTCGAGGGTCAACGGCTGGTTACGGGCGAAGGATCCTTCATGGAGAGGACTTGTGTTTCCATTAAGCACACGCGAGGAAGGCAAGGGGAAACCACCTCATGTATTCTTTTCCTAGTCGTATTGCTCATTGCTCATTGGGAGGCTCTTACAAACAACTGACGAAGCAAGTGCAAGATCACGAGGTGTGGAAAAATGAGCAGAGAGCTGCCCTTGGCAAAAAGCAGAATACTGTGGATGATGGAAAGCAGAAATAAAAATAAATTTAAAATATTTAAAAAAAAAGAAAACGCTCTGTAAAAAAAGAAACTCAGCAGGTTAGGCAGCATCTGTGCAGAGAGAGAAACAGAGTTAACATTTCAGGCCTGTGTCCTTTTATCAACAGGGAAAAGTTTGTTTGAGCATGGGGTGGGTGGGACAAGGACAAGGGAAGGTCTATGATAGGGTGAAAGTCAGGAGAGGTTAAATGACAGAAAAATTAGTCCTTCAGAGCTAAAGAGAATGGTGATCGGGCAAGAAAGAAACAAAAGATGTGCCGAGAACTGGTGTGCTGCTGTCTGAAAGAAAAATACAGAAGCAAGGAAAGAAAAGGAAACAAAATGGGTGAACAGACTTTATGGTCTGAAATTGTTGAACTGAGTGTTGAGTCCAGAAGGATGTAAAGTGCCCGGTTGAAAGATAAGAAGCTATTCCTGAAGCTTATGCTGAGCTTCACTGGAACAGTGCAGCAGGCCGCAGACAGAGTGAGAGCAGGCTGCAGAATTAAAGTGATAGACCACCAGAAGCTCAGGGTTGCGGACAGAGGAGGTGTTCTGCAAATTGGTCACCCAATCTGCGTTTGGTCTCCCCAGTGTAGAGGAAACTATTACGAAAATTCTTGCCTTTTGATCTACGGTCTTTGCTGACTCCAAAAAGCATGGATGCGGAATTAGCACCGTTGGGATCCACAGTGAAGCTGGAGATTTCACTGTTGAAGCTGATCACCTTCCTGAGGGTATACTTTGCATCACCAGCTGCTCCTGGCATGACACACAGAACACAACATCTTGAAGTGTGTACCCTGTGTGCACCAGAAGCTTCTGAACTCATCCCATCATGACATCACACAGTTGATGTGATGGTCTAATGCCAAATTTGGATCCAAATCCAGGTCCGCTCAACAAATTCACTTGTCACTCACCAAAGATCAAGCATTCAGCTGCAAGAAGGATCCAGCAATAGAATCACTTAAAGGTACAGGCACCCACATAAGGTCATTTTGAATAACTTCTGCTATTTCAAAGCCTCTGTAAGTACTCTGGAATGTTTTTGGAGGTGTTGTGGTGAATTCCTGGATTTGGCAGGGCACGTTGCTACATCCTCACAGGGAGGGCAGAGTAGTAGGTGGCCTGTCCATACAAAGGCTGTAACAGGTATGAGGGCAGCAGTAGCATTATCTCTGGGTCTGCAGGGTGATAGGGAGATGCAGCAGAGGCTTCAGTGATGGCAAGCTCTGCATGATACCCACTGCCAAATTGGAGCCTGACTCCCCCATGCTTCTTGACAGTGACAGGAGACTATCCAGAAGACCAGCTTATGCCCCAGCATGTTGGTGGGCATGCCCATCAGCGTTCTGCTGAATGCCACCCCATTGAGGTCCTTATCTGACTCCTTTGTAGCAGAACTTATTTGGAATCTGCATGAAGAGGAAGGTTGGGTGAGGGAAAACAGGAGGTCCATGATGACACCATCAGCAGCTTCTTCATCATGTCAAAGAGCAGGATGAGGGTGAGCTGGGAATTGAGAAAGGGCATAAACAGGAATATACTGTCATCCTCAATGTCCTCAACAACACTGAATGCCATGAGCTCTGCAGTACCCATCCCTGCAATGTGAAGAACCATCCCCTTAGTAGAATTTAGGAAATGCTGGTGTCTTTGTCTCCCCTATGGCTCCCTGTACTGCTTTCTATTGTGTGCTTGTCCTGCAAGAGAGAGGGACGAATGTCAGTGATTGTATTGCACTACATTTGGCTGATGTGTTGAGTAGCTGGAGGTATGTGGAGGCAGTGAGAGGTGGGTATGAGGCTGGTAGCATTAGTAGTTGTGTGAGAGTGAAGTGCAGCACCTGGATATTATGTGTGAGCCCTGAATTCCAGGGAATACAGCTGGCTGAGTGTTGGGGGTTTGGTGCATTGAACAGGGTGAAGAGGCTGGTAGAGAGGTTGGCAGGAGATCACAGGTAAAAATGCATTTACTGACTGTGACCACCAGTGTGAGATGTTTAGATTTGTAGAATTGCTGCCAGGCCCTCATGTCCGGACCTCCATAGCCACTTACCCCCAAGCCCTTCTGAGGGTGGTCCTTGAGGGTCTTCTGGCCCCCCATTAATTATGGTCTGTCTCCTCATTCATGCCACCATTAAACCTTCAACACTGCATCCTAGACTCTGGAGCCCCCTTTTTGCTGGAGTTCCATTTTCCTTGTTTACAGCTGCAGCAACAGGATTTAGCAGCATCCTCCTGTAATTCCTTGCAGCTTCCCTTTAAGAAGGACAGACTGCCTTTAAGAACAGAAGGTGCTGCACCATAGCACCTGCTGCTTAGCTCCCTGACAATCACAGAGGCAGCCAGCAGTGTGGCAGATGCTCAGCTCTATGCCACAATCATGTAAATGAAGTGGAAGCATCAAATATGTGTGCTGCCTACTCTAGAACCCATTCAGGCAGGTCACAGACCTGACCCCAGCACCTGAGTAATAGGGTGGACCAATTTTTGGCCCTGTATGTTTTATTGTAAGCAGAATAGACTTATGTTACAGAGTTGAGTATTTACACTTGATTGGTCCAGGTTACCTTAACTCATTTATGTACTTTTTTTTTGTTCACTTTATCAGATATTATCCAGGATGAAATAGAAAAACAAGAAAAGGTATGTTTGTTTTGTTAATTGTATATAATATAGCCGTCATGGAAACGTGCTTTATGTCAATGATTTTAATCCATCAGCTGGAAACTGGAATTCAAACAGAGTTTAAAAAAACAGAGACTAAAGGTAACTTGAGTTTGCAGCTAAAGATGGCTACCCCGCTTTGCATCACTGTACCTTCCACATTCCAATCCATTGAGATGGAGACACCATGTCTGCAAATATCCATCAAGGATAATGACCTCAGGAGTATGAGGGAACCACATTTCCTGTCCCCATTTGTATGGCGTCAAAGGTTTTTGACCGATGGTGAACCATTAAACTTAATTGCCTGAACAATAGGACCCTAGCCAAGGGGGCATCCCCAGACATGAACTCATCGAGCTATAATGGAAGTACCTTAAGCCCAATCATTTGAAGAATGGGACCCTAGTTGTGAATGGGGAATTCCCAGACATGAACTGATTGAAGTGACAAGGGGGAATACACTAGTGACGTCCATGTTTGAATCACTGGGTGACAGTCATATGACAAACTCACCGTTTGAGTGTTTAAGCTTCTGTTTTCTCTGCAGTAAGAGGACAAGTGGTTGAGACACTGATGAGGTAAGACCTAAGTGGGGTCCCTCTCCCTCCCTCTCTCTCCAACCCCCTTGCAAGCTTCGAACACCGTTTGCTAATCATGACCACCCAGTGATTCCCTGCTGCAGACAGAGACTTCTTGAAGGAAATCAACCCCCCACTACTGTGTCCTGGAGAACAACTAAATCAGCTATGTATATCTTTAAATTGGAAACATTGGGACCACCAAGGAAAAGTCGCAAGACTTCCTGAGGCCAGCCAAGTCACCAACCTCCACAGACTGGATACCCCTTTTATCTCTTTGGACTCTAATTTGACTGATCTATCCTTCCTCACTCTGTAACCTATTTGTGTGCATGTCTGAATTTCAGGTGTGTGTGCAAGTCAGAGTGTCTTTTATTATTTATTTAGATCAGTTTAAGTATAATGAAGCTAACCTCTTTCTTTGTTAAACTCAAGAAAACCTGTCCAATTAGTTATTTTATGAACACGGCATGTAAACAGTCAAATACCTAAAAGAATCTGTTGCAGTCAGATGAGGAGAGGGAAAGGAGGGGAGCCTTTCAACCCCTCTCACCTGATCGTAACAGAAATTTGAGGCTCTACATCTGTGATTGAATCCACAGAGAAGCGAGAAATTGGAAGTGGGAAATCAAATTGATCCCTAGCAATAATGGTAAGTTAAAAAACTTCAATACAGGTTTTCTTGCAGTTTGCAGTGCTAGAGTACTAAAAATGTTCACATTTGAAGTCAGTCCCTTCCTAGGATAGAGTGAAGTAACTTTGGGCAGTTTAAAAACCTGATCTATTGAAGAGTTAAGGAGTAAAGCTAGGCATTTAGAGATAAATACCCACCCAAAAGGCTAGGAAATCCAAAATCCTAAAACTTGTGGCCAACCATTTTGAAATTGAACTTTAAAAAACAGGAGACAGGCATAGCATCTGACACAGACAGACTAGGATTAACAAGCATACAGTTGGAACAGCGAAGACTAGAGCTCAAATTCCAAGAAGAAAGAGAGAGACAGGAACAGAAGGAGGAGAGCGAGTTCTAGGTAAAGGAGAAAAAAAGAGCTTTCCAGAAGGAGAGGCAGGAAAGAGAGAGTTAAGGCAGCCTGAGCTGAGCAGGGAAAGACCCGGTGAAGCCATCACCAGTGAGGGAAGTGCCCCTAGCTGAAGACAGCTCTTAAAGTTCTCCCAATTGATACCGCAGTTCAATGAGGGAGATCTGGAAGCATTTTACATCTCAGTTGAAAAGCTTGCAAAACAGTTGAAGTGGTCAGCAGAGGGCTGGACCTCGCTACTGTGAAGCAAGTTAACAGGAAAGGCCCACGAGGCTTATTCTCTATTGTCCAACAAGTGTTCATCAAACTATGAGATAATCAAAACTGCTAACCTGGGTGCCACCAAAAATTTCAAACTTCGAGAACAGCCCAAACAAACTTTCATCGAGTTTGAAAAGGTTAAGCAATTTGCTTTCAACTGGTTGGTACAGGTGCTTAAAATAGAGTCCACCTATGAAAGCCTCAGAGAGATGATCCTCGTTGAGGAGTTCAAAACTCACTTCCTCTTTCTATAAAATCCCACATGGAGGAACAGAAAGTTTCAAGAGCCAGCTGGGCAGCAACCCTGGCTGATGATTATGAATTTGTCCACAAGCTCTTGCCCGAGGGAAACCCTTCCCTAGTCACTCCTGAAAAACCTGAAAAGGGTTGAAGGTGGCAGGGTAATAGGAGGATGAATAGCCATGGGTGAGAAGGGAAAGCCGGAAATGTAGGGGGGACCCTCCTCAGGACAAAAAGGAAGGTGCTGAGAACAGGAGTGAAGCTCGAAAGCCTGTGTGTTTCCATTGCTAAGAGGCAGGTTACCTTTGAGCTGACTGCTGGAAGTTACAGGGAAAATCCATAGGATTTATTGGAAATGCAGGGAAAGGGGCCCTGACAGAAAGCACATCGCGGGCTGTGACTCTAATCGCAGCAGTAAGTCACTGTAAACATACCACTTTGAGTGTGGGAGAGTAATAAAATCCCTGAGATTTTGTATCTAAAGGAGAAGTGACCTCCATACTGCTTGAGTGAGGTCATACTAAGGGATACAGGGCCACCCAGTCCCTTCTGTTGGGAAAAGGCATGACCTTTCCATCAGAGAGTACTATGAATGCTAAAATATTAGTGAACAGTATCAGGGGAAGGTATACCCCCATCTCTTTATATCATGATGTGCGACCTTATTTTGTGACTCGTAACCTTGGGGATTGTCGCTAGTTTACCTGTGGACAGGGTCAACCTGCTCCTTAGTAATGACCTGGCGGGGGCAAAGGTGGTAGCTTCCCTAGTGATCTTAGAGAGACTGACTGAGGTTGGGAGACAGGAGAAGGTTCCTGGCACTTTCCCTGATGTGTGGTGACCCGGTCCATGGCCAAACAAGTTCCATCAGAGCAGGCTGAACTGGCACTACAGATGGATGACCTTGTCATCTGATCATCTAAAACCTTCTTTGGAAATTTAGATGAGTCAAAGGGTATGTGTTAAGCAGGTCTTCCTTGGTTGAGATTCAACAAGCCGACTCAATGTTTAAAAAGTTAACACCTGTCCAAACTGAAGCTGAAGCAGAGGGTATTTATTTAAAAATGAGTTGCTGATGAGAAAGTGGAGACCTCCTCACATACCTGCGGACAAAGAGTGGAGAATGGTCCACCAGGTGGGGGTGCTGCCGAGGTACCATAGGAAAATATTGAGGATAGTCCATGAAATTCCAATGGCTGGACATGTCAGTATCCGAAAAACCTAAGCCCACATTAGCCAGCGTTTTTACTGACCACACTTCCACAAGAGCAGGCTGGCCAATTTCTTTTTCATCCAAACACAGACCCTTCTTCCATGAGCCTCTATTATGTTAACCATAATTTTTGTGGTAACTGTCATAACTTATTTCTCTCTACAGACCGTGGAAAGTAAAAAGGAAAGTCAGCCAGCAATTGATGAACAAACTCAAACTAAGAGGGAATCAATTTCTACAGAACAGTCTAGTTACAATATGGAGGAAGAACAAACAGAACTGAGACCATTCCCAACCTCTAACAGTAAATATGGCACATTTTACGGAACTAAAATCCCATGGTTTCACATGCAAATTAATAAGCAGTTGATGGAGGTTGGGTGCTTGCTGGGAAAGTGGGGATCAGGGGTGCCTGACTTCTGTCCCTTAACTCAAATGGATAAAAACATCAAGCGCTCCCCGGCCACAAATTCCTGACCAGTGCCTCCTTTCAATACTCAAAATTTAAAATTGAATGAGAAAGAGCCAGTTTGAAAAGCATTAATAGTAATTCTTTTTCCAATAACAAACTGGCCCAGAAATTGCTGGAGTGGCGAATCTCGTGGCAGGTGGTCTTAATTGTATCTTTACCTGACCGTTCACTTTGCATTTATCTTTAATATGCAAATTGCTGGAACATCGAAGTGATTATGATGCAATGATGTCACTGTTGCATCTGGGACCTCATGAACGTGCTGCCCGATGGCTTATCCCACTGACAGAACCACATGGCACCATAAAAAGCTAAAAGCAGATGCCTAGCTCAGTTAAGGTTCGAGATACTCAGAGGTGAGTGACCTGTAACTATGGAATGAATCCACTTTAAAGAGTCAGTAAAATGTAAAATACTATTAAAACCCTTTTCACAATGCATTAAAATGTGTTTTGAACATATGCTTTTTCACAGAAAATGCCTCGAGGTGAACAATAATAAAAGATTGCAGAATCTTTGGGGTTAAGGATCTCTGGGGTTAAGGATCTGCGTGCCATCCTTCAGGAAGTGGAGAGGAGGGATGAGCAGCAGCTGGGGACTGAGGTCAAGGACTCCTTGCAAGATTAGCATGTTCATACGGAGGAAGGTGGAGGAGGGTGAACAAACCCAATAGCATCACAGACGTTGGGGGCTGTTAGAAAAATTAGTACGATCTGACCACGACAGGCAGGGTAAGCATTCACAAATTCTCAATTCATAACTGCTTTTATTTAAGAATCAGTGAAGTGAAAGAATCCTTGGAGACTCCCTACTTTGGGTTTTTTTGCTAATTACTAACACTAAATTAAGTACTATTTTTATTTTAGTTTCTTGTTTCACTTATCCTGTTTTTATTCCTGGTGTGACTACACTCTAAGGATGGTTGACAAGTGACAGGATGGGAAATTGTAGTTTGGGCCTTCATTGACCAAATATTTTGTTGTTCTGAAAAGTGTGAAGGGGGCCAAATGAACAAAAGGCAGACAACAGCAGAAATCTAGCAAAGCAGAAAACTGGCTGTGTAAGAACAGTGAAATAAAATATATCTCAGAGGCACAGAAAGTTAAAGTTTAAAAAAAAACTTAACACCAAGGCCACCATTTGGCCAGACGCTATCACTGGAATGTCCCAAGCTGTTGTTATCGAATCGTGGGGAGACCAAAGGTCTTCAGAGATTTGATTTGAGACAGATGACACTAGACAGCTTTTGTAATTGGTCTGTTCAAATCTTAGCTAGGCAATGATTGGGTTAAATCACCTTAGGCTTTGCTTTAATAGGACAGTGTAAGAAAGGGTTCCTGGCGAGGGGAGGGTGCATTCGAAGGAGGAGAGGGGTATCCAGCCAGACGAGGTTCAGGACCAGCCTGAAAATGGAGGTGCCATATAGGAAGACAGGGCTGGCAGAGGGCCAAATGAGTACATGCCAGGTTGACTTGCACAACCAGGGAGTGATTATGTTGAGACCAGGATTCTGCCCAGCACTTAATGGTAATATTGCTGCTGTATAATATTGCTGTTTAAGTATTAGTCTGTGTCAAGACTCATTTATTCACTTATACTGAATTAAATATAACCACTGTCACCATAAAGGATCATCACTTTGAATTAATTCAGAGTTTGGGAAAAGGGATAAAGGATTAATTCACTCCCTATATACTGAATTCTAACAGAAGGTTATTTGGTTTACTAAGTATTTGTTCAGTTCAAAAGTAAGTAAGTCATTCAAGACAGTTGCCATGAAAGGCAGGCTTTCCAAAGTGATGAATTTTGTAACTTTATTTCTGCAGAAGATAGAGAAAATTTGAATGCATGAAAAGGCGCCTTACTATGTTATTGGGTCTATGTTTTCTGCACACTGGCTAAAATGGTGCACAATGTGCATGAATGAACATAGATGGATGTGAGTAATCCCTTCCTTCCTGAAGGAACTATTCTCTCACACAGGGTCTTGTAAACTGCAAGGGGTAATAGTGGGGTGTGTGTGGCCTCTGCAGAGGTTGGAGCTGTTTTGGTGCAGCAAGGTGGTGTCACATTCTCTTACCTTGTCTCCTCACCAAGAGTCGCCCAAGGGTGAGATAGAGAGAAAGGAATTGAAGATTTGTGAAAGACATGTGCTCCAGGGGCTGTAGGTTCAAAATCCTTTTTGTAGCTGCAGGATAGGAAAAGGAAATTCAAGTAGGAGGTTTCTTACTCAGCAATTGGGAGCCATTATCATTTACCATATTGTGCATTGAATGTGATGGTAAATGAACATGTTTTACCATTGTCACATTTTGTTCTTTGTCTCCACAGACCCACAGCAACCTGAGAAGGTGGGAACTACAGGAGGCACTGAGGCAGTGCCTGAGGAAGAGGAGCAGAACAGGACCAGGAGGAGGAGGCTATCTTCACCCCAGTGGGGAGGGAATAGGGCAAATGAAGTGGCCTAGGCACTGTGCATCGTTAAGGTGCTAATGTGGAGAGGAATTATTTGACTGCGACCAACTTCCCCACATCACCCAATCTGGGAACCCACCCTCCTCTCCAATTCCTGGACCTTCTGGCTGTATGACACATGCACTTCCTTCCTCACAGCACAGAGGGCATGTTTTGAAGGGACTCATTGTCTGCGCCTGGTCCATCAGGTAAGGAGGCACCTCTGAGAAAAGAGGGAAATGCATACCGATCCCCTGGAAAATGGGATAGATGCCAGGCCTGACTTAAGCAGGGCTGGTGGAGGTCGACAGGCATCTAAGAATGAGAAAGCGAATGAGTGAAGATGTCCACTACCTTTTGGGTCCATTAACCACAACATGATGCTCCTCAATCATTTGATAGGCCAGAAACTGGACATCCTTTGCCATCCTTTAAATTATTTGCCACAAATACTACAGAACTGTAACTAGTGCCTGTCTCCCCTTTTATTGCAGCACCAAATGCTATGGGGACAGTCCAAGGCAAATTAGACGTGCTGCTGAGTAGTAGGAAGGCAGCAGTTCAGAGGGGCACTTCCTTACACTCCCAGGCTTGGTGGCATGCACAAGCTTTGCAGGATATGGCTGCTGAGGGTGATTCTCCAATGATGCAGCTGCATGAATCATTGTCCATCCAGTTCCCAGAACAACACCATGATGCAGAGGCACAGGGGTTTATGGATGTGGAGGGGCAAGGAATAGGACAATGCACAGCTATTCATTCTGATCTGCATTCATTTGTTAAATATTGTTGCTTGAACTGTTGCACAAAATAAAATCACCATTTTAAATCTCAGCCGTCCTTCCTTTACTCTGGCCCAGAATGGTGAATCATCCGACACACTCAGAACTTCCTGGTCCACCTCAATTCTGCTGGTGCTGTTGTGGGGGAGGGTATGTGGTAGGGGTAGGGGAGGATATGGTGCGTATTGGAGGAGATGGAGCTAGGGAGGTGGTACAGAGGGAGGCACATCTGGTAATTGTAATTGTCCACATGCCTGAGCACCAGCTGCTTTGAAGCTGCCCTGGCCAATGCAGCCATGCCTTCCTAGGGAGTGAGGAGAGGACATGATCCATGACCCCAGGAACATCTTCGTTGGGATCCCACAGATCAACTGATATCTCATTTGCCAAGTTAAGGGTCAGCCTTTCAGGGTCAGCAAGGTTATGTTGTGCAATGTTCAGCAGACCACTACAATCTTTGTAAAATTGCGAAGCAAGTATTGTGAAACACCCCCAACCTGTTAGGTCACAAGAAATGTGATTTGAGCACCCTATTGCTTTGAATGGCCTATTTCTTGGCTGTTACTTATATGTATATAATTCTATTATCCAATCCATCAGTTGGCACGTGCAACGGTAGACATGGTTGTCCCTTTCCTGTGCAGCGTTGTTGGTGATACGGAAGGATGTAATCTGTCGTGATTTGTCCCCTAAAATCATCCACATCTTTCTTTCTCTGGTGAATAAGTCCCAGATGTTGGAGTGATGAAGAAAGAGGCATAATGCTCTACATTAACATGCAGGTTGTGCAGTAGGGAATCACAGACTATCAAGACCTTCCATGACTCCTATTCATGAGTGCGACAAGTTTTATTGACTGGTACACATTGGCCCCTTGTGCTCTGGGGCAGGCCCAAATCCAATGAACTTCTCTCTCTTTGCTCTGCTTAGGACTTGTCATACCTAATGCCCTGTGGATTATGGCATTTGTAACCTGTTGAATGTAGGCTCTCTCAATACTTTGGATGATGTTTCAGATGTGACTGGTACACCTGCCTGAAAGGAAGTGCCTGCATGAAAATTTAGGGATGTCATCAATTCATTGCCACTATTAAGGTGTGGGAAGTAGACCGATGCTACAGATCCACTTTTAGATGTCACAGAGGATAAGAGGTCAATTCTTTCCTTGCTGAAATGCTGTCTTCACAAGCAGAACTTCTCTGACATTATCTCAAAGAACATTCTCTCCCATAGGCTCTCTGGAGACTGGGGATCAGTTAGGTCTGGTCAGCTTCCAGCCATAATGACTCAACCAATGGGCTTGCCACCTCAGTTCCTCTTCTAGATCACTCATCATGGTCAAAGAAAGGGGCACACCATGTGGGAACACCATTTCACTGCCTTCACCTTGTGTGTCAAAATATCTGTGTCAGGAAGGTGAATAGCAAAGGGATACAAAGCCATCAAGACAGATTTAAGGTATTAAAAAGCATTAGGAACAATTCATTGTGTGATGGATAGTGAGTCCACAGCCTCTCTGTCCCGTCTCTAGGCCTCCAAGGCATAGTGTCAGGTGACAACTATAAATAATGCCATTGACTGAGTCTTGTACAACATTTATTACCAGCTGAAAATGACTGTAACAGGAACAATGCACTAACACTAACTTTAACAGTTTCCTAATCGCAATTAACTTTAGTGGGGAACTTCACAGTGAGAAGGTACTCAAGAGCTTTGGTGAGGTAATTGCAGAGCAAATCATCAGCAATTTCTGGAGATTTGGAAGGTGTGGCAATATCAGTTTTATGCCACAAATTACTCTTTGTTTTAGGAATGATTAATTCTGAACATTGTTAATGCATCATTATTATCTCAGCAATTTCTGGCCCATTGTTGACTGATGTTACTGTCAATGGCATCTTTGCTGTACTAAAACAGGCACTAATGAGGTAAAGGGATTTAATTTTTTATTCATTCATGGGATCTGTGCATCATTGCATTTATTGCCCATCCCTCCGAGAAGGTGGTGGTGAGCTGCCTTCTTGAACTGCTGCAGTCCACATGGTGTAGGTTCGCCCACAGTGCTGTTAGGGAGGGAGTTCCAGGATTTTGATCCAGCGACAGTGAAGGAATTGTGATATACTTCCAAGTCAGGATGGAGAGTGGCTTGGAGGGGAACTTCCCGGTGGTGGGAGATGGTTAGATTCTCCCTTGTCGGAGATGGTCATTGCCTGGTACTTGTGTGGTCCAAATGTTACTTGCCATTTGTCAGCCCAGGCTTGGATATTGTCCAGATCTTGCTGCATTTGGACTTGGACTGCTTATTCAACTGATGAGCTTTTTCTTTCATGTGTAAATTTGTTAAACCTATTAATTTTTTCCTTTATTTTCTAATTTTATTGCACCCTCCTCTACTGGTCCATGCACCTGACTTTCTCTTGAGTATCTTCCAATCCCATTATGAACCATTAATAGATGTATGAGGGGCACAGATTCCTTTGTACTTTTGTTTCTTTCCCTTCATCCTTCCGATAGGAAGATGCCCCTTTGTTTTTGTGCATTAATTATTTTACTTTGTCACACTGTTGTGTTGAGGAACTTGCGCTTTTAGGAGAGTGTTGTCAGTATTGTTGACAGTACAATTAACAATGTATTTTGTTTCGCTATAAATTGATCAATCAGTCTGGTGTGTGACAGGTTTCAGAATCGTTCCACAAGACTGAGCCACACAGCATCCTGACTTGAAAATATATCACCGTTCTTTCACTGTCGCTGAGTCAAAATCCTGGAACTCCCTCCCTAACAGCACTGTGGATATACCACACCACTGGGAGTGTAGCGATTCAAGAAGGCAGCTCACCACCACCTTCTCAAGGACATTAAGGGTTGGGCAATAAATGATGCCCTAGCCAGTGATGCCCATATCCCTTGAATGAATAAAGAAAAGGATTCACACTAAATAAAAGTGGTGTTCTGCAACAGAGTCATATTTGACTCGAAATGTTAACTCTGTTTCTCTCTACACAGATGCTGCAAGATCTGCTGAGTTTTTCCAGCACTTTATTTTTACATATGAGAATTCACATTATTTGGCTAATTCTAAAACTTGTCACCAGCAAACCTAAGCACTAAGAATTATAAAGAACTTACAAAGATTTCTCTCAAATTTATAAGACACTTGAGCCTGGAAATTGCACTGGAGCAATTTCCATGCAAACAAATGAGATTTCTGGACCAGGATGTGTAGCAACTACAGGAGGTGTGTTCATGTTTATTCTGGCATGCCATTGAGTCTGACCTGGAGTAACCAGTTGGCTCACTAAGATAGTGTAAGTTTTACATGTAATTGTTAATCACCAAGAATGATTGAGCTATATCCTTCAAGTGTGTACAACAAACTGCTCTAGATTAATTGGTTGATTTTGATCTTCAAGCTCCTCATGTAATTTAGAATATATTTTCATTAAAAATTATGAATAGCCATTCAGTGATTTACAGCATTTCTGTATTTTTCTTTCTTAGAGAATGCACTTCAGACTGAATTGAATGAAATAAAAAGAGGTGATTCACTGGAAATAATTCAGGAATAGCAACAGCAAATGACACCTGGAAAGCAACAGAAGTCAGCCCTGTGGTTTTAACAGAATTGTCAGAAAGAAGGAATGCCTGATACATTTAGCGTAGCAGAGAGATGCTGTGCAAAGATAATTTATTTTACAGCCTTTGAATATTACCAACTGCCTGATAAAAATTGTGGATTTGATTGCTGACTTTAAGAAGGCTTATGCCTAATTAGTCATAGTGCATGCCTGGAGGAGGTTCTTTGGTGCCTTATTGTCAATTTAAATCCAAGGTTGTGCTAAGGAGGGTAGCCATCGTATCATTTAAAAGTCTGTAAAAATGGAATCAGTGTGGTGGTCTTGTATCTTAGAATTTCCACAGGCAGCATCACAGAGTGAGAAGACATTGAGCCTGATTTTAACTTGAGCTGTGAGTGCTGCCTGTGTGGGCCAGGGTGAGTGGGGAGCAGCCTTGAAGGTGCCCGCTGTTAGACCAAGGTCATTTTAACTACCAGGCTCTGTTTTCAGAGATGTCTCCTGCCCAAACATTGCAGGAAAGGAGAGGAGGTCGGCATAAGGAGGAGCAAGATTTTTTGCAGCTGAAGGCTGGCACCAGAGACTCAAAAGAACAGCAGAAGATAAGTACTGAAGAACATGGTTGATGACTTGCATGTATTTTATGCCCAAAGAATTGATACAATGCAAACCAATTTCTACTTTTATGAGTCAGCCACATTATGTGGAACTGGAGACTCAAGTATGCCAAGTCAAGCCAAAATGGCAGAATATTAGTGAGCCTGCTGGGTTTCTATGACAGCCCATGAGTTTTCTTGATTATTTTTCTAGAATTTTCCTACCAAATAGAATGTGTGGGGTCTGATAAAGACAAAACAAAAACAGAATTACCTGGAAAAACTCAGCAGGTCTGGCAGCATTGGCGGAGAAGAGTTGACGTTTCGAGTCCTCATGACTCTTCAACAGAACTGAGTGAATATAAGGAGAGGGGTGAAATATAAGCTGGTTTAAGGTGGGGGGAGGGGTGTGGGGGGAGAGAAGTGGTGGGGGGGTGTGGTTGTAGGGACAAGCAAGCAATGATAGGAGCAGATAATCAAAATCAAAATGTCTGTGACATCTTTTGATTTTCTGCTCCTATCACTGCTTGCTTGTCTCTACAACCACAACTCCCCCCACTTCTCTCCCCCATCACCACCCCCCCCACCTTAAACCAGCTTATATTTCACCCCTCTCCTAATATTCACTCAGTTCTGTTGAAGGGTCATGAGGACTCGAAACGTCAACTCTTTTCTTCTCCGCCGATGCTGCCAGACCTGCTGAGTTTTTCCAGGTAATTCTGTTTTTGTTCTGGATTTCCAGCATCCACAGTTTTTTGTTTTTATCTCTGATAAAGACAAATGTGTCCAAAATGCTTGATTTTATTTCTTTTTACACAAATCACATTTTCTCCCTCAGTAACCCCTAATTCTATATAAATATAAGTGTGTGTCCTTTACATAGTTCTGATAAACCTGACAAAAAGGACACATGCAGCTCAATCCCAGCCTAAGATGGAATTCACAATTTTCTGCTTAATACTTGACCTAAACCATGGTAATTCCACATTTCTTTTATAACTCTGGGATAGTTCTCCCTCTGGGGGGAGGTGCTGGCATAGTGGTATTGTCTAGTAATCCAGAGACCCAGGGTAATACTCTGGGGACTTGGGTTTGAATCCTGCCACAGTAGATGGTTGAATTTGAATCCAATAAAAATCTGGAATTAAAAGTCTAATGATGACCATGAAACCATTGTTGATTGTCATCATTAATGCCCGTTAGGGAAGAAAATCTGTTGTTCTTACCTGGTCTGGCCTACATGTAACTCCAGACCCACAGCAATGTGGTTGACTCTTAACTGCCCTAGCAAGCCACTCAGTTGTATAGAACTGCAAGGAATGGAACCAGAAGGACCTCTGGCATCATATTCTGGACGTACATACACATGGACTGCAGTGGTTCAAGAAGGCAGCTCACTACCTCAAGGGCAATTAGGGATGGGCATAAATGCTGGCTCAGCCAGCGAATCCCACAGCCCATGAACGAATAAAGAAAAACAAATGTGAGTGGTCTAATAAGCATTGTTTAAAAAAATTAATTTAGGAATAATGTCCAAGTCCTTGAAGAGGTTACAGAGATCTACCAAGATCACAGCAGGGATGAGGGGCTTCAGTTATCTGGTGAAACTGGGATTGTATTCCATGGGGAAGGCTAAGGGGAGATTTAATAAAGTGGTCAAAATTGAGGGGTTTTGAAAACTATCAGAGAAAATGGTTTTGCAAGTGAGTCAGTAACCAATGGTCACAGCTTTAAGATATGACTCACATCCTTCAACCTGCAAGAGATGAAAGGAATGCAGCCTCAGAACTGTGGTGAGATCACATGAGATCTTTTGATGGCCGAACAAGTCAAGTCCAAAAAGGCAAGTCTGCCACAGGTGCCACACTTGAATTTGTCTCTTGCTGGTGGCGTGGGATAATCTCTGCTGACAGTTTTTTTGCAAGGGTGGTGGCTTTGCAGCTCCTGGAACCACAGGCGGAATTTAATCTGGGTGATGGGGGTCTCACCTGCCAGCTGGAAAACTGGCGAGAAAGCCCACCATACTAAGTGCCCAGAGGCTGGTCTTCCCCAGGATTAAGGACGTGAGGGAGGAAATGCTGCCCATCCTAAGAGCTCCCAGCTAATCAGAGGCCAGCAGCTGTCCATTACAGGCAATACCAAAGGGAGCAGAGGCAGCTGTTGGCAATGCACCCACCAGAGGTCCAGGACCAACAAAGGATCCAGGCCAAAGGTAAGTGAGAGTGACATGGGGGTGGAAGGGAAGGAGGTGGCTCAGTGGGGCTCCCCTTCCCAATTAGGGATCGAAGGACCCCCTGGGTTGAGTTTTGCTTTACAGGCTCCCTGCATGGCGACTGCCACCTGCCGCTGGTTGAATACCACTTAAAAGCCTCAATTAAGAGGAAAAGTGAGAAGGCTGTCCATGAGCCTTCCCACTCCACACTTAATCGAGGCAGAAGCAGGAAGGCAGCAGGATTTCCAATTGGCACCCTCCTGCTCAATTAAACTTGCCTCAGGGAAGGGCATTAAATTCTGCTGAACATGTCATCATGATGATGAATTCCTGCCTTTGGCTGGTGTTGCCATTTGCTAGATTGTATCAGCTAGAGCTTCCCACTTGTCATGATTGATGTTGAGGGCATTCATTTTGACGGTGTCCTTGAATGGGACAATTGGGTATCCTGCTCATCCCTTGGTATGGTCTACCTCCCTGTATAACATATCCATCCTGTGCATATGCCCAAGCCAGCGAAGCCACCTTTGCTTGATTAGCACTAGCATGCTTGGCACCTTTGCCCTAGAAACAACCGCTTCATTGTTGACTTAGGGCAGAATTTTTCCGGCGGCGAGCTGGGGGCCGGGCCCGCTCGCCAACGCGAAAACGACGAGGGATGACGTCGGGGGAAACCCCCAATGTCATCCCGCCCCATTTAAATATTCAGGAAGTGCAATCGGCTGTCCGCCCGCTGACCTTAAGGCTGGCGGGAAGGCTAGGAGCCCCAGCGGGCTTCTGAAAAAACATGAAACCTCATCCTAGGCGGGATGAGGTCTCATGTCTGTTTTAAAAAAGTTTAATAAAGTTTTTGTGATGTTTATTGCCATGTCCCATCTCGTGTGACATTGTCACATGATGGAGACATGTTAATGATTTTTTTATTATTCTATTTTTGAAGTTTGAAACACTGTCAGTGATCTCCCTAAGGCAGCACTTAGTCTCAGGGAGATGTGCACTCTGTCACGCGTATGCGCGAAAGATCACACTCTGACAGTTGGGGAATCCCTCCCATCCCCGCACAGGAAACACATCGTTTCAGCGGTGGCGATCAGCTCCCCGCTCACCGCCGAGTCAGTGGGGCCCGCCCATCAAGCGCAAAATTCTGCCCTTTGTCTTTCTATGTGATGCTGAGGTTGCGTTGTAGTCACTGGAAGTTATTGAGCCTTTTTTCTTGGTAGGTGTAAGTTATCCAGACTTCGCTGACATACAGCAATGTGCCGAGGATACAGGCCTTGTAGATAAGTATCTTGGTCCTGTTGGGTCAGTTTGTTATTTTTCAATGTCTATTTTGTTAGTCGGTCAAAGTTGGTGGCTACTTTACCAGTGCATGGGCTGGTTCTTCGTCAAGAATCAGGTTGTCTGTCACCTTAGATCCAACATAGCAGAATTTTCTCACTGCTTCCAGTGGTGCATTGTTGAGTCTGATAATTAGCAAAAGGACCAGATGGAAAGTTGAGAATAATTTTTTTACACAATGAGTTGTAATGATCTCTGCCAGCAAAGGCGGTGGAAGCCGATTCAATAATAACTTTGAAAAGGGATTTGGAGGTACATATGTAGAAGAAGCAGTGGCGTGGGACTAATTGGATATCTCTTCCAAATAGCCAGCACAGGTATGATAGGCTGAATGGCCATCTTCTATGTTGCATGATTATATGAGCCTAAATTCAGCACATCTGAATCACCAGTTGGGGCTACATCATCCCTATCTAATTGAGGTGTTTTCTTAAGTGTTTCAGTTTTATTTTAGAAAACTGATATTGCAAAGACTGAACTGTTAAACAAGGAAAACATACGGATTGGACATGTGAACTAGTAGCAGAAAGAAGGGAACATGCGCAAAAATGTATTATTTTAGTACCTGCAGCAGAGGCACCAGCAGTATAAACAGGGCAAGGTTACTAAACCAAGAGGCACTCCCAGCAAATACTGAGCTGGAATTCAGTGCAATCCTAACAGATCACACAGTGCAATCTTAACAGATCACTGAAATAGTTTGCCAGGAATACTGATTTCTCTTAAAGGGTAATTACATATTTTGAACAATACTAATGTGCTAGAATGAGAGGATTTACATTGTTAACACTTTACAATGCCATGAATTACACTTGAGTCATTTGCTTAGCAAAAAAAAAGAAAAATATAGAAAGTGGCCAAGTTGAACAAATAAAAGTAGACTTCATTAGATAGCAGATTGGATAAAAATGTTTGAGATCACCAGAGACCATCGTTTGGAAGAGGA
Organism: Carcharodon carcharias; assembly: GCF_017639515.1. Taxonomy (NCBI): domain Eukaryota; kingdom Metazoa; phylum Chordata; class Chondrichthyes; order Lamniformes; family Lamnidae; genus Carcharodon; species Carcharodon carcharias. Next base: position 129,359,778 of record NC_054481.1, read on the forward strand.
ACCGCTCCTTCTGAACTGGAATCTTTGGTGCATATTTGCGGCTGGGTGAGAGGAAGTTATAAAATTTGGAAATACTGTTCCAAAATCAGGAAAATATTGAAATCAAACTGTGAAATCAGGATAGTCCAATAGAATGGAATTCTATTGGAAAGAAATAAATTATTGTCTTTGCTTTCCCAGTAAAATATTTAAGCATTTATTTTTATTCATATAATTTACCACTGATGCAATTCACTCGTTAACAAGAGATAAAGAAAAATATGAATAGAGGAACACAGTAGAAGGGGAGAGTGAATGGTCGGCAGGGCAGAGGCCTGAACAGGGAAAAGCAGACATGGAGAGATTATTTCCTATGTATGTGTTTTTTACTCTTTTCTGGATTCTAATTATCCAGCCTGAGTTTAGCTGTATATTAAAATGCACTGAAAACGTATGGAAAGAATTACAATACTTTACCAAATGTGGAGAAATCAGATGTGATTCTGTGCTCTTCTTTTCTGTTGGGAGGCATGTTCGGAGTTAGAAGTAGGGTTGCAATATTGTGGCTCAATCCCAAATCATGCTATTGTTCAAATTAGCTTCCTTTGAAGCAGGACTGTGAAATTACCCCTACGGTTTATTAACTCTCCGTCAAAGACTTCCTACTTTTTTATACACAGGACACATTTTAAAAGTAGTAATAGCTAACAAAAAGAGAAACACCTTTCTAACAATAGTGTTTGCTTGGATTTATTTGTTGCTATTTGTTGTTTCAGATTCTAACTGCTATGTTCTACTGTGCATTTTAATTTGACCTTGGAACATTTTGTATTGTCACCACAATAGGAAGGTGATAATTGTATCAGTTGTTGTTATTTTAAAACAATTACAAAGTACCAGTGGTTACTGTATTGTAAAACTGTGCATCATGTTGGTGTTTTGGAATTGTACCCATGAGTGTTCTAGCTTTGGTTTTAGGATGAATAGTATGTTTTTGCTGATAACACAGCAAGGAAACCTGAACAGACTGTGATGGGTTGTACATGTTGTGAAATGTCCATTTTCATGAAACTCTGATGTCCTTGCTTGTGATGCAAAGCACAAATATAAAGCCACGACTCCACTCAGGACTTGAATATCTGGGGAGGCTCCTTTAGCAGATCTGTCACACTCCTGGACAAGATACAAGAAGAAGCTTGATCCCCGTTCTGACTGTGAACATTTCCTATATTACTATGGTCAGTGCCTCTCCAGTTACTTGTTCCTTTTCTCCAAATCCACTTTCTTGCACACTCTTCCTGCATCTCCATTGTGTGCAAATCAAGAGTCATTTGCACATTCTCTTAATTAACTGTTTCTTTCTGAATTTGTGGGCTCTTTGCTTCTTTGTCTTTTTTTCCCCACTGTCTTCAGACTTTTAAAACTCAAGATATATGTCAACTAATCACCATTTGCTGACATACCTGGTGTTTCTCTGCGGTGTATATCCTAATATAAGTTTGGCCCGCTGCTGATCCTGGAAGATTTCCCAGGTTTGGCCTCAAGTGGCAGGAGGAGAATTGTCCTAGAGGACTGGGGACAGGCTGTCAAGGAGAGTGAGTTTTAAAAAAAAATAGATTTAGTTGGTTCCTATAGAATTCCATCAATCGTTGTGAAATTGATTACACTCTTGGAGGAGCTTTTAAAAAGTTAATCTCTGCCATGCAATGGAAGGCAGTGACAAAAGTGCAAGGATGAATTTATGAGAATTACTTGGATTTGTATAGCGTCTTTAATGTAAAAACTGTGCAAATGGTAATGGAAGGGAAATGGACGCCAAGCCATGGAGAGGGAATTAGGAGCGTTGACCAAAAGCGTGGTCAAAAAGATGGTGTTGAGATAACTTTTAAAGGAAAAGACAGAAGTTGAGAGTGGGAAAAGTTAAAGGAGCAAGTTGCAGAAAGTGGACCCAAGGTGGGCAATGGGTAGAACAATAAATACATAAAAGACCAGAATGAGAGGACCAAAGGTTATGATACACTGGAGGGAGTTGTAGAAGTAGGTTAAGGTAAGGCAGTGGAGAAATTTGGAGAAGAGGACATAGAGATAAAATCTAACGGAGCTTGGAGCCAAAATAGATCAGCAAGCAGACATAATTAATGAGATAAAAACAAAAAAAACTGCGGATGCTGGAAATCCAAAACATGAGACAGCATATGGCTGGCTGTGCTTTGGACAAGTTGGAGTTTGTGGAGGGTTAAGGATGATAAAGGACGGCACTGAAAATAATCAAGTCTAGCAATTCCAGCAGCAGAGGGTTGATTTAAATTAACAATCCCATGTTCTTGGCACAGAGCTTTATATACTGGGAGCACATCTCTGAGGTCAGGCTATTAATTCCATCTGGTTATTACAGAACTATTTGTTAAACTCATCTTGATGATTTTTGTATTTATTTGCCCAAGTTGCAAGACTAGCTGTAAAACCTGTGTTGGCATTTGTTTAGGTTAGTCAAGAACAAAGACTATGGGCTTGATTTCCAGATCTTGCTGGGGCCGGAAATGGGGGCAGCCAGGCACTAAAACAGCGTCACTGACCTGTGTGCTGTTTTCCCAGCTCTATCTTTCCCAGGGCCATTTTCCTGGCAAGAGGCATCCTCCTGGCAACAGACATGGTAGGGGTGGGGTGGGGAGCGTGCGGGGGTTGGGGGTAATGCTGCAACCAGGCCATAGAGGCTTTCTCTGAGCCCCCCTCCTACTACCATAATGGTGGCCCATCTGCAAAAGGCATTCTTTATCTTAAATTTTAAAAAGTCAAAGAGAGGGTGCCTCCATTTGCCATGCCCTCTCCTTATACCTGCCATGACATCCTGCTGCAGCTTTCAAGCTGTAAGGCCTGTGATTGGCCCTCAAACTATGAGATGCCCGCCAACCTTAATTGGAGAGTGAGCCTGCCCCTCTGACCATTGATTGGTCGCTCCGTAGAAAATCACAACATATGACTGTTCCCCACTGACTCCCATTTCAGCCTGACAGCAGGGTTCAAAGGCCATAGGCCAGAATTTTATGTCCCACAGTCAGGCACACACCTGACCCGAACAAGCGTAAAATCGCGGGGAATGATGTCGGACAAGCGTCCTGTGTTATATTTTGCTTGGTGGGCACACGCAAAAGTCAGAAGAGCACCCACCGACAATTAAGCAGGCAATTCCAGGGAGCAGAGTCCCAGAGAGGTTCGTATAAAAACCTTACCTCAGAGATTCGCGGCCTAGTTCCAGGGAGCAAAGTCGGAGGGCGGAGTTCCAGAGAGGTTAGTATAAAAACCTGATCTCATGGATTCGCGGCCTAGTTCTAGGGAGCGGAGTCGGAAGGTGGAGTTCCAGAGAGGTGAGGATAAAAACCTGACCTCATGGATTCGCGGCCTAGTTCCAGGGAGCAGAGTCGGAGGGCGGAGTTCCAGAGAGGTGAGGATAAAAACCTGACCTCGGGGATTCGCGGCCTAGTTCCAGGGAGCAGAGTCGGAGGGCGGAGTTCCAGAGAGGTGAGGATAAAAACCTGACCTCGGGGATTCGCGGCCTAGTTCCAGGGAGCAGAGTTGGAGAGAGGAGTTCCAGAGAGGTGAAGATAAAAACCTGACTTCGGGGATTCGCAGACCTCGGGTCTTTTAAAAAAAATAAAAAGTGGCATCACAGTAAATCTGTGACCTGATTGGCTGGTAGAGAATCTACACTGAATTTGAAACTAAAACATTGTTAAACTAATTAAACCAAATAAATTAATCATTTAATAAGTACAGGGCATCTAGACCAGAATTGGGGGATTACTGTTCTTAGAACTTAGCATTTATAGTAGAAATCTAGCCCTAGGGAACGTATAGTTAATAAGGAGACATGAAGCAGTTATTAGATTTAAATTAATTTATTAAATAGTTCTAGAAATGGCAGTTGTTGGGGTGAAGTGCTTCACCTGTGGAATGTGGGAAATCTGTGATGCTTCAAGTGTCCCGGACAACTACATCTGCAGGAAGTGCACCCAATTGCAGCTCCTCACAGACCCGCATGGATTGGTTGGAGCAGCAGTTGGGTGCACTTAGGAGCATTCAGGTGGCGGAAAGCGTCATAGACAGGAGTTTTGGAGACATGGTCACACCCAAGGTACAGACAGATAGTTGGGTGACCGCTAGAAGGGGCAGGCAGTCAGTGCAGAAATCCCCTGTGGCTGTCTCCCTCTCTAACAGGTATACCATTTTGGATACTGTTGGGGTGTTGGCCTATCAGGGGAAAACAACAGCAGTAGCCAGAGCAGTGGCACCACGGCTGTCTCTGTTGTTCAGCATGGGGGGGCAGGGGAGGGGGGTCGTCAAAGCACAGAAGAGCAATTGTCTTAGGGGACTCTATAGTCAGGGGCTCAGATAGGCGCTTCTGTGGTCGTGAAAGAGACACCAGGATAGTATGTTGCCTCCCTGGTTTCAGGGTCCAGGATGTCTCTGATCTGGTACGAGACATTCTGTAGGGGGAGGGAGAACAGCCAGAGGTCGTGGTACACATTGGTACTAATGACATAGGCAGGAAGAGTGATGAGGTCCTGCAGCGGGAGTTCAGGGAGTTAGACAGAAAGTTAAAAAACAGGACCTCTAGGGTTGTAATCTCAGGGTTACTCCCAGTCTCACTCCCAGTGAGGCTAGAAATAGGAAGATAGTGCAGCTAAACACATGGCTGAACAGATGGTGTAGGAGGGAGGGTTTCCAATATCTGGATCATTGGGATCTCTTCCCGGGCAGGTGGGACCTGTACAAGAAGGACGGGTTGCATCTAAACCGGAGGGGCACCAATATCCCGGCTGCGAGGTTTGCTAGTGTCACTCGGGAGGGTTTAAACTAGTATGGCAGGGGGGGTGGGAACCAGAGCAATAGGTCAGCAGGTGAAATAAAGACTGGGAACCAGTGAATATGGCTAGTAGGACTAAGAGGAAGGGCAGGCAGGGAGAAATTACTGAACACAGTGGGACTGGGGGTCTGAAATGCATTTGTTTCAATGCGAGAAGTATAACAGGCAAGGCAGATGAGCTTAGAGCTTGGATTAGTACTTGGGACTATGATGTTATTGCTATGACAGAGACTTGGTTGAAGGATGGACAGGATTGGCAGATAAACGTTCCAGGATTTAGATGTTTCAGGCAGGATAGAGAGGGATGAGGAAGAGGTGGGGGAGTTGCACTGCTGGTTAAGCTGTACGACAGGAGCACACCTCGTTGGGCTCATGCAGCGAGGCAATATGGGTAGAGCTCCGGAATAGGAAGGGTGCAGTCACAAAGTTGGGGGTTTACTATAGGCCTCCCAATTGCCGGCGGGAGTTTGAGGAACAGTTATGTAGGCAGATTTTGGAAAGATGTAAAAGCAATAGGGTTGTTGTGGTGGGTGATTTTAACTTTCCCTATATTGACTGGGAATCACTTAGTGCTAGGGGTTTGGATGGTGCAGAATTTGTAAGGTGCATCCAGGAGGGCTTCCTGAGACAATATGTAGATAGTCCAACTAGGGAAGGGGCAATACTGGACCTGGTACTAGGGAATGAACCTGGCCAGGTGGTTGAAGTTTCAGTAGGAGAGCATTTCAGGAAAAGTGACCATAATTCAGTAAGTTTCAAGGTACTGGTGGATAAGCATAACAGGAGACCTCGGGTTAAGGTGCTTAATTGGGAGAAGGCTAATTATAACAATATGAGACAGGAACTGAGGAATCTAGACTGGAGGCAGATGTTTGAGGGCAAATCAACAACTGACATGTGGGGGGGCTTTCAAATGTCAGTTGATAAGAATTCAGGACCAGCATGTTCCTGCTAGGATAAAGGATAGGCATGACAAGTTTCAGGAACCTTGGATAACGAAGGATATTGTGAGATTAGTCAAAAAGAAAAGGGAAGCATTTGTAAGGGCTAGAAGGCTGGGAACAGATGAAGCCTGTGGAGAAGACAAATAAAGTAGGAAGAAACTTAAGCAAGGAGTCAGGAGGGCTAAAAGTCACTGGCAACCAGGATTAAGGAAAATCCCAAGGCCTTTTATACATATGTAAAGGGCTAGAGGGTAGCCAGGGAAAGGGTGGGCCCACTCAGGGACAGAGTTGGGAATCTGTGTGTGGAGCCAGAAGAAATGGGAGAGATACTAAATGAATACTTCTCATCAGTATTCACCAAAGAGAAGGACTTAGCGGTCGATTTGTCTAGGGAAGAGTGTGTAGATAGCCTAGATTATGTTGAGATCAAAAAAGAAGAGGTGTTAGGTGTCTTGAAGAATATTAAGGTGGATAAGTTCCCAGGGCCAGATGGGATCTACCCCAGAGTACTGAGGGACGCAAGGAAGGAGATTGCTGGGGCCTTGACAGAAATCTTTGTATCCTCACTGGCTACGGGTGAGGTCCCAGAGGACTGGAGAATGGCCAGTGTTGTTCCATTGTTTAAGAAGGGTAGTAGGGATAATCCAGGAAATTACAGGCCGGTGAGCCTTATGTCAGTGGTAGGGAAATTATTGGAGAAGATTCTTCGTGACAGGATTTACTACCATTTGGAGCAAATGGGCATATTAGTGAGAGTCAGCATGGTTTTGTGAAGGGGAGGTTGTGTTTCACTAACTTGATCGAGTTTTTCGAGGAAGTGACAAAGATGATCGACGATGGAAGGGCAGTGGATGTTATATACATGGATTTCAGTAAGGCCTTTGACAGGGTCCCTCATGGCAGACTGGTACAGAAGGTAAAGTCGCACGGGATCAGAGGTGAGCCGGCAGGATGGATACAGAATTGGCTTGGTCATAGAAGACAGAGGGTAGCAGTGGAAGTGTGCTTTTCTGAATGGAGAGCTGTGACTAGTGGAGTTCCGCAGGGATCAGTGCTGGGACCTTTGCTGTTTGTGGTATACATAAATGATTTGGATGAAAATGTAATTGGGCTAATTAGCAAGTTTGCAGATGACATCAAGGTTGGAGGAGTTGCAGATAGTGAAGAGGATTGTCAAAGGATACAACGGGATATAGATCGGTTGGAGACTTGGGCAGAAAAATGGCAGATGGAGTTTAATCCAGACAAATGCGAGGTAATGCATTTTGGAAGGTCTAATACAGGCAGGAATTATACAGTAAATGGCAGAACCCTTAAGTGCATCAATGGGCAGAGGGATCTAGGTGTACAGGTCCACAGGTCACTGAAAGTGGCAATGCAGGTGGATAAGGTAGTCAGGAAGGCATATGGCATGCTTGACTTCATTGGCAGGGGTATTGAGTATAAAAGCTGGGAAGTCATGCTGCAGCTGTATGGAACCTTGGTTAGGCCACACTTGGAATATTGCGTGCAATTCTGGTCACCACATTACCAGAAGGATATGGAGGTGTTGGAGAGGGCGCAGAGGAGGTTTATCAGGATGCTGTCTGTTCTGCAGGATATTAGCTATGAGGAGAGATTGTAGAAACTCGGATTGTTCTCACTAGAGTGACAGAGATTGAGGGGCGACTTGATAGAAGTTTACAAAATTATGAGTGGCATGGACAGAGTAGAAAGTCAGAAGCTTTTTCCCAGGGTGGAAGAGTCAATTACTAGGGGACATAGATTTAAGGTGAGAGGAGAAAACTATAGAGGAGATGTGCGGGGCAAGTTTTTTACGCAGAGGGTAGCGAGTGTCTGGAATTCGCTGCCAGAGGAGGTGGTGGATGCAGGTACGAAAGTGGTGTTTAAGAGGCAGCTTGACAAATACATGAGTAGGATGGGAATAGAGGGGTACGGACCCCGGAAGTGCAAAATGTTTTAGTGGATGGGCAATATGTTCGGTGCAGGCTTGGAGGGCCAAAGGGCCTGTTCCTGTGCTGTACTTTTCTTTTCTTTGTTCTTTGTTCATTAACAGCCCGGTTATAAGCAATTTTTCATGGCCTGTCCAACCTCGCAGTTGGCGGATGGGGCAAAAGGCCAGGCAGGCTTTACATTTTCGGTGAAACCTCATCCAAGGGCAGACGAAATCTCTATCGGACATAAAATAAAAAGAATTATCTGGGGACATTTTTTTAATGAGGTAAGCTTTCTGGTGCTTGATTGTGCTGCATGGACATTTTTTTGCAACATTTTTGTGCTTTCTTTTGTTATTTGGAGGCCTGCAGCTCCCTGAGGTATCTGTATGCCTTCAGACAGCTCAGTGGAAGTGCTTACCAGCACCCACGGTGACGTTGGTGCCTGCCCTCTTCCCACCCCCACAGGCAGTGCTGCGCCTTTGTCAGGACACATTTCACGCTGGCTGGCCGTTAATTGGCCGTCCAGTGTGAAATCGCTGTCAGGGGCCGATTGTGGTTGGGGGGCCGTTTCCCATCGGCTCCTGGGCCCGCCAATCATGTGCGCCCGACAAACACAAAATTCAGGCCATAGGGAAAATTCTGACCCATAATTCATCTAATTTCTAAGCTTATTCATAATTATTTTAGTAAATATATTACCACATTGTCTACGATCTTCCACTTGCTTTCCTCCAAGAGATCCTGGGTTTTTCTGCTTGAGCAGTCTGTTCATCTTCACAAACTCTATCAGAAGAAACTTCTTTACCCAAAGAGTGGTGAGAATGTGGAATTTACCAGAGCGAGTGGTTGATGTGAATCGTATTAAACATTAACGGAAAGCTAGACAAGCAAAAGACAGAGAAGGGAATAAAGGGTTATTGTGATAGATTTGGACAAAGAAAGATGGGAGGAGGCTTAAGTGGAGCATAAACGTCGGCATTGACTGGTTGGGCCTAATGGCCTGATTCTGTGCTGTATATCCTAAGTAATCCTATGATCTTACGTTATTTTTGTTACCCTACCACATTGGTTCACATTTCATTTTTTCATTTGGTAGTACAGAACTTGAGTATTGCTGAAAAAAGAGACGTTGAAGCTTTTCATCTTGCACTCATCAGGACACTGAAAATTAACTACCTCAGATTACCCTGAAAGGGCAAGGTATCTCAAAACTTTGACCAACAGGTGAATCTAGCTGTTTCACACTGCTACTATGTAGTAACAACACGAGTGGTATTCGCCAATAACAGGATGCTGTCGTCGAGCCAAATCACACAAATGAGTAATGTGTTATATGAATTTCAGTACCGGTGTGATTGTAGGTATGTAGGCCATACTTTCCAAAGACTGGCGTATCATATCAAACAGCATGTCCCAGCTTCTGTTCGCAATGGGCAACCAGCCCCTGCTTGCAAAACTCAACATTAGATGTGTCCAACATTAGATGTGATTCCGCGATTGAACAACATTTGCAAAATAATCCTCAATGTGCTAGGAATAGCGTTGACAACCAATTTAAGATTGTCAGTCAGACTCGCAGTGTGGCGCATGTGTGTATACTAGAAGCTACGTAGCTACACAGGGGCCTGTTCTTTGCAGACAGAAAGAGCATGTACACATATTATGCCTATTTCATCTAAACAAAATAATTATTAGCCATTCACTGACTCATTCCTCAGGGCAATGCCTTGACCAATCAGGATCAAGTTGCCTGATTTAAATTTCAAACAATGCTTGTCAGTTAACTGTCAATCACCGTCAATTGGCGCATTATCCATGGCAATGTCTCTATCAATCAGAATCCACTTGCCAACCAATCGGCACTGTCTTCTCATACAGTATAAATGGTTGCTTTCCTCTTATATTGGTGTTCTTGCGAAGTATCCTGATGACTGCAAGACGAAAAGCTTCAACGTGTCTCTTTTTTCAGCAATTTCATTTTTTATTGCAATTCCTGAATGTGCATCCTAATTCTAATAATTTCAACAAGTGTAAATTAATACAGAGGATGTTGCCATGAGTGGAAAATTTTAGTTATGAAACAAGATTGGATAGACTGGTGTTGTTTTCTTTTGCAACAGAGGAGGCTGAGGGTAGATTTAATTGAGGTGTATAAAATTATTAAGGGCATAGGTAAAATGGATAGGAGGGACCTTTTTCTCTTCAGGGAGGTCAATAAACAGTGTTCTTAGATTTAACTTAATTGGCAGAAAGATTAGAGCGTAGTTTAGAGAAATGTTTTCATCCAGAGGATATGGGAGTCTGGAACTCACTGCCTGAATGCATGGTAGAATCAGAAACACTCATCACATTTAAAATGTACTTGGATATGCACCTGAAGTACAAGGCTCTGAGCCAAGAACTGGAATGTAGGATTAGGCTGGCTAGCTCTTTTTTGGCTGGCACAGACAAAATAGCCAAATGGCCTCCTACAGTACCATAAATTTTCAATGATTCTATGCATGAATGTGAAAACATAATCATGTATTTAACTAGCCACTGCCTAGGAATGCCTTCTTTGCACAGTACTTCAAGGTGTCCACAATTTTCGAAAGAGAAGAAACAATGGAATTGTGTCTCTTACAGGGCTCTCCACCGCAATCATGGCTACTGACCCCATTGCTGGGAAACCACCCAAACAGCAGTGGATCACCTTGGCTTGAAGACCTCAGCATCTGTTTGTGTTTCCTCTCCTGTCACCTCCACTTAAGGGGAAGGAATCTCCTGCAGGTTATACACAATGAGAGTCAGCAAAAATTCTGCTGGTTAATTACTGTACTTGAAACAATATCTCCCAAATGGCACAGTAGATTTTATTGTGCTTTAGGGGACACTCTCTTTTGGTAGACATGCTGCGGCAAGACTCCCAACTCTTCAGCAACGAAGGGAGGGGTGTTGCTCATATTTCTCTACTGACTATATATATTACAAGGTGTGTCACAGCCAGTCTGCTACAGGTGATGGCAAAATTGAGGCTTATTAGTTACCTTGGTCTCAGATAGTAGGTAATATACTGGTGAGAGTTATGCATTGTATGGCTACCTATGGATGGTGTATTGTCTCCCAGATACAAAGGTCATGGATATCACTGAGTGGTTACAGAGCATGCTGGAGGGTGAGGGTGCACTGCCAGAGATGGTGGTCCACATCGGTATGAACGATATAGGTAGAAAAGGGGATAAGGTCCTGCAGCCTGAGATTAGGGGGTTAGGAAAGAGAGCAGGACCTCAAAGGTAGTTATCTCTTGATTACTCCCAAAGCCATGTGCTAGTGAGTGCAGAAGTAGGAGAATACATCAGACGAATGTGTGGCTGGAGAGATGGTGCATGAGGGAGGCCTTCAGATTTCTGGGGCATTGGAACTGGTTCTGGGGAAAGTGGAATCTGTACAAGCCGGACAATCTACTCCTGGACGGGACTGGGATGCATATCCTCCAGGAAGGTTTGTTAGTGCTGTTGAGAAGGGTTTAAATTAGATTAGCAGGTGGGTAGGAACCTGAAGGCAGACTGAGGTAGGACAAATTCAGAACAGGGAACGGGAGACAGAAAATTAGTGGGTGACTCTGAAAGACAGAAGAAGCAGAGGTTAAAAATTGTGTAAAGCACATGAATTTGGCAGTGTTAAAAGGTATATATATAAATGCAAGGACTATAGCAAATAAAGCCAATAAGGGCACAGATAGACACATGGCAGTGTGATATCATTGCTATAAAGTAACGACTTAAAGAGGGGCAAAAATGGCAGCTCAACATCCCTGGATATAGAGATTTCAGGCAGGATAGGGAGGAGGATAAAAAGGTGGAGGTGTAGCATTATTGGTTAAGGAAGCAATTACAGCCATGAGGAGGGTTGATATACTAAATGAGGCATCAATTAAGGCCATATGGATTGAGCTCAGAAAAAAAACAGCAGCCATACTGTTAGGAGTGTACCATAGACCCCCAAATAGTGAGAGGGAGCTAGAAGAGCAAATACGTAGGCAAATTTCTGCGTGCAAAAATAATAGGGCAATAATAGTTGGAGACTTCAACTACCCTAATATCAATTGGGATACGAACAGAGGACACCAAATCCTTGAATTGTGAGAAGTGGACTTTTGCCAGATCATTTCTCAGCTTCGTAAAATTTGTAATATACCTCACAGCTACTTGAAGAAAAATCAGTGACAAATCAGTGGGAGGCATTCAAAAGCAAGACTTTATGGCCACAGTGTAGACATGTCCCCACAAAGAAAAAAGTCTAGAGCCCCTTGTTTATCCAGAAGTACACAGGGTAAGATAAAGCAGAAAAAGAAAGCTTGTGACAGTCATTAAAAAAAACGTAATACTGTAAAAAACCTAAAGGAGTACAAAAAAGAAATTAGGAAAGCAAAGAGAGGATATGAAAATATATTGGTAGGTAAAATCAAAGAAAGCTTGAAGAATTATATTAAGAGCAAGGGAATAACTAAGGAAAGGGTAGGGCCTATCAGGGATGTACAAGGTAACTTATGCATAGATGCAGAAGATGTGAGCAGGGTTCTTAATGAGTACTTTGTCTCTGTCTTCACTAAGGAGAGGGTTAAATCAGACATTCTAGCTAAAAAGGAGTGTGAAATATTAGATACAATAAACACAGTGAGAGAGGAAGTACTGGAGGGACTGGCATCCTTGAAGGTGGATAAATCACCAGGGTCAGATGGATTGTATCCCAGGCTGTTAAAGGAAGCCAGGGAGAAAGTAGAGGATGCTGTGAGGATCATTTTCCAATCCTCACTTGATACAGGCGAGGTACCAAAGGACTGGAGGCCTGTGAACATTGTACCATTCCTTAAAAAGGATACAAAGGATAGGCTGAATAATTATAGGCTGGTCAATCTGAGTTCAGTGGTGGGCAAATTATTAGAATCAATTCTGAGACACAGGATAAATTGTCAATTAGAAAGGAACAGATTAATCAGGGATAGTCAACATGGTTTTGTTAGGGGAAGGTTATGTCTTACTAATTTAATCAAATTTTTTCAGTAAGTAACAAGGAAGGTTAATGAGTGTAGTAAGGCGGATGTTGTTTACATGGATTTTTGTAAAGCATTTGACAAGGTCCCACATGTCAGACTGATCAGTAAAGTAAAAGCCTATGGGATACAGGGGAATGTGGTGAGTTGGATCCAAAATTGACACAGGGACAGGAAATAAAGGTTGATGTATGTTTTTGCAAATGGAAAGCAGGTTCTAGTGGTGTTCCATAGGGCTGAGCTCAGTGTTGGGAGGCATGATTGTGAAATTTGCAGCTGACACAAAAATTCGCCGCGTAGTTGATAGTGAAGAGGACGGCTGTCGACTCCAGAATGATATCAATTATTTGGTTGAGTGGGCGGAAAAGTGATAAATGGAATTCAGTCCTGAAAAGTGAGAGGTAATGTATTTGGGGAGGGAAAATAAAGCAAGGGAATATACTGTGAGGATATTGAGAGGGGTAGAGGAAGTGAGAGACCTTGAAGTGTATGTCCACAGGTCTGTGAAGGTGGCAGAACAGATGGATAAGATGGTAAAGAAAGCATATGGAATGCTTTCCTTTATTATATGAGGTATTGAGTACAAAAGCAGGGATGTCATGCTGGAACTGCATAAAATGCTGGTTAGGCCACAGCTAGATTTTTTTGTACTGTTCTGGTCATCACAGGAAGGACAAAATTGCCCTGGAAAGAGTACAGAGAAGATTTACAAGAATGTTGCCAGCGCTTGAACATTGCAGCTATGAGGAGAGATTGGATAGGCTATGGTTGTTTTCCTTAGAACAGAGGAGAGGTAACTTAATTAAAGTGCTCAAGATTATGAGGGGCCTGGATAGTGTAGACAGCAAAGACCTGTTTTTCCTAGGGGAGAGGTCAATTACCAGGAGGCACAGATTTAAGATGATTGGTAGGAGGATTAGAGGGCACATGAGGAAAAACTTCTTCACCCAGAGCGGGGTAGGTGTCTGGAACCTGCTGCCTGGTTTGGTGGTGGAGGCAGAAACACTCAACTCATTTGGAAGGTACCTGGATTTGCATCTGAAGCGCTGTAACCTACAAGGCTATGGACCAGGTGCTGGAAGGTGGGATTAAAATGGGCGGCTGGCTTTTTATTTTTCAACCATCACAGACATGATGGGCTAAATGGCCCCTTTTTGTGCTGTAGCTTTTCTATGGTTCTTATCTGCTGATTTAAGTTGCTTTTATGTATACTACTTTCTCATAATAAACAATTTCGTAGCTAGCCCAATGTAGTTAGGCTCCAAACTTCCTCAGTTCCCAAGTAGAAAGGAGAGGAAAGAGGGCAGAGATCCATGATGCCACATCTCCACCCTCATTCACATTGTCCCAGATTTTGTTGGGTTTTCCTTTGGTGGACAAGAATGTAGAGAACTTGTGCCTACAAAATACAATAACATTGAAATGTTAGTTTCATCTGGGAATATTGGTTATGTACCCTTTTGAGGGGTGTCTGAAGAAGGTGTTGCTAGCCTTTGTACTTACTCCCTTTCAAATCAGAGTCTGAGAGCAGTAGGCAGTGAGGTGCAACATTCTTAAAAAAAGTGACCTTTCTTTTCAACAGGGACCAGGATCCCTGATACCCACCTCCTCAACTCTGGGCCACATAAGGAGATATTAGAACAGGTGATCTAAAGTGTGGTCAAAGAGGTAAGTTTTAAGGAGCATCTTAAGGGAGGAAAGAGAGGCAGAGAAATTTAGGGAAGAAATTCCAAAGCTTAGAGCCTTGGCAGCTGAAGGCACGGCCGCCAGTGGTGGAGCGATTAAATTCAGGAATGCCCTAGAGGTCAGAATTGGGGAAGTGCAGAGATCTTGGAGGGTATTGGGGCTGGAGGAGCTTACAGAGATAGGGAGGGTTGAGGTCATGGAGGGATTTGATAATAAGGATGAAAATTTTAAAATCAAGGCATTGCTTAACCAGGAACTAGTGTGGTTTAGTGAGCACTGGGCTGATGGGTTGACTGGGACTTTGGTTTAAGTTAGGGCAGCAAAGTTTTGTTGAGCCTAACTTGATGCAGGGTGGAATATGGGAGACTGGCCAGGAGTTAAGCCTCCCTAGGATTTCTTCAGTTTTACCAGTCGTCCTAATTCTGTAGAAAAATATCTGACATTTTCCCATGAAATTTCAAAATATGACATGTTTACATATTCCATTACACTCTCGAATCATCCATTCTCAAAAAATACTGAAATTAGACCTAGCATCTTAAAAGTTATATGTGACTGAAATAGTAATTTTTCAGGCTAGATCTTAAGCTGATCTCTATTCCCAAAAAGGCAAAAATGACTTTTGGTGCTTGGTAACAGGCCAGTTATAAGCTTCCACACTTAGAAGTCAGGGTGAGCTCCTTGCTAAACTAAAACGTTTAAAAAATGAAACATTTAATTTACAGGTAGCCATCTGGGAATTTCTTTTTTTAGTATTTCACTTTGCACTGGTTGCAGTTATGCTGCAGCTTGTGTGAAGCCAAAGTGGTGTGAGATGCCTCTTTGAGGTTATCACAAAGCATTTGATTTGAACAACTTCATGTTAAAGTTATACCATATTTACATTGATGCAAAGTGGTTGCATCCACACAAAGCAACTGGCCTACAACAAATTATTCAAGTATGTGCTTTATAATAAGACTGCATGATAATATAGTGGCTCCGTTCCTAGACTAACAACTTAAGAGGTCATGAGTTCAAAATTCTCAAGGAAAATTGTGAAATTGACTTCAACCAATCTGATAATTTACATTAAAAATTGAAATCAAAAACATGCTGGGCTTGTAAAAATAATGTATATACTTGAATAGTTTGTTGTAGGCCAACTGCTTTGTGTGGGTGCAACCACTTTGTATCAATGTAAATGTGGTATAACTTGAAAGTGAAGTTATTCAAATCAAATTTAGCAAAAATAGTCATTTTTTGAAATGAAGATGAATTTAGAGGAAGTTTTATTCTTCATCTGTCACATTCTAATCTTGATCTGGGAGTGCTCAATTGTTCGAATCTGGTCAATCTTAATCTGTTTCCTAATGCTGATGTCCTTCATCTTTCAAAGCTCAATCCTGAATTCTCAATTCCACATACAAAAAAAATTATGTCAACAAGGACACACCAGATTGGGATGGCGTATTCTTCATGTTTGCATGTTCTTAAAATGCATTAGGACCTAAACAGGTAGAACTAAAATTTTCCACTAAAATGTGTTTTTTTTTTAAGTTGTCTTATTCCAATTCATAAGGATTTCATAAGGTTCTTGATGATCATGGATTTCATGTGAACTTCAACTTTTTACATGCTATTGTTGCTGGAAAAACCATTGAGAAAGCTAACCCTTGCCCAATCAGAAGTAACTGAATTTTTAACGAGATTTATGATTGACCAAGCTCTCTAGTCCTGAAAAACTAATTTCAGAAGTGTGGAGTGCTGAGTATCAATCTGTAAATCCTTTCGACTTAAATCAATGGCAGGTGGTAAGAGTGAGAGAGATTCTTGGTCAGCCATGTGATGGGAAGAAATTGGAGATTGGAGCCTCTACCATCAGAATTCATAGCTCCAGACTGCAATATGCATGTAAAAGTGTATGTTACCATAGCAACTTGGACTTCTTGGGGAGTTCAGTTGGTTGGACGGCTGGGTTGGATGAGATTGGTGCCAACAGCACAAGGCTTGATCCCCGTACGGCTGGGGTAGATTCAGAACCTGCCGGGTAGATTCAGGACCTGCCTCCTTGCCATACCCATGGTGGAAGTCATGGAGCTGTGGGTCGGACCTGCCTTCAGGTAGAGAATTGAAGTTTGCTGTTTGTAAGAATTCTTCAGTCTGATTGGCTAATCAGCCTGTTTTATGATTTCACTGTTTCTGGATGCAACAGATCCCCTATAGATAGTGCCAGATTCAAAATCACTGCAGTATAAGGGAAATAGATGCTCTAGAGCCAGAAAAATCTTTGTGGGCTTCCTTTTTCAATGTCAGCAGTAAGTGCCATCCCTTCGCACTGACCTCAAATCTGGGGCTACTTGAAAGAGCAATGCCTACCGTATAAGAAGTAGGGAAAACTGAGAGAAGATATCAAGCTCCATGCATTTGATTTCCTGGGAAAATATAATTTAAAGTATCTTGTAAAGTTAAGATTTGGGAAAATACTGTTCTCCATGTCTTTCATTTGAAAAGATGTAAGCTAAAAGCAAAAAACTGCAGATGCTGGAAATCCAAAACAAAAATAAAAATACCTGGAAAAACTCAGCAGGACTGGCAGCATCTGCGGAGAGGAATACAGTTAACGTTTCGAGTCCGTATGACTCTTCAACAGAACTAAGTGAAAATAGAAAAGAAGTTTGGGGGGTGGGGGGAAACAGGTAGAGCTAGATAGAGGGCCAGTGATAGGTGGAGATAGACAAAAGGACAAAGAGGTGTTGAAGGTGGTGATATTATCTAAGGAATGTGTTAATAGGTGACATTAAGGGTAGAAAGCAGGACGAGCAAGGTACAGATAGCCCTAGTGGGGGTGGGGTGGGGTGAAGGGAAGGGATCAAAATAGGCTGAAAGGTAGAGATAAAACAATGGATGGAAATACATTTAAAAATAATGGAAATAGGTGGGAAAAGAAAAATCTATATAAATTATTGGAAAAAAAAGGGGGGGATCGGCAAGGGGGTGGGGATGGAGGAAAGAGTTCATGATCTAAAATTGTTGAACTCAATATTCAGTCCGGAAGGCTGTAAAGTGCCTAGTTGGAAGATGAGGTGCTGTTCCTCCAGTTATCAAAGATGTGTTGTGCTTGAAGGCTGACAGCAACATAAAAATTCTACTAATGTTCTAAGTTTAACTTTACTACTAAAAGAAATGTTAATTGCTAACCATACAAAACTGCTGGGTCAAGCAAAACCATAGACAAAAGATCACTGGAGTGAAAATCAGGAAGATGAGACTTTACAATAAATTGTGCCTTTCAATCACACTGAAGTATTTGATGCTTTTTAAAAAAACAATCTGTACCCAGTACCCAGTGGTGGAGTGCAATACAGCTTTTCTAATTATATTTTTGTTTCAGAGTTTGAGCTAACTCCCTGATTCATAACACATGTGCATGAAGTATGGGGCATTCTGAGGTGAGTTATTTGGTGCAGTAAACGTTGACATTTTCTTTATTTTTCTGATTGTAAGTACAGCAGAATAATTTTTGAACCAGTCTAGGTTTCATAATTAAAAACAATTATTTTATTGAGGAATTGTCAAGTTGTATTTAAACTTTTAGATGATCTTCACTCAATTTCTTGCAAGACAAATCCTCTTAATGGCTTAGCGGTAAATGCATTCAATAAACTGAAACTCAATCACAGACCAGGTAACATCGTAAGTTCAAGCCCTGAACTGCACTAAGTTGTTTGATCTCAGTTGAGGTGCTGATCGAGAAATTCAGGCCTGTGGATGCTGGTGAGGACAGGATTAGATGGTCTGTTATAAATCCTACTGCCACATATCCTGCTCTCGCTTACTGTCCAGGATTGTAAATGAAGAATTATCTTGTGGGCAAGATATCAAAGGGTGGTTAACACTTGTTGAATCATACTCTAACACGGATCACTGCCTTCATTAAAAGTAAGGGGAAAACTGAAGGGAAAATTAGAGGAGGAAATAATCTTTGAAAGGCACTGTACAATAATTTTTGCACATATTTGTTGATGTGCAAGAGTTAAGCATGCTTACAAAATCATTGCATGGAGAGTTCCAAGACATGTTAAGTATGTTGAGACATAGTGGAGCTGGTTATAGTCATGGAACAAATGAAATAGGCTCAACTCCATATTGGCCACTGAGGCAGAACCTTTATCTGATACATTGTTAAATGTCTTCTGCTCTGGTAGTTTCTCATTACAGTTGTTTTAATAATTAACTTGTAGTACTAGAATTTAAGATTTTTATATGAATCATTATTTTCTTGAGAGTTCAGCAGCAGTTCCCAAGTATCTGTAACTGACACTTTTTAGTAATTGGCTCCTGCAAAATCATGCCACTAATATGTGATTGTATACAATAAAAGAAAAGCACTGTGGATGCTGGAGATCTGAAATAAAAACAGAACGTGCTGGATTAAACTCAGCAGGTCTGGCAGCATCTGTGGAGAGAGAAACAGAGTTAATGTTGCGAGTCTGTAGGACTCGAAACGATATGCAGAAGGGTCATACAGATTCAAAATGTTAGCTCTGTTTCTCTCTCCACAGATGCTGTCAGACCTACTGTGTTTTTCCAGCATTTTTTGTTTTTATTTAAGAAAGAGGATGCGGTAACTTTACACTAGATTACAGCCCATTTACATTATGTGCCATGTAGATTCATAAACTTGAATTTCAGCAGCAGCTCTGTAAATTAAATGCCTGCTAACTCTGAAAGAATGAGGTGGACTGCATCTTTTTTGGTCTTGGGTGGTTTGAACACTCAATTCATCTAAAAATGCATGCATAACTTGTAACTTTCCTCTTGAACAGGAAAATTTTGCAACTAGAAATTTAAGTTACCACAGCTGCTTCCTGTCAGCTGCTCATCTGCAAGCTTGCATATGCAATAACAAGCATTAATCTTTAGATCTTTTGAACTGCACAGTGTCAACTGTGGCACGGTGGTAGAATTCTCACCCAAGTCAGGAGGTTGTAGGTTCAAGCCCTGCCTGAGAGACTCGAGCACACAATTTAGCATAGTACTTCAGTATAGTATGGGGGGGAGTGTTACACTGTCAGAGGTATAGGCTATCAGATGATACAAATTGATGCCGTGTTTGCCTTCTCAAGTGGACTAAAAAGATCAATGGCACCATTCAAAGAAGAGCAAAACAGATTATCAGGTCATTATCTCATTTGTGTTTGTGGAAACTTGCTGAAGTGCAGAACTTGGTTGCTACCTTTCCTACATTACAAGAATGACTGCACTTCAAATATACTCCATGGGGAGAATTTTCTCCGCGTCATACTGGCCGGTCGGGAGCGGGTGCAGAGCCATTTGCCACCCGTGATCGGCTGCACGCCATTTTACATGGGCGGGCTAATTAAGGCCCACCCAGCGAGACGTGCATCCAAAGCACTCAGTGCTACCTGTGCGGGCGGGGGGGACGAGAGAGAGTTGGGGCCTACGCTATTTCGCTGCCTCAGGGAGATTAATTTCATTATGAAAAATTGAAAAAAGAATTAAAAAAATTATTCAGACACGTCCCCTTATGTGACAGTGGGGACATGTTTATGAATTTTGATAAGAAATTTTATTTCATTAATAAATCCTTCATGAAACCTCATCCCGCCCGTGGATGAAGTTCCATGAAAAATGCGAAGGCCGTTTGGGCTCTTCACCTGTCCTGCAACCTTAAGGTTGGACGGGCAACCCTGACAAGTACATTAATTATAAAAACAAAAAACTGCGGATGCTGGAAATCCAAAACAAAAACAGAATTACCTGGGAAAACTCAGCAGGTCTGGCAGCATCGGCGGAGAAGAAAAGAGTTGACGTTCCGTGGGTCATGAGGACTAGAAACGTCAACTCTTTTCTTCTCTGCCAATGCTGCCTGACCTGCTGAGTTTTTCCAAGTAAATTAATTAGTTCATTAATAGCCTTAACAGGCCTTTGACAATTCGGCAGGCGGGCAGCCAACTCCGGTGCACGCCTGCCGAACTGAAGATCGGAATGATGCACAGTGACTGTCAGGACACACGCCCAACGTCACTGCGTGTCATTTTACACGTCTGCGTGCAGGGCTGCCCCCATACACCGAACAGAAGATCCTGCCCCCTTATTTGTAAAACACAATGGGATATCCTGAGGTTATGAAAGGTGCTTTTCAATTGCAAGTCTTTCTTTCTTTCAAGGAATAGGTATCAGACATCAGCATACAAGTTGTGATCAACTGTTGTTTTATCGCTAGAAATATAGTGGAAATAAACAAAATTCTTGGAATAGACATGGATGAATCAGGGGAACAAATTCTACCCAGCCAGTTAACAAACAGAAATAAAAACAGAAAATGCTGGAAAAAACTTAGCAGATCTGGCAGCATCTGTGGAGAGAGAAAGAGATAGATTTTTAATCAGTAAGGGAATCAAGGGTTATGGGGAAAAGGCAGGAAAGTGGAGTTGAGGATTATCAGATCAGCCATGATCTTGAATGGTGGAGCAGACTCGATGGGCCGAATGGCCTACTTCTGCTCCTATGCCTTATGGTCTTATAAAGAGAGTTAACGTTTTGAGTCCAATATGACTCTTCTTCTGAACTGGCCAGTTCCAAAGATGGGGTCTCACCATTGCCCTAGATAACTGAAGCATAAACTCCTTACTTTTGTATTCAATTCCCCTCACAATAAATGATAACATTCTATTAGCATTTCTAATTACATGCTGTACCTGCATGCTAACCTTTTGTAATTCATGCACTAGGACACCCAGATACCTCTGCAACCGCTCACTATTTAGATCATATGCTTCTTTTTTATTTTTCCTGCCAAAATGGACAATTTTACATTTTCCCACATTATATTCCATTTGCCAGATCTTTGCCCACTTATTTTAACCTATCTATATCCCTTTGTAGCTTCCTTCTGTCCTCTTCACACCTTACTTTCTTACCTATCTTTGTATCATCAGCAAATTTAGCAACCATACCTTTGGCCCCTTTATCCAAGTCCTTTAGGTAAATTGTAAAAAGTTGAGACCCCAGCACTGATCCTTGTGGCAGACCACTCATTACATCTTGCCAACCAGAAAAAGACCCTTTTATGTCAACCCTCTGTTTCCTGTTAGCTAGCCAATCTTCTATCCATGCCAATATGTTAACCACTACATTGTAAGCTTTTATTTTTTGCAATAACCTTTGATGTGGCACTTTATCAAATGTCTTCTGGAAATCTAAGTACAGTACCTCCACAGTTCCCATTTATCCACAGCACACGTGGCTCCTTCAAAGAACCCCAAAATATTGGTTAAACATGATTTCCCTTTCACAAAACCATATTGACTCTGCCTGATAACTTTGAATTTTTCCAAGTGCCCTGCAATAACATCTTTAATAATAGCTTCTAACATTTTCCTAAGGCAGATGTTAAGGTAACTGGCCATGAAATAAGAATAAGAAATAATAAGAAGGAACCCAACACAGTGTTCTTCCAATAGCTGCCACATGAAAATTTGCCATCACAAATCCGAACCTTGTATACAATAAGACCCTTCTCCAGTTGTGTGAAATATGACTTCCTGATTCTATTCTTCAACCAGCACTTTTTTCACAATAGTAATAAATTGTTGTGCTGTGATTTATTTATCAAAAACCTCAGGCAGAATCTTCCATGTGGGCTTCAGGACCCTGACATCGGGCTCAGCATGGAGAACAGTCACTCACCTGTGAATTTCCCCAGATTGCTCAGTTAGTGGTCTGAGGGCAGGCTCGTGTCCAATTTAGGATAGCGGGTTGCTTTCATTGCTGGAGGGCCAATAGGAGACCCTCCAGCCCTGAAGAAGTGGTAGGATGCCATGGCTGGTAAGTGAGGGAGAGGGATTCCCTCTTTCCAATTTTTTACCTTTAAAATAAAAAATGCCCTTAGTAGCAGGGCCACCATTGACGAGGACCTTTAAACCTGCCAGTCTGTCGCTAGGAGGGCTCCCTCCAGGCAGTTGCACAGTTCCCCGAGGTCTTCGGGGACTGCAGGCCAACTGGAAAATTCCAGTCAGTTTCCATGAATAAGCCTGATTTGACCTTTATCGAGCTGAATTTAACTACCACATACGGGTGGGTAGCCCTGCTGCACCCCCATCTTGCCTCCAGGAAATGGCCTGGAGCAAAATGATGCCAGAATGAAACCAGCGTGCAAGCTGGCAGCACAAAATTCCACACCCACCCACCTCTGTGTCCGGTCCCACTGGGGCCGGAAAAATTCAGCTACACATGTCTGAACTGTTAAATTAACAAAGATTATTATTAGAGCCTTTTCCTGAATTGTCTTCTTGATTTTATTGTCCTAAAGTAAATTATGTGGAAATGTAAACAAAACCGTACTTATAGCTGAGTAGTAAATATTTATTATTACTGCCAATTATTGCCATAAATGTCCTACCCACAACTGCAACCATCCAGGACAAGGGCAGCAGACACATGGGAACACCACCACCTGGAAGTTCCCCTCAAAGTCACTCACCATCCTGACTTGGGAAATATATTGCTGTTCCTTCACTGTCACTGGGTCAAAATCCTGGAACTCCCTCCCTAACAGCACATGGACAGCAGCGGTTCAAAAAACAGCTCATCACCACCTTCTCATGAGCCATTAGGGATGGGCATTAAACGCTGGCCTCACAAGTGATGCCCTCATCCCATGAATGAATAAAAAAAAAACACGCCCCTTATAGGATTCCCCTCTTTACGTTTATGGGAATTCCACTGTTCAGATTCCTAACTTCGCATAAAATAGTTTATTATTTATTAACTGAGTGTTATTTCAATTTAGATTTGTTGCATCCTCTTATTGATCTTTAACTTGCGACTGGCAACGAGCTGTGGCTCAGGAGAGTATAGTTTTCAGGCACTGTGCTGTCCTGTGTGCCGTGCAGGTGAGTGACAACAACCTTTTTGAATGAGTGTCACTGCACAAATTTTTGTAAGTGTTCAGCTGTTTACGAAGTGGCAATATTGTATAAAAATTACATCATAAATTATGTTTTTACCCCTTTCAAAACTTAAATGTGACATTCAAGATGTATAATTTAGAATTTTTAAGCCTAACTGGCTTCCTTGCACAGCTTGTTAGCATTTCAGGATATGTATTTAAAGGAATAGTCCAGAATAACATACCACTACTGATTCACAGCATCATTGAATGCTGCAGCACAAGAGCAGGATATTTAGGCAATCAGGTCTGCCTTGGTGTTTTTTTATCCTCTATGAGCTACCTAGTCAAATCACTGCCACACGTGGTCACCATATGCCTTTTAATGTTCTACTTTTTCAAGAAATCTCAACCCCCTTTTCAAATGATTTATGGATTTTGCTTACGCAACCATCGATGGCAGAGAATTCTAATCATCCACTGTATAAAGATATGTTTTTAAAATTCTCCTTTAATTTTTTTTTATTATATGCCCATCCTACTCTCCCAAAGTTTTCCACTGAAAATCACAACCACCTAAAAATGAATTTATTATATCTTCTCTTAATATGTAGTTGTTGTGTACAGTAGTCTCAATTTCCTCCTTAATAATAATCCCTCAACTCCTGTGGCCAGAGGATTACAGGCAAATCTTTCCCAGACCACTACCAAAGCCACTTCTTTTGGTTTGTAATCAGGAGACATGCATCAGTGACCCAGTGAGGATCCCTATCCAATTTTACTTGCACCAACCCCTGTAAGCAAAATGGTGCCTGATTTTTGTTACACCTTTCTGGTTGATGTGGCTACCGTTTTCTTCCCCTGAGAATCTGTTGTTCGTCTGAATAGGATTACATTTTCTGCTGTAAGATATACTTATATATGTTTTGTTTGATTTTTTACAATGAAACTAGAAAATCTAACATGACACTTCTGTATCCCCTTTTCAACATCACACTAACTTAATTTTTTGACTGCAGGTGCTTGTGTTTCAAAACACTGTACATCATCAACATCTACCATATGTGTTCCCTGCGCTTGTGGAGCTTTCATAGACCAGCCCAATGGTTTAGAAAAGTGTTTCAAGTGCAAATATTGCAATCCAGGTAAATATTTAGTAACAATCATTTTATAATGTTTAACAATCCAATTATGTTTCCATAAGGCTTACCGGCTTTTAGGAATACACTGCATGGGAAAAAATGGACTAACCTCTGAGTTTCTTTCAAGAAGTGTTTGTATTTTTTGTATGTTTTAGGAAATTTGAACAATCAAATAATTAGATTTTTGTCCAAAAATATTTTATAAAATGTATTGTGTTATGACCAGAATGGGAGGCGTGCCCGAATTATCAAGCCCCACTACTCCACAGGCTGTACCATAAATTTAAAGTTAAATGCTTAATTTTCTCATCGACTTGGCCAATTGTGTACCTATACTTCTAGTACCCAGAAGAAAAGAGACTCTGACCAGTCTTCTTTCAAAAAACTCAGAATGATTACAAGTGTGCTTTAACCAGTACTTGCAACTTATTAAAATAAGTTGTGTTTTTAAAATAAATTGATCATTCTGAGTTTTTGAAAGAAGCCTTGTCAGAGTCTCTTTTCTGCTGGGTACTATAGGTATAGGTACACAATTGGCTTTTTTAGAAGTATAACTATCCATCTCTGAAGAATTCCCTCAGCACACACACAGACAAACAAAGGGCAAACAGATAGAGTCTCCCTGAAGAGATAGGCTTTAGAGGATGGTGTTATAAAATAAAGGATAAAGTCTACAGGATCTCGACGCTGTTGAGTTGGAGTTCCCTCATGTGAAGATGAGCCACTGGTCCTGGTGGATGTCTGGAAGTTCTCACTAATTAGTCTCAGTTTTGCAGGTCCAAATGCAGACTAGTTACACTCAAATGAGGGTTCTCTGGCTACAGGTTGATAGCTACACATAATTTTAGGCAAGATAGAGAGAGAGAGAGCCAGCCAGGGTAGCCTTCCTTCCTCAGCTTGTGCTCCAACAAGACTGAAAGCAAAACCACAGGTTCAAACTTAAGGTTTGCCTCTGCCATGTGATTGTCTTTTTGTCTCCCAGTTTCATTAAGTTAAGTTCTTTGCAGTTCAAAACAAATAAATGACTTCCTCTCAAGTACCATATAAGCCAGGTGATTTCTTGGAATAGGCCTGCTTGTTGCCAGTTGCAAGGTGAACTAATGGCCTTCTTTTGAAAGAAATCCAAGATTAGCATCCAAATGTATAAGTCTTTCCATTTTGTAAAAGAAAAATTCAGCCTTGAGAGATATGATTCCAACAATTGGGGTTCGAAGGATATGTGTCAGACTGAACGTCTGATATTTACAGAAACACATGGCTATTCTTAAATTCAGTCACTTTCTCCAATATGGCTACAGTAGTATGAAACTAAATTATCTAGTTATTCATGTTCAGTTGCTTCAATAGGACATTGAACCAGTGATTAGTTATACGATTTGGATGGGTTAATTAACAATGGCATGAGTAAACAGTGTATTTGTTTAAAAGTATGTAAAAATAAGTTTCCCTTGTTAACACACATAAGTAAATCATGATATTTAATTGCATGTTTTCCCAAGTTGCATTAATGATACTGAGTTCAATGAAATAACAGAGCAGCTTTTATTGTTTTATGTTTTGCTTGCATCCTATAAGGTTGTTATAAGGTGACAAAGAATTTATTTGAACCTGATTTTTTAAAATCGCAGAGCTGGGACTTCATACTCTGCGGGAATGTACTGAAACTCAGGACACAGTGTGTGACTGCAAAGAGGGGTATACTTGCTTAGTCAAAACAAAAGATGGATGTCACATGTGCACAAAATATATCTCACATATTTTCAATGGAAGTACAAACATCAAAAGTATGATACAAGGTTGGTAAATGTTTTGTGGGTAAATAATACAAGATTGCAGGCCAGACATATATTGACTGAATGTGTGGCAAAAGATTTTAAAGTTGGTGGAAATTAATTACGGTTTGGTTTCGGCTCCATAATCAAAAGTGCACACGAAATACGTGCGCCTTGGAAAGTCTGAGGCTGGGCCAAAAATGGGCCTTTATTTTAATAAATTAGGTGAGCTCCTAATGCCTACCTGGTCTCCATTGGCATGTCACCTGTTTTAGGCAGATACACTTTAGGTTGCCTGTCTTGTTAACAGCAGCTCTCAGGAAACATGATTGAAGTAGGCCCAACAGGAAATTCTTTCTGGTTGTCATTCTTAATCCAATCATTCTCAAAGCAAATGAAATATCACTTAGATGACTTGTTCAGCCTCCAGTCAAAAAATGAAGTTCCCTAGATCTCCACAAGCACTTCAGCCTTCCATGGTTCTGGTGAAAGCCACTCCTTCAGGAGGTTTCAGAACCAAAAGGTAGTTTTGCTTACTTTACCAAATCACTAACAAAAAGTCAAGATTGCTGATGGAAGCAGCTCCGTTCGATAAATGATGATCCAGAAACTGCACATTATAGAATCTGAGTTGATAATGTTCACAGAATAAGTTTTAAAAGGAATGCTCAAGGAGAAAATTGTATAAAGTACCCTGTCGAGTTTGTCATTTTTTTTGACATTTGTTAGTTGTTAATCATGTGTAAATGAAAATCACAGGCTGACTTTTACGTGCTGTTGGTGGATATGTTTCCTGTGGTGGGGGTGGGCAGGTAAAATGGGGTGAGCGCCCATCCCACCACCTTCTTGCCCACCCCTGAGCTCAGCCATAATATGATTGGGGGGGGGGGGGGGGGGGTGCAGGCACCGAAATCATCTGCCATATTTAAATGAGCAATTAAGGGTCAATTAAGTTTGCTATGAAGCCAATTGACCCTACTATGCTGCCTACACCATAAAACATTTGGCTGGGCAGCCGGGCAGGAGCAGGAAACCAGATTTTTCACCTCAAGTGGTTAAAAGGCAGGAAGGAAAGGGGGGAGTCACTCTTCGGGGGCTGCCCTTTGCCAATCGCACACCCCCCCTTATGTTGAACAACCCCCTTTCCTTCCCTTCCGCTCACTCCCTCAAACCCACACCCTCCCCTCTCCACTGTCCCTCTCTCTAAACTACCCAAACCCTCCCGACCAAAGACCCCGGACTTAGCTGCTCTGGGTTTCCAAGGCCTTGGGATTCTTTCTTCTCCAGCAGAATCTAAAAGGAATTAGCAATGTTGCCTTCACAATGCTCTAAACTTTCATGAATGCATGCACTATTAATATTGGTTATAATAGCATCATTATTTTAGTTCAGTAATGTTTCTCTAAAATTCATCTAGTTGATCCTAGACGTCATGAAGAGAGACCAACAACACAGTCTGGAATTACTCACAATGATGCCATCATTAAGTTTTTGGGTCAGGATGATACACGGAATCCATCAATGCTTGGGAACAAAACTACAAAGAAGAAATCTGTTTCTAAATCAGAAATACCGACTACATTCAGGAAGGAAGGCCCAGCTCTAGAAACAACTACAGGAAAACCAAAATTGGGGCGTGGACAGGACCCTTTAACAATAACAATAACAAAGATACTAACGACACTGATGCAAACAATTGATCCAGCATTTCCTAAAGAATCTTTAAAGCTGCAGGAGGCAGGGAACACAGCCATTACAGAATTACAAAATACAACGAAGACCAGCTTGGCAGGCTTGCAGAGTGTTGTGCAAACTGCAAATATTCGAACTGCTATTCTGTCTGGAATGGCAGGCCTGCAAGGTGCTATGAAAACTGGCATGGCAGATATTCAGAATGCATTGCATACTGGAATGACTGGTATTCAAGAAACTTTAAAGTCTGGGATGGGCTGATATCAAAGGTATCAAGAATGGTCTCACTCAGGCTGAGAACACTTTGAAACAACTACAAACAAATTCTCAATCTAACTGGGTTCAAATTACCAAGCAGGTTGGTGCATTGGTCAACTTACTGACAAAACTTGCCTTGAACCAGTCAGTCTCCTTCATCCAGCTTAGGGATGTTACTTGCATGCTTTCCAATAAAACAGAGGCAAAAGCAGAGGCAATGCAATTGCAGGAAACAGCAAAGCAGCCTTAAGATACAATAACGTCTATAAGATAGACCTTGATAGGTTCCCAGCTTTGGTTCTTCAGCTTCACACAATCGGAGCACTGAGCTATTGGTATCCATTAAGGATGTGTAGCCCCCAAAAAAATCAGCAAATTATAAATAAATATATTATTTTCTGGATGGCACTTTACTCATTTATTTTCTTCCTGTAACATACTGTATACACGTTTCACCTTGGATTTTGCAATTTGTTCAATTCGTTTCAATAATGCTGTGCTCCAAGACTTGCTTTTAAGTCTTAGATGTTGCAATAAAAATAAATGCTGTTTAAATTTAATATTGTATGAATGTTGATAAACCTATCATACATTTGAAAGAAGTCTATAAACAGATTGTGTTATCAATGCATTGCTTAGATAGCCTGACCTAAGAATATGCATCATTACAATAAATCATGTTTAGGATTACATAACAAAAAACTTACTTATAGATTAGTACCATGTGATGTATTGTGTGAGAAAAGTATATTAACTGACAGCTTATACTCATAGAAATAAATTGCTTTATTCCATTAGATGTCTGGTACACTCCATTCCAAGCAGGGGAAAGGGTCATAATGAATGCGAGAGCTAAATATTTGGCATAATTCTACCTGTCCTATCATTACATTTTTATTGTAATAGTGGGTTTTTGTCTAATTATCCTCTGAAATCTACACATGGAGCAGAATATTACCATCGACATGCCGACGTGTAAAATGACGCATGATAAGGTCGGGCATGCGTCCCGACATCATCGTGCATCATCCCGATATTTCGTTCAGCGGGCGCGCGCTGAAGGCGGCTGTGCACCCACTGAACTGTCAATGGCCCATTAAGGCCATTAAAAAAGTAATTAAACTTGTTAAGAATGCTGCCCGTCAAACCTTAAGTGCGGAATGAGGTTTCCTGAAGCTTTTATAAAATAAATAAATAAGTTTTCCTAACTTCACAAACATGTCCGGGACGTGTTTAAATAAATTCTTACTTTATTTATTCAAGAGTTTTCTAATCCATTCAGTCTCCCTGAGGCAGCTCTGTGCCTCAGGGAGATTGCTGCGCTCTTTTGTGTGCATGCGCGAAAGAGCGCAGGCCCCAACTCTCCCTACTCCCCCCGCCCACACAGGTAGCGCTGAGCGCTACTGGCTGCGTGTTATGGTGGGCGGGACTGAATTGACCCGCCCGTGTAAAATGGTGGCGCGCAGTCGATTGCAGGCAGCAATCGGCTCCCCGCCCGTTCCCGCCCAGCCTGCCCGCTATAGCAAAAACTCTCCCCATGAAGATAATCAGCAAAAGATGCCAGTAAGGAACTAACCACTTTACATTTGTTGAGTCTTGTCACTTTTCCCCTCTGTGTTTCCCCTAAGTGTTTGCACTTGGCGTGGGATCAAAATGTTTCATGAACTGCTCTGCTACCCCTTTCTCTCCTCTTCCTTTGGTGGGAAATAGTGCCAATGGAGGAAAGTGATCAAAGAGGCTATGATTCTGGAGAAAGGACAAGCAAAAGGGACATGGTTGAAGAAGGTGAACAGGAGAGATCAGAATTAGGAAAGCTGTAAAGGGGTAAGAAGGCAAAGATTCGTTCCTGCAGCTCATAGTCTCATACAAATTAACTCTGAGGGAAACCTTAGATTTGGTGTGTTCGGGATAGTTTTCTGCAGCAATATGTCCTAGAACCAACAACAGGCCATATTAAACTACACTAGACAGCTAGGCATGGCAAAAAAATACCTTTAGATTAGGGGTCTGATAAATAAAAATTCATCCACAGGATGTGGGCATCACAGGTAAAGCTGGCATTTATTGCCAATCTCAAGTTGCCCTGAGAATGTGGTATTAGGTCACCTTCTTCAACCACGGCGACCTATATGGAGTAGGTGTTCCCGCAACATGTTATATCTAGAATGTAAATGTTGAGAATACAACTGAGTGGCTTGCTTGGCCACTTGAGAGGACAGTTAGGAATCCCTCATCTAACTTTATCAGCATAACCTGCTATTCACTTCTTCCTTCTATGCTCATCTAGCCTTTTCTTAAATCCATTAATCTCCCCTTAAATACATCACCTTGAGCATGAGTAATTAAACCAAGAAAGAGAACTAAGAAACATGAAAGTAAAACATTAGAGTAGGACAGGTTAGAATGTGTGGCCCAAATAAGTTAAAGGCAAAATTTTTCTGCAGATGTTGGAAATCTGAAACAAAAAGAAAAAATGCTGGAAAAACTCAGCAGGTCTAACAGCATCTGTGGAGAGAGAAACAGAGTTAACGTTTCACGTTTGTATGATTCTTCAGGGCTAAAAGGAAGTAAAAATGTGGTGAGATTTATGCTGTTTAAAGGGGTAGAGCAGGTGAAGCTGGAAAGAAGGCCAGCGATAGGTGGGGGCTAAGGAGAGATTGCCAAAGATGTCATAAACAAAAGGACAAAGGAGTGTTAATGGTGATAGTGCTGGCTAAAAGAGGTGTTAATGGTGACATTAAGGATAGAAAGCAAAATGTGATAATAGCCGGACAAGGGTAAGCACTCTGGAAAGAACAACATGAACAAGTAACAGATGGCCCAGTGGGGGTGGAGTGGGGGAGGGAATGGTAATGGGAAAAAAGATTGAAAATAGGATAAAAGGTGGAGGTAAAACAATGAATAAAAATGAAAATAAATTTTAAAAAATAATAAAAATAATTGGAAAAAAATAAAAATGAATATTGAAAAAATGGGATTAAAAAGGGGTGAGGATGGAGGAGCGAGTTCATGGTCTGAAGTTGTTGAACTCAATGTTAAGTCCGGAAGGCTTGCACTTCCCTCAATTTTGTCTACGGCATTCGCTGCTCCCAATGCGGTCTCCTCTACATTGGAGAGACCAAACGCAGACTGGGTCTGTCCGCAAGCATGACCCAGATCTTCCTGTTGCTTGCCATTTCAACACACCATTTTGTTGTCATGTGCACATGTCCGTCCTTGGTCTACTGCAATGTTCCAGTGAGGTTCAACGCAAACTGGAGGAACAGCGCCTCATCTTCCAATTAGGCACTTTACAGCCTTCTGGGCTTAACATTGAGTTCAACAACTTCAGACCATGAACTTTCTCCTCCATCCTCATCCCTTTTTTATCCCCTTTTTTCAATATGGCTCGGAGGGGAACTTCCAGGTGGTAGTGCTCCCATGTGTCTGCTGCCCTTGTCCTTCTAGATGGTAGAGGTCATGGGTTTGGGTGGCACTGCTGAAGGAGCCTTGGTGAGTTGCTGCAGTGCACCTTGTAGATGGTACACACTGCTGCCACTGTGTGTCAGTGGTGCAGGGAGTGAATGTTTAGGTGGTAGATTGGGTGCAATCAAATGGGCTGTTTTGTCCTGGGTGGTGTCAAGCTTCTTGAGTGTTGTTGAAACTGCACTAATCCAGGCAAGTGGAGCATATTCCATCACACTCCTGACTTGAACTTGTAGATGGTGGACAGGCTTTGAGGAGTCAGGAGGTGAGTTACTCACCATGGAATTCCCAGTCTCTGACCTGCTTTTGTAGTCACATTATTTATATGGCTCACCACAATTTCTCAAGGGCAATTAGGGATGGGCAATAAACGCTGGCCAATCCAGCGATGCCCACATCTCCTGAAAGAATCAAAAAAGGAAACGGTGGGCTGATTACTTTGTGTCAGTATATACAGTAGTGGAAGAGCGTAATTTGCTGGACATCCCAAGGATATTAATATTGAATCTGAGCAGGAACTCACCCAAATTATCATAAGCAAAATAATGGGCCTATAGAATGTCAAATCCACAGGACCAATGGTCTCCATCCCAAGGTTTTCAAGAAAGTGGCTGAGAACATTGCTGATACTCTATGACATTCCAAAGCTCTCTTGACTCAGGAACCGTTCCTTTCGATTCAAACCCTTCCTTTAGCATGTCCCCCGTTGTTTAAGGCGAGAGAAAGAAAAACCAGGAAATTAAAGGCCAGTTAGTCTAACATTCGTCGTTGGGAAATCACTAGAGTCTATAATTAAGGATAGAATGAATGAACAGCATAAACATTTTCAGCTGATCAGAGAGAGCAAGCATGACTTTGTAAAGGGTAGGTCATGCCTGACAAATCCAATCATATATTTTGAAAAGGTGATTAAATATAAAGGGTTGGTTAGCTCAATTGGCTAAATGGCCAGAGTGTGGAGCAGAATAATGCCAACACCACAAGTTCAATCACCATAAGACTACAAGACATAGGAGCAGAAGTAGGCCATTTGGCCCATCGTGTCTGGTCCACCACTCAATGAGATCATGGCTGATCTGATAATCCTCAACTCCACTTTCTTTCCTTTTCCCCATAACCCTTGATTCCCTTACTGATTAAAAATCTGTTTATCTCAGCCTTGAATATACTTAACGATGCAGCCTCTACAGCCCTCTGCAATAAAGAATTCCGTAGATTCACCACTTTCTGAGAGAAGAAATTCCTCCTCATCTCTGTCTTAATCAGGCAAAACCTTACTCTGAGATTATGCTGGCACTAGACTCTCCCAAAATGGGAAACAACCTCTCAGCATTGCCCCTGTCAAGCCCCCCAAGAATCTTATAGTTTCAATAAGGTCACTTATTTTCTAAACTCCAATGAGTACAGGCCCAACCTACTCAACCTCTCCTCATAAGAAAATTCCTTCATACCCGGGATCAACCGAGTGAACCTTCTCTGGACTACCTCCAATGCCAGTATATCTTTCCTTAGATAAGAGGACCAAAACTATTCACAGTATTCTAGGTGTGGTCTAACTAGTGCCTTGTGTAGTTTTAGCAAGACTTCCCTATTTTTATACTCCATTGCCTTTGAAATAAAGGTCAACATTCCATTTGCCTTCCCTATTACCTGTTGAAATTGTATGTTAGCTTTTTGCAATTCATGCACGAGGATCCCCAAAACCCTCTGTGCTGCAGCTTTCTGCAGTCTTTCTCCATTTAAATAATATTCAGCTCTATTGTTCCTGCCAAAGTGCATAACCACACATTTTCACACATTATATTCCATCTGCCAAGTTTTCGCCCACTCACATAGCCTGTCTATATCCCTGTGTGGACTCTGTATCATCCTCACCACTTGCCTTCCCACCCATTTTTGTGTCATCTGCAAACTAGGCTATAGTACATTCACTTCCCTCATCCAAGTCATTAATATATATTGTAAATAATTGTGGCCCCAGCACTGATCCCTGTGGCACACCACTAGTTGCAGGTTGCCATCCTGAAAATGCCCTCCTTATCCGAATTCTCTGTCTTCTATTAGTTAGCCAATCCTCTATCCCATGCCATATACACATAGACTGTGGTAGTTCTTGGTGCCTGCTTCCTCACCTAGCCCCATAGTGATATCATGGTATAAACTGTGACTTGGAACGCTTGGATAATGAGGACACTACGCGAAGAGAGATTTGTGGACAGGAGAATGCTTATATGGACATCCAGAAAGCATTTGATAAAGTCCCTCATAAGAACCTGTTGAATGCCATGGAATTTGCCCTGGTTAGGAAATTGGCTGAGCAGCAGGAAACAGAGAGTC
Source organism: Carcharodon carcharias (assembly GCF_017639515.1). Classification (NCBI taxonomy): domain Eukaryota; kingdom Metazoa; phylum Chordata; class Chondrichthyes; order Lamniformes; family Lamnidae; genus Carcharodon; species Carcharodon carcharias. The sequence continues at coordinate 129,393,782 of NC_054481.1, forward strand.
GGGATAATGGACAGATACACGGCTTTGCAGCATGTGGATAGTGGTGTCCCACAAAGATCTGTGTTGCAGCATCAATTATTCACTACGTTTATTAACAATTGAGATGGTGGGATAGAAAACCACATACCTGTATTCAAGTTTTCAGATAACATAAATACAGGTGACATTGAATGCAATGTAAATGGAAGCATAAGCTTACAAAGAGCTATTAATAGATTAAATGAATGGGCAAAATTATGGCAAGTGGGTTTCAATGTAGGCAAATGTGAAATAATTCACTTTGGACCTAAAAAGGACAGGACAGAGTACTTTCCAAATGGGGCAAAGCCAGAGACAATGGAAAAACAAAGAGACTTGAGGCTACATGCGCACAGATCATTAAATGTCATGAACAGGTACAGAAATAATCAAAAAGGCTAATGGAATGCTGACCTTTTTAGCTAGAAAATTAGAAAGCAGAGAGTGGAAGTCATGTTATAGCTAAGCAAAACCCTAGTTAGACCACAAATGAAGCACTATGAGTCGTTCTGGGCACACCTTAGGAAGGATATACTGGTCTTGGAGGGAACACAACATAGGTTTACCAGAATGAACACAAGAATTAGCAACAGGACTGGGCTAATCAGTTCATGGCTGATCTGATTGTGGCCCCAATTCCTCTTTCCTGGCTGTCCCCCATAACCCTTGATTCCCTTGCTGATCAAAAATCTAACTCAGCGTTTGAACATATCCAATGACCCAGCCTCCACTGCTCCCTAGGAAAGAGAATTCCACAGACTAACAACCATCTGAGAAAAAAAATTCTCCTTTCTCTTAAATGGGAGAACCTTAATTTTTAAAATGTGTAACATGTTTCTAGATTGTCCCCACAATGACATCTGGACTCCAAGGGTTAAATTATGAGGACAGCTAATACAATTTAGGGTTGTATTTCCTGGAATTTAAGAGGTTAAGGGATAATTTGATAAAAAATTTTGAAGAGATTAAGGGGCATAGATAGGGTAGACAGAGAGAAACTATTTCCACTGGTTGGGGAGTCTAGGACTTAGTTGTACGGCAGCCATGATCTCATTGCATGGCATAATGTAGCCATGGATGGACAGGACACAATTTCAACATTTATGTTATGAAACTTTAAAAACTGTTTTGGTCTCAACTGGCGTATCATGTACAATTCTGAGCATCACATTTTAGCAATGATATTAGAGTTTTCAAGAGGGTTCAGGAAAGCTTTATGAAAATGGACCCTGAGTTGACTTCAGTTTCATGGAAAAATTGAAGAAACTGGGCTTTTGTTCTCTTCCGAGAACGTTAATGGGAGATTTGATAGCAGTATTTAAAATCATGAGGGGTCTAGACAGAGTAAATAGGGAGAAATTGTTCCCATTGGCAGAAGGATCAAGAAACAGAGGATGCTGATATCAGATGAAAAGCAAAAGAACCAACTACGACATGAGGGTAAACTTTTTCATGCAACAAGTGATTAGGATCTGGAATGCACTGGTGGAGGAAGATTCGATCATGGCTTTCAAAAGGGAATTGGATAAACACTTGAAGGGTGGGGGTAAAGAGTGGGGCTAGACGAGTTGCTCTTGTAGACAGCTGGCACAGACAAGAGGGCCCAATAGCCTCCTTCTGTGCTCTAATTCATTCTACGAACAGACTGAGCGGTTAAATGTCCTCCTGTTCCTGGATACAGCATATTTTCTAGTATTCGTACCGTATCAATTCTGCTTACTTATTTTTTTTGCAAACACGAGGGCCCTATGATTAAGTTTCACAATGAAACGCCTCCTACATGGGGTGGGGTGGGTTGGGGGGGGGGGAGGGATATCCTATTTTTGATCTGCGTCATCCACTTAACCTCAATGGGATGACTCAGACCGGGGCGGAACTTCTCTATTTTTCCATCACGTCAAATATTAAAATAGGGAAATATTCATTACCGTCTCTCCAAGCCAGTGAGAGAAGCTGCTGTCAATCACTGGAGCCCCAGAACCATAAAATAAGATGAAAGAGCGAGTCGTGATGGCGGCGAATGATTGATACCTGTGCTCGCCAATCGGCGGCCTGCCTCTGGACAAATGGGGCGGGATCCGCCAATTGGGCCACGGAAAAGGCGGGACTTCCTCCTCCAACGGCCGGAGGTGACGGAGGCGGCCCGGGTGGGAGCCGGCGCGCGAGGAGCGGAGAGAGGGACAAAATGGCAGCAAGCGGGATCCTGATCGGTGACAAACTGTACTCGAGCATCGCCCTGACCCTGGAAAACTGCCTGATCTCAGAAGAGAAACTCTCCCTTACGGCTTCTTTATCGGACGGGCTGGACCCGGAGGTGGAGACCGACTTGAGGATAGTGGGATGCGAGTTGATCCAGGCAGCCGGCATTTTGCTGAAACTCCCTCAGGTAGGCCCGGCCGGCCCGGGGCCAAACAGGCCTCGCTTTCGCCGCTTTCGGGTTTCAGGGGGAGCGGGTGGCACCGAGAATTAGTGTGTTCGGGCTGAGGTTTGTCTGGGGCCCTGTTTATTTTATTTTTTTTTGGCGGAGCGAGGGGAGGATTGCGAGCCTGAGGCCTCCAAACCAAGGGCGGAAGAGACGGTGAATGTCGATGGGAACCATGGCGGCCTTTCTGAATAACTGAAGCTGCTGAGTTCTTCCACCCCTGACCTCCAGATTAAAATAGTAACAGTTAAAGCGGTTATTTTAACAAATACATAATTTGCTATCGCCCTTTTTAAGTTGGTTGTAAATAGTCTTGGGCCTTTGGTGAGTGTAAGTGTGGAAAAACAAGAAAATTGGGTCAAGGCCACTCGCAGGCTCTCAGAAACCAGTTTACAGACTGGATTGACGTGTTAGTCTCATTGTGTAAACTTACATCCAGTTGGGATTCCAATTGATACGTAGTTTTATTTTGTGGCTTTTTTTTTTTCGTTTGTGACTGGTCATTTTCCCATTTCTGTGTTTTCGGAGTAACAAAGATCTGTCTCCCAGTCACGCTCTTTTCCACAACCTCCCCCTCCGCCGCCGCCCGAAATGCTTCCCATTTGGGAATTAAAAGACTTGGACGTTTACCGCACCACTGTTTGGTCCCCCTTCACAATATTAAGCGCTGAAGCATTTGTGCATGAGTCACCGCAATGCTTTCCTCCCACAGTCTCCGTTGTATGATGGTATTAATTTCCTCATTTCAAATTGCTTCTCATGATCACCACTGACAGATTAATTGGAGCTTATTCAGTTATATGACTTGGAATGTTCCATGAAAAAACGCAATTTGAAGTTACAAAATATGGTATTTAATCAAAATGCATCATTGGAAATTGTTATACTTTAAATGCTGATACTCAGAATAAAGATTTTTTGCTCTTGTAGTGTGATCAGCGAGATGGTTTATTGCCCATTTTTACTTATCCTGAGAAAATGCTGTAGTACTGGAGCAATTTTTTTTACTTAAGTGGTTTGTTAGGCTGCTTCACAGGATAATCAAAGTCAACCATTTCATGTGGGACTCGAGTCCTATGTAGACCAGACCAGGTAGGGACAACTGTTTATTTTCTCTGGGGGCTAAGAACAGTCTAGCAGCTTTCAGTCACCTTTTGCAGTGATAAGATATATCAAATTCAACCTTGCAACTCACTTGAGCCTCTGCTTTTGCTAGTTCAGTAGCATAACCAGAATGCTGAAATACTGTAAGATTTAAATGTTCCAACGAACAATGAAAGATAGATTAAGAAATAGAAGTGCTTTGAAAATTGGAAAGGAAAAGTTTAAATTGGCCATTTATTAACTTGTAAATTTATGGAATTAAATCCAAATTAACCAGAAAAGTAATGATGCAAATTGACTTGTGAAATGCTTTCGGTTCTCAAACTATATTAAAATTGAGTTAAAGTAAAGGCATCTGAATTTGCTAGGCTGATTGTGTTCTCTTCATGGATTTAGGTGGCAATGGCAACTGGACAAGTTTTATTTCAGCGCTTCTTTTATTCAAAATCTTTTGTGAAGCATCCTATGGAGGTAAGTGTAACAAGTTTGAACTGAAATTAGATTCCAGAAGAAAATTCAGAATGCCCAGTGTATTATTTACGTAAGATTTTTTTTAAACGTAGTTGGTGGAGGCGGGGGTGCAGAGGATGCATATTGCTTCTAGTCAAAGTTGTTGTTGTTGAGGAACCAATTAGATCTGCAAGACAAACCTGGTGAAAGCTTACCTTTTCCTGGTGAATAAGTATTTAAGCTTCCTCTGAGGATATCCTGACTGTACCATGGTTAGATTGTCAGACCTCGATCGGTGCAAATCTTCATCTTACTGTAGCGTGACTTCTGTAAACCAATTTAGCAAATGTTAAATCTACTTCATTGACAAGATGCCAATAATGCTGTCAAGCCACCTATGGGATTGAGATACAGATTTTTATTAAAATGTGCAAAGTCTTGCTTGATTCCAACCATTCCAGTGGTTGTATATGGAAGTCTTTTTAAGCAAATTTTTCCTCTCTAACTCTTACATATACAATGAGTCATAGGAGTATGATGACGGATGTTCTGGGAAGTAATTATGACACATAGCTTGAACTATATGCAAGATGTGTATTTTTTTATGTGCATTGTTGTGCCATTGCTCATAAGTCAGATGATATGTGCTCGCTGTTCTGTATTGGTGCCTCTCTGTGTGTGTTTCTCTCTCTCTCTCTCTCTCTCTCTCTCTCTCTCGTGCTTTGTGAGAATATAATTAGCAGAATAGATAAGGGAGAACCAGTTGATTTGATATATGTGGATTTTCAGAAAGCTTTTGAATGAAGTCCCACATAAGAGGTTAGTGTGCAAAATTATAGCACATGGGATTGGGGGTAATGTGTTGGCATGGATTGAAAATTGGTTGGCAGACAGGATAACTGAAGCATAATGCTTGATGGGTGCAGCAAAGTTTCAGTAGATTGGTGTGAGGGTCTTTCTCCTTTTGAAGGGAGAGTAGAATGGGTCTATACTCTCTGGAAGAATGACAGATGATCTCATTGAAATTTATAAAATTCTTGGAGGTCTTGACAGGGTAGATGCTGAGGAGCTCTTTTCCCTGGCTGGAGAGTCATGGTCTCATGGTAAGGGGTGAGCTATTCGGGTTTGAGCTTAAAAGCTTCTCCACTCATAAGATTGTGTATCTTTGAAATTACCTACGTAGGGCGCTGGGTGCACAGTTCAGTTTATTCAAAGCTAAGATTGATAGATTTTCAGACACTAAGGGGATCACAGGGGTGGAAATTGGATAGCAAAGTGGAATTGATTTAGCAGCTCAAGTATGATCTTGAATGGCTGAGTAGGCACTATCGCCTCTTCCTATTTCTTGATTCATTCATTTGTTGCCAGTGAAATCCTGCTGCATATAAATTGGCTGTGGCATTTGCGTGTGTAACAGTTGTGACTGTGTACACAGTTCTGAATTTAAAAACCTGTGGCCTTAAGCCATTAGTTACTTTTTGGAGGTCTATCTGATCAGTGATGACAGCAGCATAACCAACATTCTCCAAAAAGGCTTTGGCCATCAAGTCAACATAGTAAGCATTGACCAGAAATATCGGGTGGAGAATACACTTTTTAAAAAGCAGACAAATCAGTATGAAGCAAAAAAAAAATGATTAGTAAGTCCCTCTTGGAGTTAGACATAGAACTGGAAGGCAAGTAAGTAAACCATTAAAAAAATTAAAATTCCAATTTTATTCCTCCCCAAAACAGATATTATCAATGGCTTGCGTTCATTTGGCATCTAAAATTGAAGAAGATCCTAGGCGTATTCGGGATGTCATCAATGTATTTCATCATTTGCGAAAACTCAGGGAGAAGAAGTAAGTTGGGAATGTTTATATGGTTAGTGACCATAACACTTAGCTAAAATGGTGATCAATTCAGTTACTGAAAGGAGAAACAGAAATACTTGGGAAAAACTCAGCAGGTCTGGCAGCATGGGTAGAGAAGAGCACAGTTGATGTTTTGAGTCCTCATGACACTTCAACAGAACTAAGTAAAAATAGGAAAGGGGTGCAATATAAGCTGGTTTGAGGTGGGGGGTGGGGAGAAGGGGGGTGTTGTTAGGACAAGCAAGCAGTAATAGGAGATAACCAGAAGATAAAAACAAAAAACTGCGGATGCTGGAAATCCAAAACAAAAACAGAAATACCTGGAAAAACTTAACAGGTCTGGCAGCATCGGAGGAGACGAGCAAAGTTGATGTTTGACGTAACCAAAAGATGTCAGACAAAAGAACAAAGAGGTGTTGAAGGTGGTGATATTATCTAAAAGAATGTGCTAATTAAGAGTATATCCTGCTCTCCATTCTTAATTAGCACATTCTTTTAGATAATATCACCACCTTCAACACCTCTTTGTTCTTTTGTCTGTGACATCTTTTGGTTATCTCCTGTCACTGCTTGCTTGTCCCAACAACCCTCCCCCCTCTCTCTCCTCCACCACCCCCTCTTAAACCAGCTTATATTTCACCCCTTTCCTATTTTTACTTGGTTCTGTTGAAGGGTCAAGAGGACTCGAAACGTCAACTGTGCTCTTCTCCACCGATGCTGGCAGACCTGCTGAGTTTTTTCAGGTATTTGTTTCTGTTTTGGATTTCCAGCATCTGCAGTTTTGTTTTTATCAGTTACTGAAAGGGTTGCTTTTTTCAGTTGCCTTCTTACTGAAAAATAATTGAATTTTGGTTAAAGTTTAAGAAAATTGCAAGCTCGAAGCAAATATCTGATTAGGATCCTAAATAGAGCACTCACCTGGCTGCATTATCTTAATTTAACAACTGTCCTGAAAATTATTGTTTTAACCATGCCAAGGAAGGTTTTGTTTATAGATACAGTATTGGCAGTTAAATAACCTGGATTTATATACTCCAGTTGAAAGATCATTTACCATGGCTGTTTTATTGTTCAGCCTGTTTCAATCTATGTAGCAAAAAGTAGCTAGTATAGATCATCACAGCACAGAAATTTGCTCCCCTGTCAAGAAATAGCTTATTTAGAGTATGAACATTATTTTCCAAGCAGTACATGGAACCTACTTTTAACCCATTTCCTTGAAATGGGTGGTTACTATGAAAGCACTCTGGCCCCTGAAACAATTTCTGAAAACTAGAAAACTGGCATAAAGCTGTTTTTTTTGGGTTCTTTAGCTCAATCAGCTGATTTCTATCAAATGTATAATAGCTGCTTCAGCGTGCCACAACACCTGATTATTTTCAACTGAGTATAATTACTGTGCTGGTGATTAATAGCAACTGTATTAAGTCACTTAAAAAGCTTTCAGAGAGGCGGTTAAATGGGAGAAACCCAATAAAAGTAAAATGGCATGGAGTTTGAAAGCAAGATTTGAGAATTGAGATCTTGTTGAAATTGTTGTCCTAAAATTTAAGCTCTGATTAATATGATCATATTGACCTGATATGGTTTCCTGTTATGTTAAAGATCTCCTGTGCCACTTCCTTTGGACCAGAGTTATGTCAACCTAAAGAATCAAGTCATAAAAGCAGAAAGGCGAGTGCTAAAGGAGCTGGGATTCTGTGTTCATGTCAAGCACCCTCACAAGGTTTGTGAATTTAACCTGCTGTTTGATATATAACATCCTTATTTTCTGAATCTTTTGTTCTGTTCACTGAGCACTAGTTTGGATAGCAGAGTTTGGCCTAAAACAGTGTGGCCTCTTCCCTTTTGTTAACAGTGAGCCAAGACCATCAAAGGCACAGACTGGGATTAATTTACAGATTTTGGTTATCTTTTAATTTTCTGCCATGTGATGACCCAGCTTAAATTTTTATACAAGTGATTAATCAAGCCCAATTCTTTTACTGCACTTTTTTTTACAGCCAAGTGCTAGAAGTAGTACTATCAGAAATACTAACTTTTGCTACATACAAGGGACAAACATGTATTTATTTAAGTGCATTTTGATTGCAATGGTGGCACACTTGAGCTAAGTTTAAAGGTTACAATAATCCTGACAATTTTGGAGACAGTCCTACCATGTGAGCATTAGTCAGTCAGAATTTATGGGTTCTAGCCTCTGCTGGTAAAACTTGCTTAATTGTGTATTTTGCCTGTTCTTAACCTATCTGGATACTGGGTTTTATTGGGCGGATACGGAGTACTTGATTAAAAAGCAAAGCACTGAAGATGCTGGAAATCTGAAATGAAATCCGAAAATGGTGGAAAAGCTCAGCAGGTTAGGCTGCATCTGTGGTGAAAGAAAGGTATGGTTGTCATTGCAGGTCTATGACCTTCCGTCAGAATAGGAGCACTTGATGTCTCTTTGAAGGGTAATGCAGCTATAGTGCTGTTTTTCTGGAGTTTTGTTGAATTATTTGACTTAACTATTACAGTCACAGATGTAAAGGGAAGGCCTGAAAAGCACCAATCATACAATTTTTATATAACTTAAAGTGGAAACCCGATGAATTAGGCAATTCATTTGATGTTGGCAAATGGCTCTAGTACTTTCCGGTGTTGAGTTGTTGCAGTTCAGAAATAATTTAAAGTCACATGATGCAGTTGCAGCATTCCATCTTCTCCAATAGAGGCTGAAGAGCCATGTTTTGGTTATCGGAGTCGGTGAATATTATGCGGTCGAGATTTTATACATTCCCATTGACTTAGACTGACTCTTGTCCTGAATGTTGGACTAGTGGAATTTAACATCTGAAATCAAAGCTAATTAGAAACATTGGAATGATGTGCCAGCTGTATCAGAGAGCTTGAGTACAAATCTTCTCACTGCACATAAAGTGTTGTTTTGTAAACTGGTTTACATTTACTGATGTATTTTTGCGTACATTGGCAACATGTTTAAAAGTGAGTTCTTTGTATATGGTGGACCTTGGAAGGGCATGGGGGCAGTGAAGAGATGGCAAGCAGCAAATCTTTGCTCTCAGCCGCCTTTGGCAGATAATGTATCTGGTGGTTCAATATAGATTGATGCTAGCAAAGATCTGGAAATGCTTTGAGGGAACAGAGTGGGTGCAGACTGAATGAGTGAGTGTGTGGGTGGGTGGGAGTGTATGTGTAACTTAGAATGCAACTCTTGTCAAACAAAATAGTTGGTTCACACATTTTATTCACCTTTTTATGGTATTAGGAAAAATGTTTTGCAATCCCATAGTTCTGAGGGAAACTACTGAAATTGGAAAATACATTTGGGGATGGAGGAACTTGTAGTATAAACATTTTTCTGCCTTCGGCCTGCGCCATCAAACTCCGATAGTGATTTAGTCATTGATTAAATAAGCCCAATGCTACTGGACCACTTTGATCGTATGCATTTTTCCTCTCTTTCAATTAATGAGTAAATGGACTAAAAACATCATTCACGGCTATAACAAACTCGTAACTGGTTCTGTGCTCTGATGCCAGAGCTACAGGCTATAATACTCTTGCAGAAATGCTTTGCTGTGTGTGCTACTATATATTTCTAATCACAACAAGAGATTTAAAATTTTTTTTGGAATGAGTTTTTAAAATGGAGAAGTAACAATTTTATTCCACTGAGTCTTTGCAAAGGTGTACCTTGAGGGGTAAATGTGGAATTCAAGAATTATCCAATGCAACCATGCATACTGTAGTTGTTCAGGTGAAAAAAGTGAGTTGAAATGAGAAATAGGGACCGTGTTAATGGTGTGTTATTTAGGTTCTGTTTACAACCACTCCACTAATGACGGAATGAGGTTCAGTTGTAACTCTATAACCTGTATCTTCCAGATTATCGTTATGTACCTTCAGGTGTTAGAATGTGAACGTAACCGGCCTCTGGTCCAGACTGCATGGTAAGTTGATTTTTCTTTGTTTTTCTTAGATGACCAGCAAAGACAGTGGCAGAAATATGTATCCATATGTTTCACTCCTCCCCCAGTCCTTCTCTGCACCATTCCCTAGCTTGTGGGCAGGCTGGAAACCTTTAACCAGGCCTCTGCTGGCCTTGTCAGCAAGGGAATGCAGGAGAGCATTCAGTGACTGATCCAAACACTTTGGAAATGTATATGGTGACTCCTTTATTTTGTGGAAAGGTCCTTTTCATTTGTTCATCTCCCTTGACGCAAAGTCAAGATCAGAAAGTTACCATGTGGGGAAACAACAAGTGCAAAATTAACTTGCTGAATCTGTCTTAGCAGAAGTGAGAACATGTTAACATACCTGTAACAACTTCTGTTCAATCACATTAATTCCATTTATCAGAGCGATAAGGTGCTGTAGTCACTTTTAGGGGGTGGTGTGGGAGGGAGGGGGGGTGGTGTGGGGACGGTGGGAATGTGGTTTGCTAGATTGTTGAATCTTATTCTTCAAACGTGTATTACCTGATTTATATAAAAATCTTACTAGGATAACATTTCATATTTCTGCTCACTAGTCTTTTTATGGCTGGTGTAGCATTTGCTTAATTGAGAACCCATTTTAACTTCTCTTTTTTTTCTACTCTTTCGATCAAAGGGTAGACCCTGATGGTAAGTGACTAAGACTTCTGAACTGCCCTCCAAGCACTTTGATGCCAGGATGGCCCTAACTGGCTGCCACTTTGAACCAATCCATTGCAGGTTCTCCTCCAAGAAGGCTGACTGTCTAGTGAGAGGTGGTATATAGTAACTGGCCAACTGCTTCTTGTGTTAAACGGTTTTTAATATATATATATATATATATATAGAAATTGAAATATTGATTTGTTTTATAAATTTAAAATGTTAAATTTTTAAAGTAATGTTTCTATCGTAATTTTAATAAAACATTGAAAGCTATTATATTTTTAAACAGTTTTGTAATGGTCTATTTTTATTAATTGCTGTAATGGAAGGAAACCTAATCAAAGACTGTTAATGAGACTGTTGAAACTCTTCTGACTGTTGTGCAGCACCTGTGATATCTTGCAGCTTCTCAATTTCTGATTTGGCTGAATCTTGAATACTGAATACTGGGACTATGAGCATGAAGAATTATTCTGTGCTGTTGTCGCTAAAGAAGACTGGGGAGAATTGAAAATGCTTTAAGTATTTGCATCAAATGCGACAGTTACCAAGAAGAGTGCTTCCATAATATTTGATTGCATGGCCCATGAGATTGGATAAAGACTGAGTTCAAGTGTTCAAAGAATCGAGTCATACTATTGATCTTGGTCTGTACGGGCTTGAGAAGATCTCAGTGACTGGAGTATTGCTGGTGCATGGAAAAACTTTTTTTGTGATTTACATGCGTTTGTGATCAAGGAGACAAGAAGTGCAGATATTCTAGCATGGATCATTATCTCAAGACTTTCATTAAATATGGATGTTTTTAAGTATGTCTTAATTTTACATTGCATGTCTTGAGTTGTATTGGTTTATCACGAGAGCAGGCCAGTTAGTAGATCAGCACGGAGGTTAAAATGGGTTCTCTGTGTTTTTTTTCCTTTTTTATGTTCTTTACCATACGGGGATCAAAATGCTTATTTGTGTAATACATGTCATTTTTTAAAACGGCCTATCCAACATAGCTGTGGAAGAATAAATTGCCATTAAAGATTCTTTTTCATAAATAAAAGATGCTGTAAGGTTACACCAGAATTTTTAGTAAACATTACCATTTCATGACTAATTATCCATGTATACCTCATTGCCAAGAACAGACCATTGAAGTCAATGTGCTCATTCTTGTACCATATTGAAGCGGATTCTGAGTGTCTCAGTTATGGAGTTATATGAATGAAAGCACTCTTGGAATATTAATCCTCAGGGGAGGGATGTTATTCTGGTTTGGGGGAGGTGCGGGGGGCGTAAGTCATTTCTATAAGTGTCCAGTTTTCCAGTATAAAGTGGCATTGATAACTTTGGAAAAAACCTGCAATTTATATTGGCCTGAATACTTGGAAGAAGGGGAATACAAAAATAGAAATTGAGAAAGTGATGAGTAGAATCTGCATTTGGTAAAGCATTTGATCAAAGTGTATAAATGTAAGTGAGCAGCTAGAATTGGCATCTAAAGGAATTTTATTTATCTGATGGTGTTATCCATCTGTGGATTGTGCCTTTTGATTTTAGGCTGTGATTCCTAGTCAAGTAATAAATCGTAAAGGTGCTTGATCTGAATGAATTTCTTATGGACAATCTGATCTGAATGAATTTCTTATGGACAATCCAATCTGCATCTTTGGCTAAAAGTTTTGGTCATCTCCAGATTCTTTAATTTCATTTTTAGTCGTTTTTATTCTTCTACTTTTGGTTGTGTTACAAAAATAACAGAAAATTGAGCATTTTGAACCCTGTGTGGCTTTTTAACTTTTCCATCTAAAGCAGTTGCACACAGAAATTAGCAGCATATTGGGTGGGTTGCCGCAACATTTTTGTTGTCTGTTTCAGGAATTATATGAATGACAGCCTGCGGACAGATGTGTTTGTCCGGTACCATCCAGAGACTATTGCCTGTGCCTGCATCTACTTGGCTGCTAGGGCACTTGAGGTTGGTGAACATCTGCTTCCTCCCTGCAAGTACACATTTCTATGAAATGCTCTGTCTTTTGCTGGGACATGGTTCTAAAGTCTAGCTAGTTGTCCAGTGTCATGGCCAAGTAACTTATTTTGTGAGTCAGGTGCTTCCAACTGCCGGTGGAAATCATGACCATTCTTATCAAGTGAGAAATCACTGGGAGACAACTGGGGTTGGAAAATCTGACTTTAAAAAAAAAAATCTCCCTCTCTCCATGCAGCATCAAAAAATGATGGCCTATTGCCTTTGCTTAAGACCAGCGAATGGAGCACAGAGGAAATCTGTAATCTTTTGGTCTATATGCATTTGGGATTACTAAAAGTACCTGGGTGTAGCCTTTTAAAATAAGCTGAAGTTTCTAGATGATGTCTGCATGCACGGAGTTTTTAGTCACTTTTTTCGTGGTTTTGATCAAGGACTAAACAGACATTTTGAAAAATAGACAGCAGATCTTGGTTGTGCAGAGCCTATAACTAAAGATGAGGTATATGCAAGTATTTTCAGTTGCATTAATTTATTAGGATTTAGCCGCCTTAAGCCAAATTACATGGCCATTGAATTAATTCTTTGCAGATTCCACTTCCAAATCGTCCCCATTGGTTTCTACTATTTGGAACAAGTGAAGAAGAAATGAAGGAAATCTGTGTGAAAATCTTAAAGCTCTACACCCGAAAAAAGGTTTGGAAATCTGAGATACAAATTGGTTATATTTTCGTTGTATTCATTTTCATTAACAGAAAAGAAACAATGAGACTTGTTCTTAATTTAGAATGTTAACAATTCTTGCAGGCAAATTTGGAGCACCTTGACAGTGAAGTTGAAAAGCGGAAGGTGGCTCTTCAAGAAGCAAAAGCTAAAGCCAAAGGTCTTTTGCCAGATGGTACACCTGCATTAGATGCTCCACCTAGCTTCTCACCATCCTCAAAACCAGGTGCAAAATTTAATTTTAGCAAAATTAAATTTAATTTTTGTTACTAGTCACCTGACCCTTTACTATTCAGCCAGTTAATTCAAACTTAATGTGATAACTTGCCATGTAATATACTTCTAGTTATTTGTATATTTTTTAATAACTAATCAAAAGACCTCAAACTCTTAAATGTTAATTAAATCAGTAAAGGGTGTTAAGGGTTACAGAACCAAGGCCGGGGTGAGGTGGGGGGAGGTATGAGACTGTCGGCCATGATCTGATTGAATACCTGGAACAGGTTTGTTCCATTGTGATTCACTAATATTTTCTCCAAATAATCTGTGCTTTATAGATTCTCCCAAGGATGGAAAATTTGAAAAACCTTCACCACTATCTATTCAAGTAATGAAAAATGCTAGAAGGAAACTGGACGAGGAAGAAAAATGGCCCAGATCTACTAGTCCTTTTAATGGGTATGTGAGGAATATACCATATATATTTTCTTTTAATGCTGCATCCCGTTTTGTAGTTTGAGAAGAGTGAAGTTAAATGGTTAATAATTTGTATTGACCAATTTTAAATGCTTTTAGAAAGTTGCGTTTTCTGTAAGTTCCAAAAAAAAGGAAAATTGCTTCTAAGAAGAGGTCCTGTGGCTTCCTGAAAAAGTCATCAACTGGACGGCACTATTATCTAAAGAAAAATTGTCTTGGGTTTGGCTTGACTTGTCTTGTCTGCTGGGTTTGCCGTGATTTGACTTGTCATGAATATAGGTACCTATTTTAAAATTCCAAAAATAACTTTGTTTCTAGTGTTCAAAAGGGGAAGAGTAGCAGAAGTCGAAGCAGAAGCAAAGGTCGGAGTTACTCAAGGTCTCGCTCTAGATCACATTCCCCTAGGAGGCGGTAAGTAATGCATATCAAAGTCTGACTTTGGAAATGCTACCTTGGACTTCTGTCATACTGTAGTCTGCACATAACAAACATAGTCACACTGGCTGATACACAACAAAATGCTGTTTTTGAGATTTCATCAGGTGTCACCTGTAGCTCAGTTGGTAGCACTGCCGCCTCTGTCTCGGGCTTGAACAGCAACAACTTATATGGCACCTTTAACATAATAAAAACCATAAAGCACTTCACAGGAGCATTATAAAACAAAGTATGTTACCAAGCCATAAAAGAATATATTGGATCTGATGGCCAAAAGATTTGCTGTTTTAAGCATGTATTAAATACTACAGCTTATTAGTATTTAGTGATTTTCAAAATGCAATAATCCTAAATAGGTTGCATGAATCAGAAGGCAGACTCAACCTGACTATGAAGCAAAGTAGTAAGAGAAGATAAATTCTCCTTATTTGGTTTGAATGGTACTATACGTATGATTTTGTGTCGAAACTAGTTTGCTAAGTGCTCTGGACATAATATTGGATCCTCTGGACACTTTGTGAATCTAGTAGAATTTAGTTTAAATGTTATGAGCAGGGATTCTCTCACCTTTGACCCATGTCCATACCTGGACGTTTACATGTAGCATTCTGCTTGAAGGGCTAACTGAATTCTGTCTTACTGAAACCTGAACTATTGGAACTACCAGTCCGAGACTAGTAACAATGTAATTTACTAATTTAGATTATATTTAACATTTAAAAATTGAACAGCACTGTTGTAGAATCTACATTAGAAATCTATTAGAAAGATTGATGGTAGCTTTTCTACAAATATGCTTTAATAATGAATCTGTTAAGGTTTTATGTTTATCTTGCAAATTTGTAGCTTAAGCAAAAGTGGCAATCCTCCCCCAACTATGAATAATTTTTCAATTTCAGGTATAATCTGAGAAAATTATATCTCTCCTCTGTTTAAGAAAGTGTTAGGAAAGAAATCTCTGCCTTGGAAAGACTTCAGCCATTCATTTCTTAGCAAACTTTTAAAAAAAAAAAGCAGGTGGGTGGGTGTTTTGGGGGGGCAAGAAAGAGAAAACCCTTCTCGTAATTATGAGAGCTGAATTGGAGTCCATGTATGATGAGGACAATTAATATTGAAAGTTGGCAAACATCTATGGTCTGCCATTAACACTTAACAGCTAACTTTACAGGGCTAATATTTCAAAAGTGTATATTTCTTAGAGCAGTTGTGGATTTTTCTGGTTTTACTATTTCTATTGAGATTGCTTTAATTTCCAATTTTTCTGCAGTGAGTACTCAGGCCCTGGAATGCATTTCCCTAGACTAGCGGGGAGGCAGATACAATTGAGGCTTTCAAAAGAGAATTGAATAAGCCTGAAGAGAGAATTTGCAGGGCTACAGGGAAAAGGGTTAGGGGTGTGGGACTAGCTGAGTTGCTCTTGCAGAGAGCTGTCATGAACAGCTGAAGGGCCTCCTGCACTGTAACCATTCTATAAGTCCATGTACTTGATACTATTTGAGTACTAATGTGTGTTTTGGCACTGTTTTTGTTCTTCCCTGTGAACAGAAGAACAAGAAGTCGTTCTGCGTCCAACAGCTCTCGATCCCGCAGCCACTCAAGAAGTCGCAGTGATTCCCCTCCACAACGGCACAAACGAAGCTCTCCTTACATTGGCAGGCCAAAAGTCAAGGAATATGATGATATCCGAGAATACAAATACAATTCCCATAAACGCAGAAGATCACACAGCAGGAGCTACAGTAAAAGTTTGTCCAGATCTAGAAGCAGATCCAGAGAGCGTTTAGATTTTCCTCGAAAGCACAAAGAAAGTAGGAGCCATCACAGGGAGCGAAGACACGATCGATCACGATCTTATGAAAGATCTACAAAACATCACAACAGCCATTCTGGCCATAGCAGACACCGGCGGTGATGGATATAACCTATTTCTGTTGTTTACACTTGTATTATTTCAGGATTTATATATGATCTCTAAACATCTTTGTTAAAGAGATTCAATTGGAGTATTGAGGGTTAGTTCGTGTAAATTGCACTGCTTGTTTTGTAGTTTCTGAAGGCAGATGTAGTGGCTCCTGCTGACATCTTAATCAGTTTTTGATAGCATCTTACCAACTGCTGATAGATTTCATATTAAATATTTTCTGGTAAACTTTGGTTGTGTTTACGCAGTTTTGTATTGTTTCAGGGTTTATAAGTTATTTTTTCTTGTGTTGACATGACATTTAAGATTTCCTTTCCTGTTAACTGTAAGTAGGACAGTAAACAGACGTACATGTGCAATGCACCTGGAGGAATGGAGGGAGAGAGAAATGCCCTCTTTGAAACAGTTCGTTTCATCTGTCTTGTTAATGACATTTTGTGTCTGATGTTGTCTCAGCACATTTGAAACGGTGTGCAGTCAGGTGCCAATTTCATATAGTTTAATTAAAAAAGAAAATAACTTTTGAATGTGTGATTTTAATACTTCCACCTGTTATTATACTCAGTCCTAACCATTATACAAGGATTGACAGTGATATGGTTTTGAGGAAAAGACACATGGCTTCTCTTTTTTTTGCTGCTGCATACACTAATGTATTTCTCAGAAAGAAGCCATGCTCTTTGTAGTTATGTAAAGTACTTTAAACATTTTTCTTTGGGAAGTAATAATGTACCTAAGATAATGTGGTTACATGTAATTTGTAAAGAGATTTTTCAGGTTTTTTTTTTGAGGGAGAAGAAAGGTTATTTTCAGTTGATGATTGTCTGTCTGTTCAAGTGTACATGTTCTGTTCTATTAAGTAAAAATAATTGCTTAAAACCAGGAGATATTGTACATAAGCCTTTTAATGTAGTGCAGCAAACATACATGTGCCTTGAATATGTAAGTTTTATGAACTACAAATGGAATTTGAATATGCATATACTGTAAATAAACTTTTTTACTAAGAAGTTGCCAGTGCACTTGGTTTTTGAAGTTATGCCAGTTGCTGTTAGGCTTCCAGGCGTAATGGTCATTACCATGACTAGTCATTGATATCATTAATTCAGGCTGAAAACTTAAGTGCTGTACAGTGATAGACAATGGGAAATCATCGCCTCCACATCAAGGCTGCACAAGGTAGTAAGAGTCTGACTGTTGCACGAAAGAAACTATTTAGAATATCTATTTTGTTCCCTGTAATTTAAGGCCTCCATTTTAGTTGTTTCCTCTACTTCAACTGATGTTCTCCAGAAAACATTTCACTGCTGTTCCTGTCTGAAAACATTCTCAAAACCGTCTCATTTAATGAGGGATGCGCCTTGCCAGTTAGATCAACTGATATAAAAAAAGTGCTGGAAATACTCAGCAGGTCTGGCAGCATCTATGGGAAAGAGACAGTTAACGTTTAGATTCAAATATAACTTCTTCAGAGCTTCTGGATGAACTAGGTGCTCTTAATTTCATTACTGACCTGAAGTTGTTCCAGTTAATTTATATGTGCAGCTAGATCACAGATCAGCCATGGTTTTGTTGAGTTGCAGTCCTGCGAAAGGGAACAAACAATAAAAGAGAAGGGAAAAACCTAAGCCGATTTTGGGAAAAAACAAATTAAGGAAACTCCCTGATACCAGAAAAAATACCTAGGGCCCTGCAGTAACCAATAACACTACTCATTGCTAACACCACCAACCTTCTAAAGTCCTTCCATTCCATTGAATAATCCCAGAACTCAACAAATGGTTAAAAATACAAGATAGTCACCAGCGTAACGTTGCCATAAAGGAAGCAGCCTGATCTGCCTTGAGTTCCAATCCTAGCCAGAATTAATTCTACCTTAACTTCAAGGGATTCATATAACAGCTACCACTGGTAACTCAGCATCACCATTAGTCGTGAGAATGGACAAAGGAACCATTGGCACCTCAGCTATACCTAAATTTTACCTGCAACATCCTTCAGCTCATTCTTGTCAAATTTTTACCACACTTACCTGCATTGAATTTCATCTGTCATGTGTTTATCCATTCCCCCAGCATGTCACTGAACGCTTTTTTCATCTGTCTCCAAATTATTTTTTTCAAATTTTTCCATCCTCTTTGGTATGTATATTCTTCTCTGCTTTGAAGAATTTAGAGATGCTTATCTGACATGACATGCTATATAAATGCAAGTATTTTTTGAGGCCTATGAAGATCTGTAAAGTGACTATTTTAAATGAAAAGTGAGGCTCTACCAAAGCAGGGCCACTTGGTGGCAGGATTTGCTAATGGTTTTGTTTTTCTATCAAGAAACCAAATTCATTTCACAAATCGATTGTGCAAAGGTGAACTGTTCTTTGAAGAGATTTTTAATTTTGAAGAATATGCATTAAATGCAATAAATACTTTGTTTTACAATTTCTATAATGGGCTTGCACATGGAAAATTTACTGATACATTTTGGGCTGCTGTATAGAAATGCTGAATATGAATGTGCTGGAATATAGTGGGGTTGTAGCTGAACTAATTATCACAGTAACTACACTTTTACAATTTAAAAGATTGGACTGGCTCTCTCAAATCTTGTGTAAATAAATGCTTTCACGTTTATCTTTCACTGAATTTCCAATAACTGCAAAATGTAAAAATCATTTTGTTTTACGTGATCCATATTTGTAGCTTTCAGTCAAAATTGGGGACTTCTAGGGTAGAAATGTTACTTGGTTTGGTAGTGTTGAAACCCAGAGAGAGACAAGTCAGGAACAATAAAAAGTCAGTTCATCTAGCCAAACTCTAGTACATTAACTCTCCAACTGATTGCATTTTAATGAATCTCTAAATTGTTGCTTCAGTTACATCACTTAGTAAATAATTCCAAATATTTATTTTGCTCTGAATAAAGAGGTGTCTCCTGATTAAAGTATTTTTCGTTTGTTTTCATTTATATCCCAGGTCCCATTTTTCTGGTATACCTTAAAGTAGTAATCTGTGATTATCTTATCTATACCATTTAGTTTGCTAATCATTATCCTGCCTTTATACTCAGAGTCTGGGGACAGGATCCTTCAGTGGAATTTAAATTATACCATTTTGCCTAGTGCTCTTTTCCTGCTCTCAATGGGATTTGCTGAGTCCAAGGACATGGTAGAATTTTTTTGTTTTGCTACCGGTGTTAGTACTAGAGATCAGCAGACACTTAGTTAGGTGGTGGCATGTGATTGTGGCTGTATCTGAGATAATGTTTTATTCTGTTGGAACCTAATTAGTTATTTTTGTAGAAAGTGGTTTCCCAATATTTAACCAAAAAGAATAATAATCAACTAGATATACACAAAAATATTATTACATCCAGTAAACATCATCTTTTGGGATTGTAAAGTTCAAGCTTCTCTAATCTTTTCTCATGCTTCATTACTTTTTCACCTGAGTTCAGCCACCAATATATGTATGAACAAGTATGATCGGAGAAGATTTCATCTTTGGGAGAAATGGCCATTTAATCGTCTATTTGTAAACATTTAATATTAAAAAACTGAGGTTGGTCTTAATATTCCATTTCAAAATGCATTGAAAGTTCCATGTCAACCTGATCTTACAGAAAACTCCATGAGATACCACATTTTCTTTCAATACATGTTATGCTGGTCTGTGGAACTGTGACAGGTTTTTTTTCCCCCACACCAGTTCAATTCAATGCAATCCAGAGATGCTGGAAGAAATAATGCCATTAAAATCACAATTAGCCTAGTGTCAATTCCCATGGACAACATGGCTGGGATAATAGTGCAATCATTACCTGACTTTCAAAGCATAATGCTATGTAGACCTGAACCAATCCCTTCAAAACTGCCATTTCCCATTTTTAAGATGCTGACTCCAACGAAATCCAGTATTATTTCCATAAATCATAATATTGATACTTCTATGATGGCTCTAAGTTTATCCAATGAAAGGCCAGGGAAATTGCATATTAAACCTCCAAGTGAAGCAGTGATTTATGTGTACTTCTTTCAATTTAATCTACTGTTTGCTGCTCACAATGTGGTACCCTCTACATTGGGGAAACCAAACTCAGACAGGGTAGCTACTTTGTGGAACATCTCCGCTTAGTCTGCAAGCATAACCCCGACATTCCATTTGCTTGCCATTTCAATTCACAATCTTGCTCACAGACTCACATTTCTGTCCTCTGCCTGCTACAATGTTCCAGTGCATGCTGAAGGCATAACACTCATCTTCTGCTTAGGCACTTTACAGCCTTCTGGACTCAACATTTGAATTGAACAATTCCAACTCATGAACTCTGTCTTCCATTGTGAATTTTTTTTCCCAAATGCCTGTCTGTATCTTCTCATGTTTTTGTTTTCAGACAGTGCTGGATCTTTTTCTGCTATTAACACATTCTGCTATTTTGCTTTCAGACAGTGCTGACCTTTATTCTGCTATTAATACCTACTCTGGATCAAATCTTTAGTCTTTAATACTATCATTACTAATCCCTTTGTCTTGTGTTCCATGACATCTTTGTCATTTAATCTCCCCTGCCCTCTAACCTATCCCAGAGCTATATTTCTCCACCTATCCCTCCCCAATTTTTCAACAGCATAAAACCCATCAATTTTTACCTCTCTCCAATTCCAAAGAAGAGTCATATTTGACTCAAAATGTTAACTGTCTTTCTCTCTCTATAAATGCTGCCAGACCTGCTCAGTTTTTCCAGCATTTTCTGTTTTTATTCTGATCTAAGGGAGGTTGGTAGAGGCAATGCAAATGGCTTCAGTGCCCTACAAAAGGGAAGGAAACATCAGTTATAGTTTCCAATCCTGATTATTTGGTTGTCTCTGCTGAAAATGTGTGAATGTAGAGGATGTGATAATTGAATCAAACTCAGCTATGATATCTCCCACAGTTACATAGACTACAAACACACCAAGGCTTACAGCTCCTCACACCCCGCTTCCTGTAAGGACTCCATCCCATTCTCTCAGTTCCTTCGCCTCCGTCGCATCTGTTCCGATGATGCTACATTCAAAAACAGTTCCTCTGACATGTCCTCCTTCTTCCTTTACCGAGGTTTTCCACCCACGGTCGTTGACAGGTCCCTCAACCGTGTCCGGCCCATCTCCTGTGCATCCGCCCTCACACCTTCTCCTCCCTCCCAGAAACATGATAGGGTCCCCCTTGTCCTCACTTATCACCCCACCAGCCTCCGCATTCAAAGGATCATCCTCTGCCATTTCCGCCAACTCCAGCATGATGCCACCACCAAACACATCTTCCCTTCACCCCCCTTATCGGCATTCCGTAGGGATCGCTCCCTCCGGGACACCCTGGTCCACTCCTCCATCACCCCCTACTCCCCAACTCCCTCCTATGGCACAACCCCATGCCCACGCAAAAGATGCAACACCTCCCCCTTCACTTCCTCTCTCCTCACCAAGGACCCAAACACTCCTTTCAAGTGAAGCAGCATTTCACTTGCATTTCCCCCAACTTAGTCTACTGCATTCGTTGCTCCCAATGTGGTCTCCTCTACATTGGAGAGACCAAACGTAAACTGGGCGACCGCTTTGCAGAACACCTGCGGTCTGTCCGCAAGAATGACCCAAACCTCCCTGTCGCTTGCCATTTTAACACTCCACCCTGCTCTCTTGCCCACATGTCTGTCCTTTGCTTGCTGCATTGTTCCAGTGAAGCCCAACACAAACTGGAGGAACAACACCTCATCTTCTGACTAGGGACTTTACAGCCTTCCGGACTGAATATTGAATTCAACAACTTTAGGTTGTGAGCTCCCTCCCCCATCCCCACCCCCTTTCTGTTTCCCCCTTCCTTTTTTTTTTCCAATAAATTATAAAGATTTTCCTTTTCCCACCTATTTCCATTATTTAAAAAAAAATCCCACTAGAGCTATACTTTGAGTGCCCTACCATCCATTCTTAATTAGCACATTCGTTTAGATAATATCACCAACTTTAACTTTAACACCTATGTGTTCTATTGTACTATTGTCATTGACATCTTTTGATGATCTGCTTCTATCACTGCTTGTTTGTCCCTACAACCACACCCCCCCCACCTCTGTCTCTCTCTCTATCTCTCCGCCCCCCACACACACACCTTAAACCAGCTTATATTTCAACTCTTTCTTGGACTCGAACTCAAGTTCTGTCGAAGGGTCATGAGGACTCGAAACGTCAACTCTTTTCTTCTCCGCCGATGCTGCCAGACCTGCTGAGTTTTTCCAGGTAATTCTGTTTTTGTTTTACACAATAATTGTTACTTCAGTGAGATACAAAAGGGGTGAGTCATGAGGACTTGAAATGTCAACTGTACTCTTCTCCGCCAATGCTGCCAGACCTGCTGAGTTTTTCCAGGTATTTCTGATTTTGTTTTGGATTTCCAGCATCTGCAGTTTTTTTGTTTTTTTTATATATATAGTTACTAAAGGGTAACTAGTGCTTGTGGAACTGTGTCACAGCAAAGACACAGGACTTCAACAGGAGGTGAGAGAAAAGTTTTCAGAGAAAACTGAGAAATTTAAAAATGGTGATTAAAGAATACATTGAGAAAAAAAGGGACAGAATTAGGCCCTTAAACACTCAGACCATCCTGACTTGGAAGTATATCAATATTCCTTCATTGCTACTGGGTCAAAATCCTAGAACTCTCACTCTGTTGTATCTGCACCATGTGGACTGTAGCAGTACATGAAGGCAGTTTGCCACCAACTTCTCAAAACCAATTGGGATGGCCAATAAATGCTGGCCTTGTCAGTAGTGATGCACACAACCCACAAATGAATAAAATACAAACCCTCATGGCTGTGTGTATCTCAATGCTATTTATCTGCCTTTGCTCCATATTCTTTAACACCCTTACCAAATAAAAATCTCTTCATCTCAGTTTTGAAATTTTCTGTTGACCCAGCAGCCATATATTTTTGGACTAACAAGTTCCAGATCCCAACCTTGTGTGAAAATAAAGCTTCCTTTTTTCACTTCTGAATAGCCTAGATCTAATTCCAAGGTTATATCCCCTTGTTCTGGAACTCATACTGGGCTGGGGATGCAATAGAGCCTTATCATCGGAAACTAATCAGCAAAATCAATCCAGAGCAAGGTATAAGGTAAACAAATTGATTTGTCAGTGCAGCAACTCTTCTCTCCAAACCACGATTGTTAGTCACTTATGGGAAATACAAATGAAAAGTTCTAAATAGATTTTAAATAAAACACAATGTGAAATTCAATGTTAAAACAGTAGTTTCACAAATATTGACATCTTGAAACCTGCGAAATTAATTTATTTTGTTTACTTTTAATTTGGATTAAATTAATCGCATGTTCAGGTTTATTTAGCATTAACATGCTGTATACATTATATTTACTAACAAGAGAAGTGTTGATTTCCTTTCAAAATGTTTTAGGAAATTGCATTTTCCCTGTTAGACAGTCAATAAAATATGTATTCAAAAAGGTTAACAAATGTACTATTTATGAACAAGAAAAGATCTGATGCGATTGCAGAAAGAGGTAAAGGACAAACTTAAGTAACATATTAAGTAAGGAAGCATCAGTTTTATTAAGAGAATTGAGGTAAGGCGAGAAGAAGACAACCGCCAGGCGGCGCACAGGGGTCCTATTGCGGTGTTGGTCGCTCCTGAAAGCGCTCTATGTGGGTCACGGAGGCGCTGCCGCCGATCACAGCTTCACCCCCGGAGTCGAGCGCGGCCGCGCAGGAGGCGGGAGAGAGTCAGGCTGATGGCAGGTCAGTCACTGGGACTCTCCCTCATAGGGAAGGAGATTTTATCCCCTGTTTGTAAAAGGCGCGGTTAGAGGCGGCAGTGAGCGGACATTCGCCGGCGTCAGGGTGAAGGGGATGGAGGCGGCCCGGCGGGAGAGGCCCCCCGCCCCCCGCCTCAACACCCTCACACCAGCCCCCCCCCTCCGAGAGGGGGCGAGGAGGGGGTAGTGGAGGTGAGGTGAAAGGGGGTGGGGGTGGGGCAGGGGAGGTGAGGTGAGGTGAAAGGGGGTGGGGCAGGGGGTGAAAGAGGGGGTGGGGTGGGGGGGTGGGGCAGGGGGATGAGGGGGTGGGGTGGGGGGTGAAAGGGGGGGTGAGGGGGTGGGGCGGAGGGTGAAAGGGTGGGGCGGGGGGTGAGAGGTGAGGGGGGAAAGGGGGTTGAGGGGGTGGAGCAGGGGGGTGAGGGGGTGGAGCAGGGAGGTGAGGGTGTGGGGCGGGGGGGTGAAAGTGGAGTGAGGCAGGGGAGGGGGGTGAAGGGGAGGCGATGGGGCAAAGGGGGTGGGGGAGCAAGAGGTCTGACTGGGGCAAGAGGGAGTGAAGGGGTTGGGGATGGGTGTCAATAGGGGGTGGAAGGGGTGGGGTGCGAGGGGGTTGAAGAAGGTGGGGGGGCAAGGGAGATGAAGGGGGTTGGGGATTGAGGGGGGCTGAAGGGGTGAGGGGGCCAAGATGAGATGGTGGGATGGGGGTGAAGGGGGGGTGGGGGGCGAGAGGGGCAAGAATGGGTGATGGGGCTGTGGGCAGCGAGGGGTGTAAGGAGGTGGAGTGGGAGGGTCCGAGTGGGGGCTGGGGTGGGGGGTGAGGGGAGAAGTGGGGTGGGGGCAGAAAGGTTTTAAGAGGGTGGTTGGTGAGGGGGTTGTAGGGGGTGGAGGTTGAAGGGGGAAAAGGGGGGTGGGGGGGGTGAGAAGGGCCAAGTGCAGGCAAGAGGGGCTGAAGGGGGTGGGGGTCAAGGAAGGTGAAGGGTCAAGAGTGGGCGAAGGCAGTCGTGGGTGGCAAAAGGGGTCGGGGCTGGTGAAGGGGTTGGGGGAAAGGGGGCGAGGGGGTCGGGGGGGTGAGGGGTTGAAGGAAGTAATGGGGTGAGGGAGATGAGAGGGTGTGAGGAGGAACGGACGAGATGGGGAAGGGCGGATGTCCATCCAGAAATTTGAACGAATATACATTTTTCACGTGGGAGCTACTGCGAGTTAACACAACAGTGAGGAGAGTCCTTGAACCCTGAGTGTGGGAGCAGACCTCCTGTATCACTGGATAAATCTCTTCTTAGATCTGCATGGACATATATTTTCTGTGTATGTGTATCCATCTGTGTAAAGCACATCAACTATGCTGCCCTAAGCCTGATCTTATTGATGGGGAGGATGAAATTTGGCGTTGGTTTACTTTGTCAGTGACAATATAAAGTTGACTTTTTTTCAAAATACCCATTGTCTAACCAGTGCAGCAGATTGAGGTTATGAGTGTAACTTGCTCCATTCATCTCCATCTGCGTTTGCCATTCTTTTACATGAATAAAATTATTTAATTCAAAGGCATTATGAAACTTGGGGAGAAAACACAAGCTTTCTCTGCACTTGGAGGGTAAGGGATGAATAGCTCCATGGTCAGATGCGTAAAATTTACAGAATAAAAGTTGCCCTCTAACTCTGGAGAGGTTTAATGCAGTTGCAAACTTCTGTTTTCTGACTTTAAACCAGAAAACATGACTTTCCTGAGAGTGAAATGTGACTGTCAGTATTAATAATTGATGGAGTGTAGCTGAGTCTTACTGAATGGCGGAGCAAGCTTGAGGGGCAGAATGGCCTACTACCACTATTCGTATGTTTGTATGTTGAGTATTTGCTTGTTCTGCTTGGCTTCAAACTTTTAAATAAAAACATCAAATCTCTGTTCGAAACTTTTATGTTTTATACTTAATTCTGCCAAATACAGTTTACATGACTGGAGCCTTGCTCACTGAGTTGGGATTGTAGTTCAGTTGCCCACTGATTTATATTGATAGTTGATGCATCATAGCTTAATTTTGTTCACCAGCATTAGAATTATGAGATAAAAACAAAAAAACTGCGGATGCTGGAAATGCAAAACAAAAACAGAATTACCTGGAAAAACTCAGCAGGTCTGGCAGCATCGGCGGAGAAGAAAAGAGTTGACGTTTCGAGTCCTCATGACCCTTCGACAGAACCGAGATGTGTGGGTCTATTTGACAGTAGAACCCACATCTTAAATAGTGGACATGTTGAGTTTTTGTAACAATTCTGCAGCTTTTATTGTCACTTTATTTTGTGCCGGCCTGCAAATGACTAGATTTACTGAATTCATAACATGCCATGTGGGATTTGATTACATAACCACTGGGTTGTTAGTGCATCACAATTGCCATCCTAGGGTACCCAATATTGTCGAGGTTAAATAATGTCACTGGCCAGTCATCCAAATCTGTAGTAGGGGCAGAATTTGGTAAATTTATTGATGTTTGAATACACCATTTTTGATGTTGTGTCCAGTTAGGCCCTTAAATATTAAGACAAAAACAGAATTACCTGGAAAAACTCAGCAGGTCTGGCAGCATCGGCGGAGACGAAAAGAGTTGACGTTTCGAGTCCTCATGACCCTTCGACAGAACTGATCTTTCTTTACAAGGAGAGGGAAATATAAGCTAGTTTAAGGTAGGGGGCGTGTGTGTGGGGAGTGGAATGGTGGGGGTGTTAGGATAGGAGCAGATCATCAAAGGATGTCAGACAAAAGAACACAGAGGTGTTGAAGTTGGTGATATTATCTAAATTAATGTGCTAATTAAGAATGGATGGTAGGGCACTCAAGGTACAGCTCTAGTGGGGGTGGGGGGCATAAAAGATTTAAAAATAATGGAACTAGGTGGGAAAAGAAAAATCTATATAAATTGTTGGGGAAAAAAAAGGAACGAGGAAGAAACAGAAAGGGGGTGGGGATGGAGGAGGGAGCTCAAGACCTAAAGTTGTTGAATTCAATATTCAGTCCGGAAGGCTGTTAAGTGCCTATTTGGAAGATGAGGTGCTATTCCTCCAGTTTGCGTTGGGCTTCACTGGAACAATGCAGCAAGCCAAGGACAGACATGTGGGCAAGAGAGCAGGGTGGAGTGTTAAAATGGCAAGCGACAGGGAGGTTTAGGTCATTCTTGCGGACAGACCACAGGTATTCTGCAAAGCGGTCGCCCAGTTTACGTTTGGTCTCTCCAATGTAGAGGAGACCACATTGGGAGCAACGAATACAGTAGACTAAGTTGGGGGAAATGCAAGTGAAATGCTGCTTCACTTGAAAGGAGTGTTTGGACCCTTGGACAGTGAGGAGAGAGGAAGTGAAGGGGCAGGTGTTACATCTTTTGCGTGGGCATGGGAAGGTGCCATAGGTGGGGGTTGAGGAGTAGGGGGTGATGGAGGAGTGGACCAGGGTGCCCCAGAGGGAATGATCTCTATGGAATGCCAACAGGAGGGGTGAAGGGACGATGTGTTTGGTGGTGGCATCATACTGGAGTTGGCGGAAATGGTGGAGGATGATCCTTTGAATGCGGAGGCTGGTGGGGTGATAAGTGAGGACAAGGGGGACCCTATCATGTTTCTGGGAGGGAGGAGAAGGCGTGAGGGCGGATGCGCGGGAGATGGGCCGGACACGGTTGAGGGCCCTGTCAACGATCGTGGGTGGAAAACCTCGGTTAAGGAAGAAGGAGGACATGTCAGAGGAACTGTTTTTGAAGGTAGCATCATCGGAACAGATGCGACGGAGGCGAAGGAACTGAGAGAATGGGATGGAGTCCTTACAGGAAACCGGGTGTGAGGAGCTGTAGTCAAGGTAGCTGTGGGAGTCGGTAGGCTTGTAATGGATATTGGTGGACAGTCTATCACCAGAGATTGAGACAGAGAGGTCAAGAAAGGGAAGGGAAGTGTCAGAGATGGACCACGTGAAAATGATGGAGGGGTGGAGATTGGAAGCAAAATTAATAAATTTTTCCGAGTCCCGACGAGAGCATGAAGCAGCACCGAAGTAATCATCGATGTACCGGAGAAAGAGTTGTGGAAGGGGGCCGGAGTAGGACTGCAACAAGGAATGTTCCACATACCCCATAAAGAGACAGGCATAGCTGGGGCCCATAACAAAAACAGAATTACCTGGAAAAACTCAACAGGTCTGGCAGCATCGGCGGAGAAGAAAAGAGTTGACATTTCGAGTCCTCATGACCCTTCGACAGAACTGTTCTGAGACAGAACTGGTCATGAGGACTCGAAACGTCAACTGTTTTCTTCTCCACCGATGCTGCCAGACCTGCTGAGTTTTTCCAGGTAATTCTGTTTTTGTTTTGGATTTCCAGCATCCGCAGTTTTTTGTTTTTATAGCTGGGGCCCATGCGGGTACCCATAGCCACACCTTTTATTTGGAGAAAGTGAGAGGAGTCGAAGGAGAAATTGTTCAGTGTGAGAACAAGTTCAGCCAGACGGAGGAGAGTAGTGGTGGATGGGAATTGTTCGGGTCTCTGTTCGAGGAAGAAGCTAAGGGCCCTCAGACCATCCTGGTGGGGGATGGAGGTGTAGAGGGATTGGATATCCATGGTGAAGAGGAAGCGGTTGGGGCCAGGGAACTGGAATTTGTTGATGTAACGTAAGGTGTCAGAGGAATCACGGATGTAGGTGGGAAGGGACTGGACAAGGGGAGAGAGAAGGGAGTCAAGATAACGAGAACTGAGTTCTGTGGGGCAGGAGCAAGCTGAGACGATCGGTCTACCGGGACAGTTCTGTTTGTGGATTTTGGGTAGGAGGTAGAAGCGAGCCGTCCGAGATTGGGCGACTATCAGGTTGGAAACTGTGGGAGGAAGATCCCCAGAGGAGATGAGGTCAGTGACAGTCCTGGAAACAATGGCTTGATGCATATTAAGCAACTTTAAGAACAACTTTGGTAAAAATTGGTTTATAGTCAAGTCGCTGGCTAGGCCACTTGACAGGGAATTAAGAGAAAAAACATATTTTACAGGATTGGAGTCAAGTGCAATTCAGAGTTGTTGAGGGGGCAGGTTCCCTTGACTGAGGAACATCAGTGAATTGGTTGGATTTTTACAGCAATCCATCAACCTTGGTTAAATATCAAGATCTTTCCTTTAACTAATATTTTAGCATAGTTAATGAAATGACAAATGTTGGGAAATCGGGCATGGATACAAGAAAACAAGGAAAAATGGCTACGTGGCCCAACAAGGCAGTTCGTTCTCCATGGTAGTGTAATGGTTATGATATTGTAAGTTGGGAAATTAAATTCAGTAGATCTGACGATATTTAGGTTATCACCAGGAAAAAGTCCAAAGTTGATGGATTGCTGTAAAAATCCAACCAATTCACTGATGTTCCTCAGTCAAGGGAACCTGCCCCCTCAACAACTCTGAATTGCACTTGCCTCCAATCCTGTAAAATATGTTTTTACTCTTAATTCTCTGTCAAGTGGCCTAGCCAGCGACTTGACTATAAACCAATTTTTACCAAAGTTGTTCTCCCATCAGCTTTCAGAATAACTAGGAGCGTGTAATAAAATGACTTTGCTAATGTTGCCGGCAACTCGAGAGCAAATTAAAAATAATGCTTTATTTTGGATTTAACCCAAGTTATTCTTCAATGATCCCTGCACTACTCCCTATTGTTCTATGAGAGACTGAAAAAAGAACAGGCCTTCTTATAAAATGGTGCACTTCAATTTTTCAGATGTGCATCTTGAATTTCATTTCTTCCTTTGATAGTGATTGTAATGTGGTTCTTCAAGTTGAATGATGATGAAACCCAGAATAGTTGTTACCATCCATCTGCGATCATGTTTGGTTGCAAAACACTATTTAATTTATGGTTGGCGATGAATGTGGTTGAATCCAATTGCAGGTTTCCTTGTGTGTTGGTCTCTGGTGTCTGATAGGTAGCAGGCCTGGTTTTAGAAATGTTTGCAGTGTCAGACTTCAGAGCACTTTAAATTCTACTAGCATATCTCCTATAGCATTGCTCATGCTAAATTGGAGGATATTAAGTCATTTACAGCACAGAAAACGACCATTCGGCCCATTGAGTCCTTGCCAGCTCTCCGTGGAGTAATCCAGTCCCACTCCCCTGCTTGATCGCCGCTTGTAGCCCAGCAGGTTAATTTCCTTCAAATGCCCATCCAATTTCCTTTGAAATCATTGATTATTTGCACCACCACCACTCTCATACTGTAGTAGGCAGAACATCTTTTTGGCTTGATGGCAGCATCCTGTTAGTGGGTGAATAATGTGGTATAAAAATTTCAGTGTCGGTGCAATGCAAGGTATGTACGCTGTATGCCCTAATGATTGGCAGATTGTATCAAACAGCATGTCCCATTAGGCAGAGTACTGACCATACTCAACTAGCCTGTGCTTGCAAAACTCAGTACATGGTGTCTAACATTAGATGTGATTCCACGATTTGACAGCGCTTGCTGAACAATCCCAAGTGTGCTTAAAAAAAAATTAACTAACAATCAATTTAATATTATCAGTCGGGCTCACAATGTGGCTCAGTTACCCTTTTTTTTATTCATTCATGGGATGTGGGTGTCGCTGACTAGGCCAGCATTTATTGCCCATCCATAATTGCCCTTGAGAAGGTGGTGGTGAATTGCCTTCTTGAACAACTGCATCCATGTGGCATAGGTACACCCACAGTGCTGTTAGGGAGGGAGTTCCAGGAT
This sequence comes from Carcharodon carcharias, assembly GCF_017639515.1. NCBI lineage: Eukaryota > Metazoa > Chordata > Chondrichthyes > Lamniformes > Lamnidae > Carcharodon > Carcharodon carcharias. The sequence continues at coordinate 129,424,559 of NC_054481.1, forward strand.
TTTGACCCAGCTACACTGAAGGAACAGCGATATATTTCCAGGTCAGGATGGTGAGTGGCTTGGAGTGGAACTTCCAGTTGGTGGTGTTCCCATGGATTTGCTGCCCTTATCCTTCTAGATGGTAGCAGTCATGGATTTGGTAGGTGCTGTCTAAGGAGTCTTGGTGAGTTCCTTCAGTGCATCATGTTCTGCTGTGCTAATGTGTTTCTTGGCTTTGATTTAGTGGTTTAATACATAGAATCATAGAATGGTTACCACATAGAAGAAGGCCCTCTGGCCTATTGTAACTCCTTTTGAGTTAAGCCAATTAAACTAAATTAACAAAATTAGGATAAATCCAGCACAGCCCCTAATTCAGGTCAGCTGTAAAACTAAGAACAAAGTTTAAAGGAATCTGGCCTATTGTATCTGCACTGGCTCTCTGTAGGATCAATTTACCTAGTGCCACCCCACACCACCTCCACCACCTTCTCCCTGTAACCCTTTTCAGATAATGATCCAACTTAAAGTTGAATGTCTTGATTGAATCTGCCTCCACCAAACATGCAGGCAGTGCATTCCAGAATCTAACCACTCACTGCATGAAAAAGTTTTCCTTCATGTTGCTATTGCTTCTTTTGCCAATTGCCTTGAATATGTTCCCTCTTGTTCTTGATCCTTCCACCACTGAGAATGATTTTTCCCATTTACTCTGTTCAGACTCCTCATGATTTTGAATACCTCAATCAAATCTCCTCTCGAGCTTCTCTGAGGAGAACAATCCCAACTTCTCCAATCTTCCTATGTAACTGAAGTTCCTCATCCCTGGAACCATTCTCGTGAATCTTTTCAGCACTCTCATGCCTTCACACCCTTCTGAAAGTGTGGCACCCAGAACTGGACACACTACTCCAGTTGAGGCTGAACCAGTGTTATACACTGCTTTAACATAACTCCTTTGCCTTTGTACTCTGTGCCCCTATTGATAAACCCAGGATACTGTATGCTTTATTAACCACTCTCTCAACATGTCCTGCCACCTTCAATGATTTATGTACAAATGTACCCAGGTCTGTTTGCTCCTGCATCGTTTTAGAATATATCCTTTATTTTACATTGTCCCTCCACATTCTTCTTACTTGTTAGGACAGGGAGGAGAAATAAACTGAAACCCCCAATTCCCTTTCCTTTTTTCCATAATCAATGTGGTTTCATTTAGGAAAGGTAGATGTGTGTGTTTCTAAACCCCTGTAAGTATGTGATCAATTTTAAAAGTCCCAGCAGAAGACGTCAGTGGGTAAGAGGATTGTTTATTCACACTCTCAGCCCGAAAGATCTAAATGCGTCAGTCACACACCACATACTCAAGATGCAACTAAAGAAAGCACACATCTAGAAGCATTAATCAAAAAAAGAATAATTAGCAGTTCTTGTGTCTTTGAGAGTCCAGTGAAGAAAGAAGCTTTTCTCACCCTTGCATTATAGTTCAGGGAATTTTAGATGGCTGGAGGTTGGATATCAGGATTACTTCAAAGAGAAGAAAGTTCAGCAGGTCATGAAGTCAGGCACTTGTGGCTATTCTGTCAGGAGGCCCCTTTTTTAACAGGAGCTTTGGAATCAGGATGGGAGGTTTTTTTTAAAAAAAAGGCTTTTAAGCCTTCCGCTTTTGAAAGGTGAAGGTGGCACAGACTTTTTCTGCGGCTGTTGTCTTGTTGGTGTTATTCTGTATACTGCCCAGGGTCTCTCCTAAGTGTTGGAATAAAAGGATTTTGGTATCAGAGAACCAGTTTCAGTCACATGGTCAACGACCATTGTTATACAGTAGAAGATGGATGGTGATCTTTCACACTTGTAGATAACTGGTTTTGTCAGCTTTCCTTTGTAACACTGAAAACCTGGTGACAGAGTCTAGGTGTCCATTGACTCTGTTTTGGAATAAGCTTCAAACAATAGCAGGTTTGAATTCCACAGAGGAGTGCTGTCTGGCTTGCCCATTTAAGAGGGAGATCCCCATCCATTATAATTAAATTGAGAACTTTTGGGAAGCTTGATAGTCTGGTTTGAAGTTGCAAAGGTCACCTGACCCCCTTAGCTGCCATCTTAATGGTTTATCAACGTCCATTTTAAAATAAAGGCAGTTACAGAAGCTTCCATGTGAGCACAGCCCATGTTTAAAGTTATGAATATGACATGTCTTTTACTGGCCAGGGCTCTACCAAAATAAATAATATGAGCAAACAAATATATGAGCATATGAAATAGGAGCAGAAGTAGGCCATTCAGCCCCTTGAGCCTGCTCTGCCATTCAATAAGATCGTGGCTGATCTGTTTTTGTTTCAAGTTCCACATTCCCATCTATCCCCGATAATCTTTGATTCCCTTGCCTAACGAGGATCTGTCTACCTCCACCTTAAAAATATTCAGTGACTTCGTCTCCACCACCTTCTGATGCAGAGTTCCAAAGTCGCACACCCTCTGAGAGAAAAAAAATTCTCCTTACTCTGTCTCATAAGGGCAACCCCTAATTTTAAAACAGTGCCCCCTAGTTCTGGACTCATCCACAAGAGGAAACATCTTTCCATGTCCACCTTGTCAAGACCATTCAGGATCTTATACACTTCAATCAAATCACCCCTCACTTCTAAACTCCAGTGGAAACAAGCCCAGCCTGTCCAACCTCTCCTCTGAAGACAACCCACTCATTCCAAGTATCAACCTAGCAAACCTTCTCTGAACTCCCTCCCAACACACTTACATCCTTCCTTAAATAAGGAGACCAAAACTGCACACTATTTGAGATGTGGTCTTACCAATGCCGTGTATAATTGAAGCATAACATACACACTTTTAGATTCAATTCCTTTCGTAATAAAGGATAGCATTTCATTAGCTGCCTTGATTATATGCTGTACCTGCATACTAACTTTTTGTGACTCATGCACAAGAACACCTAGATCCGTCTAGAGCTTGGAATTCTGCAGTTGTTCTCCGTTTCAGTAATACTCTGCATTTTTATTCTTCCTGCCAATGTGAAAAACTTCATATTTTCCCACATTGTAGTGCATCCACCAGATTTTTGCCCACTATATCATCTATATCCAATAGCAAACTCCTTCTGTCTTCTTCTTGACATGCTTTCCTACCTATCTGTGTTGTCTGCAAATTTAGCTACCATGCCTTTGCTTCCCTCACCTAAGTCATTGTAAATTGCAAAAAGTTGAGGCCTCAGCACAGACCCCTATGGGACTCCACTCATCACATCCTGCCAATCGGTTAAATACCCATTTACTGCCAGCCAGCCAATCTTCTATCCAGGTTAATTTGTTACCTCCTATTCTATGAGCTATTATTTTCCACAATAACCTTTGATGTGGTACCTTATCAAATGCTTTCTGGATTTATTTCACACTTCTCTACATTAAATTTCATCTGCCACTTGTTGGTCCATTCCACCAACTGTCTACATCCTTTCAGAGTTCTACACTTTCCTCCTCACAGTTTATAATACTTCCAAGTTTTGTATTGTCTGTAAATTTTGAAATCACGCCCTGTTCTCCAAGGTCTAGGTCATGAATATATATCAGGAAGAGCAAGGGTCCCAACATCGATCCCAGGGGAACTCCACGATAAACCTTCCTCGAGTCCAAAAAAACAGCCGATCACCACTCTTATCTATTTCCTGTCACTCAGCGAATTTTGTATCCATGTTCCTACTGTCCCTTTTATTCCATGAGTTCTAACTTTGCTCACAAGTCTGTTGTGCAGCACTGTATCAGATGCCTTTTGGAAGTCCATGTATACCATGTCAACAGCATTACCGTCATCAACCCTCCCTGTTACCTCGTGAAAAAACTTAAGCAAGTTAGTTAAACACGATTTGCTCTTCTTCGCTGACTTTCCTTAATAAACTCCTTACAGTATGAAATACAAAATTATATAGCATAGCATTACTTTGAACAGTTGCAGTGAAATATTTTCAAAATGTGTATCATTTATTCTGGAGCCAGCCAGAATAAAATTCTGCCCTCTCTCAAACTGTAGTGATTTTGATTGCTAGATGGTATGTTATATATTAATATTTGAATAAGATTACTGAAAACCTTTTATTGTGGTAATATGTTAACATTTTTATTTGAAGAAAATGGGAAGTTCTTGCTCTTCAGTCTGCTGTGCCATAAAGTTGCCTGGACTATTGCCGTTGTGGTGGTGGTGAGGTGAGAGTGACTGCCTTTGACATCAAGGCAGCATTTGACCAAGTGTGGCATCAAGGAGCCCTAGCAAAACTGGAGTCAATGGGAATCAGGGGGAAAACTCTCAGCTGGTTGGATTCATACTTACCACAAAGGAAAATGGTTGTGGTTGTTGGAGGTCAGTCCTCTCAGTTCCAGGACATCACTGCAGGAGTTCCTCAGGGTAGTGTTCAAGGCCCAACCATCTTCAGTTGCTTCATCAATGACCTTCCTTCCATCATAAGGTCAGAAGTGGGGATGTTTGCTGATGATTGCAATGTTCAGCACCATTTGTGACTCCTCAGATACTGAGGCAGTCCATGTCCAAATGCAGCAAGACCTGGACAGTGTCACTTGGGCTGACAAGTGGCAAGTAACATTTGCGCCACACAAATGTCAGACAATGATCATCTCCAACTAGAAAGAATCCAACCTTCGCCCCTTGATGTTCAATGGCATTTACATCACTGAATCCCCCACAACATCCTGGGGGTTACCATTGACCAGAATAAACTGGACTAGCCATATAAATACTGTGGCTACATGAGCCAATCAGAGGCTAGGAATTGTGCGACGAGTAACTCCTGACTTACCAAAGTCTGTCCACCATCTACAAGGCACAAGTCAGGAGTGTGATGGAATACTCCCCACTTGCCTGGGTGAGTGCAGCTCCCACAACACTCAAGAAGCTTGACACCGTCCAGGACAAAGCAGTCCACTTGATCGGCACCACATCCACAAAACATTCACTTCCCTCCGCCACCGACACAGTAGCAGCAGTGTGTGTACCATCTACAAGATGCACTGCAGGAATTCACCAAGGCTCCTTCAACAGCATCTTCCAAACCCCCGACCACTACCATCTAGAAGGTCAAGGGCAGCAGACACATGGGAACACCACCACCTGGAAGTTCCCCTCCAAGTCACCCACCATTCTGACTTGAAAATATATCACCGTTCTTTCACTGTCGCAGGGTCAAAAACCTGGATCTCTCTTCCTAACAGCGCTTTGGGTGTACCTACACCATATAGACCGCAGCGGCTCAAGAAGGCAGCTCACCATCACCTTCTCAAGGGCAACTAGGGATGGGCAATAAATGCTGGCCCAGCCAGCGAAGCCCACATTCCGCGAATGATTTTTTAAAAAAGCAGCCTGTTGAACATCTATCTCTATTTTAATTTTGATTGACTTCAATCATCCATTTTATATTATCGCACAAAGTTAAGACCTATCCTAATGACATTTGACAGACCTTGAATGGTGGTGATGATCAGGAAGTTCAGGTAAGCTGGATGATTGCCCAGCAATAGAGGCAGCAAAGAAGAAAATACATTAAAGAGCTCAGGTAGGCAAGATGTAAGAAGGTTGGCTGTGTCCACTCTGAGGCACTCTACCATCATTCAATAGTGTAAGTGGAGTTTTCATTGGAGGTCACTATGAGCAGGCTTTACTGAAGAGAAGTTGGCAGTTGACAAGATGATCAAATGCCATGATAGGTGGCCAGTGGGACAAAAAATATTCCAGTGGTCAATCAGCCAGTGTTTCTCGAGGAAATGAATAGAAAGCCAAATTGTAACACTCAATATTACAGCTCTGGCCAAAAGTACTAAATTGAAGGCCAGGCTGAGGGTAGAGATGACTGATCCATAAAATTGAAGGCATTAAAAGACACAAAAGTCTATTGAGGATAAGGATATTAGGAATTTTAGTAACTGAGGAAAAAATGATGTACAGAACATTTTCAGGAAATGATTTGAGATTTCTGGGAGAACTATAATACAGGGGCATCTCATGGCCAGAGGCTTTAGTTGCACATTGTATTATGATCTCTGAAGAGACTGATAACTTTTAAAAATAAATTAATACTCAAATGGATGACACACCAATATTTCACATATTAAGATGTTTACTGTAACAGACTAGAAGCATTAAAATCAAAACAAAATACTGAAATCTGAAATAAGAACAGAAAATGCTGAAAAACTCAGCAGGTCTGGCAGCATTCTGTGAAGGGAGAACCAGTTAACGTTTCGAGTCCATATGACTTTCCTCCAGAGCTCTTGATGAGAGAATTATTTTTGTAGCCAACTTATACTTTAAGCTACAGAACAGAACTTTTAACACATTCAAAAAAAACACTGTCAGGTACATTATATCTACACTGTCCTTTTAGATATTCAATTTCTCAGAACAGTTCAAAATGATTTTTAGCTCCTGGGTTTACTTCTGATCTTTTCCTTTCCTAGACTGGAAACTTTTAACTCTTGAATTGTCTTTCATGATGCAAATTTTACTGGAGACTTTTCCCTCTAGCTAAAGTTAGGCAAATCTTCCAGCCTTGTTTTAACTTCACACGAATTTAGTCTTTACTATCCAAACTTCCATTCTCCACCTGCATTCTTGCATGGTGAACTGCCTTGCTGCCTATATCTGCTCTCTCTTTCTCTCTCTTGGATCCTAGCAGACTAACTGAGGCATATCTTAGAAACCCTTCTCCTCTCAAAGTCCATTTCCATGACAACATGAATCACATGGGCCTTGTATCCAGGTAGAAATGCTGATTAGCCATCCTTGAGACGCCAACTCTCTTTCATCTTGGAACTAAATGGACAGATTAAAGCACAACTGTTTACAAACCAACACTATCAGCACTTTTCTGGGACTTTGGAGACTCGTAGTTTATCCACTGTTAGCACAGGGGCTGCT